>NC_083319.1:108108461-108423708 GCF_963455315.2 Globicephala melas | reverse complement strand
CAAAAGAAGTAAAAATTTTCCAGAAGAACAGCAAGTTTCATCAGCTTTCCTGACCAATGAAAAAGTTAATAGATTTTCAAGTGGATGAGGCATTTTTTTCTTTCCAGTCATAGAATTTGAGTGGAGGGCTTCCCTGGTGGCGCAGTGGTTAAGAATCCACCTGCCAATTCAGGGGACACGCGTTCAAGCCCTGGTCTGGGAAGATCCCACATGCTGCGGAGCAACTAAGCCCGTGCGCCACAACTACTGAGCCTGTGTTTTTCTCAGTGAATGTCTTGTACACTTAGAACCTTCCATCATTTATTTGTTCTGCTTTTTCTGATTTTGGATATTATACCGGAACAGATACATGGAACAAATTTCTCACAGAAAAAAAAAATCTTTGTAGTTACCATAGTCACCATATCATGAGTAGCATGGCAAGAAAGGGCAAGGTGATTAAAAATAAAAGATTGAATCCAAAAAACTTAAAGTTTATAAATAACCTAAGGTAACCTGTAACCAAGTAATAAGAAGACTTAATTAATGGGATATAATTGGATTTACTTTTCTGGACTGATGTTCAAGAGGAAAAATAAATTAAGCATTTATATCTGTGACCTGTATACTTCTGTATCTCTCTCTAAGCACAACAGAAGTTGTATTTGGAATAATTGCTTTTCAATATTTAAATTATCATATTTTCAAACAACATAATTTTACTTTCTTACTATATTATACTTACTACAGGAGAAAAATAAATTACCAAGTTTTGGAAAATTTTTCAGTAGCAGTACTCAAATTGAATAGGTCCTTACATTAATACTCAATTTAAAAAAGTCAAATAACAAGAACATTCATCCTCCAAGCATATAGATTGATTACAATTTAACTATGACGTGTATATAGAATACTTGCTTAGTAAAGTATGTAATAATTTTAATACATGACAATCATATGTCACTGCCTTAGAATGGCCATATCAAGTAGCAGTGGATATATTTACATCATGGACAAAGTCTAGTACATCCCCAGGATTCAATAAATATGTTTTTAAAAAGTTGAAATATTACAGTCTTGTAATTTGACTAATAATGCAGATAAGACTCAATCCCAAAGAATCTGAGGCGCTTGATGACTGAATTATGTCCAGATCACAAGTGGGAAGACATGTGAGATCCACAGTATCTTAGATTGTCGTCTTATCAACTAAAAGGCTCTGTTTAACAAGGAAAATACAACAGAACACAATTTTCAAAAATATGAGGAGGTTAAGAATCCACTATTACTGCAGATCTTACCTTTTGAAGACATCATACCCATATTGAATGCATTTCTGAGATGTGTGCTCGGTTGAATCCAATTTTGAGCTGCTATTTTTAGAATCTTGTTAACTGAATTGACTGACCTTTTTAGCCCAAACAGTTGAGCCATGTTTGCTTGTATATGGCATTTTTACCAGCTATTCTTGGACTGAAAAGTGCTCTGTACTATGTGGTCTCAGCAATTCTGTTCATTGTATTTCTAAATGCTCTTAACAAAAAATCAACAAGAACTCTTATATTCATACCATGGACTATCATTCTGCCATAAGAAGGAGTAAAATGTTGATTCATGCTACAACATGATGAGCATAAGAAAAGCCAGATACCAAAGGTCAGATATTGTAAGATTTAATTTATACGAAATGTTTAGAAGAAGCAAATCTATAGAGATAGGTCAGTGGTTGCCTACAGGTAGGGGAGGAGTAGGGGGAATGGGGGAGTGATGGGTAACAGGTGTGGGATTTCTTTTTAGGGCAATGAAATGTTCTGGAATTAGATACTGATGGTGGTGACATAACCATGAATATACTAAAAGCCACTGAATTGTACTGTTTAATTTGTGGTATGTGAATGATATTTCAATTCAAATTTATAAAAATTAGCTACATCTTTAAGTCTTCACCTTTTGACTACTAAGCATGGATTAATTCAAAGTGTATTTTTAGCCTGTTTTGCAATTTATTCTTAAAAATGTATTTTTCGGGCTTCCCTGGTGGCACAGTGGTTGAGAGTCCACCTGCCGATGCAGCGGACGCGGGTTCGTGCCCCGGTCCGGGAAGATCACACATGCCGCGGAGCTGCTAGGCCTGTGAGCCATGGCCGCTGAGCCTGCGCGTCCGGAGCCTGTGCTCCGCAACGGGAGAGGCCACAACAGTGAGAGACCCACGTACCGCAAAAAAAAAAAAAAAAGTATTTTTCTTAAAGGTAAATATGTGATGTGATGGATGTGTTAATTAACTCCATTGTGGAAATCCTTTCACAATGTATATGTGTATCAAATCATCATGTTGTACACTTTTTATACTTCAATTAAACTGGGGGTGAGGGAAGAATCTAGTAAGACAAAAGAAAAAAGAAAGGCTTAGAAAACTGGAGCTGGAGGATTGGGAAAATATAGATACATGAACAGTGAATAACCTGGTGAAAAGTAATATAAAGGAAATAGGAAGATTATGCGGGGATTTCTTCTATGCTTCTAAAATGCCATCTTAGTTATTAGAGCGTAGGTGTCTTTTATTTTCTCATATTAAAACTTCTCTGCTCAAATCAGAAACATCCAGGGCACTGATTTCACTTGGCTGTACACCTGAAACTAACACAACATTGTAAATCAACTGTATGCCCATAAAAAATTTTAAATACATGAAGAAAGGAGGACAGCACAAACAAACAGACAAAAAAGTATGTTTTTCTTGTGCAGATCGTAGTACTAAAGTGGTGTGAATTGTAAACCCTTTAATTAGGCTATAATTGATGTAGTCTGAGGAAAAACTGAACTTGAGACACACCCCAGGAATGATACCGGTGGTAGTTTTGGGTTATGATGACCTGTTTCAGTAAGTGCTATTAGTGATGTGATGTATGGTTAATGATTTGATTTATGTTCATGTGCAAAATAAAATAGAAGTGCTGTATGAAGTGACCATGGTGGGAGTTTTAGTAGACCAATGTATGCCATAGCTGGACTTAGTTTATGTCCCATGTCTATGTAAATACTACTCCACATTCTGCAGTTGGCTCTGCTTGAAGGATCTGCATATGTACAAGAGTGGGTCAGCAAAGGAACAGCCAACCCTTGACATCTGGTGCTATTTCCACAAGTTTCTACCTAGTCCCATTTTATTTTGGCAACACAACTGGTGAATAACGGGATAAGTCCTCCTAAATGGATGTTTCATTCCTCTTAAAACTACTCCTGGTGGATGTAATAATTTATAAACCACTCCTTATACTTATACTTTACATATACGTGGTTGCATCTCACCAATGATGCTGTTTATCATTTAGTATACTTTTGGGTTTCCCCCCTTTCCCAAATGAAACCATAATGTTTTATGAATTTGTCTTGGATAGGGTAAGTAAGTGTTTTGCTATTTATATGGTCCCTTTCCGGGAGCCTCCAAATGAATGTTATTCTTAGTCTCCTCAAGGTTTTCTTATACACAGATTGCATGTTCTATCTTTACTATCTCTATACTAGATGACTGTCTTATCTTGACCACAACTAATGAAACCAGAAATGGTTACCTAAACCAAACTAGGTCGAAGTAATAAAGTGGGTGACAAATTAAGACCTAACAGAGATGCAAAACTCTGGCCGCCAGAAGCAGACTATATTGGAACGTGACGAGGTGGACCAGTTAAATTCTTGCTTTTGGGGCGGTTGAACTAGGGGACCTACTGAGGAAGTCGGTAGTTGGTAATGGTAACTAGGAGATCAAATGAGGAAGTTAGTAGTTGGTAATGGGAGCAGAAGCTGAAAAACAGTGTGGAGACATGACAAGTCTGGAGCAGCTATTATACATGGAGAAAAAGTTAGGGGAGACTCAGTCGTTATTCATGGGGGGAGTTGAAGTAAAGCTGGAGTATGTTTGAAACTCGGAGCCTTGGAATAAGTGAGCCACCGAGAGTAGGAAGCAGCGTGTGCCTGCCATTGAGGGTGTGACCAGGTAGTGACTTACGGCCTGTGTTCTGCTGTGTGTTTCAGATGGCTTCTCAAGGGCTAGGAACACTGGCTTGGCAGTGCCTCGTCACTATCTAGTCCACAGATACTTATCAACTGCTCTATGCCAAGTGCATATTCATTAATGAACAGGCGAGCTCTCACCCCTGTGGAGTTTATATTCCAGCAGATAAGATTATTTTCATAATTTTCTCCATATCTTTATAATAAACCTTTATCACCTGAATTAATGCAAGTGTGCCTTTTTCCCTTGTAGTCTGAAAGAGTCTAATAAAAATGCTATCTCTTTCTGTTTCATTTTCACAGGCATTATTTTAAAGTGGTTTTTTTTTACAAATATTAATGCATTCAACTTTCTTGATAATTCTAAAAGTATCAATTTTACAGAAGAGGCAATGAAGGGGAAAACAAGGTTTAAAGTTTTCACCTAAAACAAGGTTTAAAATTTTCTCCTAGAGGCTTCTCTGGTGGCACAGTGGTTGAGAATCCACTTGCCAATGCAGGGGACACCGGTTCGAGCCCTGGTCCGGGAAGAAGTTGCAGGGCAACTAAGCCCACGCACCACAACTATCATTGAGAAAGTTTTCCATAGGATTCTCACCTTTGCTACATGGTAAACCTCTACTGGTTCAGGTACCATTATTTTTTGCCTCTTCTTTAGATACTTTTATTCTGTGGAATTATGTGAAATGGTTGAAAACATGCAGACGCTTGGAATGATTACACAACCCCGGTTGGCCTCACTCTTGACTCCGCAATTTACAGAAGTGCTGACCCAGAACACAGACTGTTATGTTCACACTAAATTACTTACAAACATATTTTGAATATCATCTATCTTCTCATTTTTCTTTCGATTTATTGAATTTCGGTGTCATTCACCAAGATTCCCAAATCTACCACAAATGTTTTTGATATACACCTAGGAGCCCCAGTGGAGCAACGTTTGTTGAAATTCAAAGTTGAACATATGCCCTTGAAATTCACTAGCACAAAAGGCTTAAAATGTTTGAAATGCTGCAGGTGACTTTCAGATTTATTCCCTGAGGCATGTACCTGTTAACCAAGGAAACCTTTGGCAAATGTTACTAAACGTCTTACCGACTTGCTTTTTCACGTGTCCCCCGGTTTGTGCACGTGCCCCCAGTTTGTGGATTGGTGCTTATATATAGTCAGAATATTTATATTTAATTTTTTAAAGGAAATTATTAAGGAAGCTAGGCTAGGAGCATTCTGACAATTCATTACATGCTTCAGTTTCTATAATAACCAACATTTGGTACTTTGCTTTAGTTCATTAATTTATTTATAAAACAATCATATATTGATTGATCACTTACTAGTAAGTGCTTGATGTTGAGGTTACAAAAATAACCTATGGTCCCTAAAGAATGCAATTCTAACAGGGACGTGTAAAGAGAGGAATTATAGTCACGTGGTATTAGACATATGAATTGGGGAGAACATGTGTGTGTTCTATTGATCCTGACCCTCATTACTAGACTTTTAACTCCATCAACAGATTGTAAAGAATATTAGTCTTGTTATATCTGAGGAATAGCTTGCTCATGGTTTCATGCATGGAATGACACTAAGATTAGGAAAAGGTCGTAGGGAAACACATCTAATACTAGGTGGAAGGCTGTGGTTTTCAGCATTTATAACAAAGGCAAATCCACATAGTTTTGCCCTCAAGCACTCTTTTTTCACACCCATTTGTGGGTTTTTTTGTTTTTTTTTTCACTAGAGAAGACTAGAGAAAATTAATCTGGCTCAGAGGTGGCCGGACTACTGCTTGGCCACCCCCAAGGTTTAGGTTGCTTTTACGTGGACCAGTGATCTCATTATTGTGGTACATATTGAGCAGGACCCTGAGCCTTCTTACTCTCCCCTAAATTCTAATAGCTGATGATGACATAGGCAGGTATAAATATCGAAGGGGCAGACAACTTATTTATTTTGAAACATTTCAATGAAACTCAACCTGACTTTATTGTAATGGTTTGTAACTTGCCAGAAGGAGTCATATAAAAAATATTTTAGTCATTGAAAATTCATTGAAAATTTTATTCATTGAAAATTCAATAAAAATTGATTTATTTAAACCATGACTATGGTTTGATTTTTGTGCTTGCTTTTCCGTTTTTGAAAATGGCAGCTAAGCAGAGTTTATAAACTGCAACAATATCTTAAGGAAATTTTATTAATAAATGTACAGAAAGTGAGAGTAAACTCATACTTTCAATCTTACACTGACCATTAAACAAGCAATAAAAATGTCATAGATCTATTGAAGAATAAATACATACTTAAAGAAAGACATAAGGGTGAATAATAAAAAGCACAGAGACACCCAAATTAACTTTCAAACACTAGTTCAATTCAAATAATTTCATGTTTGCTTTCTTCCTCCAATGCATGCTTCTATATGTTACAATTTTAGCAGATTTAGCATAGTATTTCAAGGCTGCTGTCAATTCCTATGTTTTTAAATTAGTCTGAAGTTGGAGTAGATTATCTGTAATTTTTCTTCTTAAATTATAATTTTACCATGTACAGTAGTGGTTTACAATATATTTTATTTTTCTTTAGGATGTCATAGATAGAGCAGAGATGAATAAAGAAATTTTATCTAAATGCTTTTCAAACCCAGGGATTCATGCATGAGATGAATGTTTTTAATGTCTAATTAAAGTAGTTCTTTTAATTATTAAATAGAAATTGAAATTAGAAATGAAATTTATCCACGTATTGAAAGCCAGAAAGAAACAGTAAAAGGAAACATCTGAATTAATGAAGTTTTTTTTTGTGGTTTAAGGAACAATTTAGGACACTATTGCTATTTTGAAAGTATAGATTTTAAATCATACATTGAAACAGGCAAATAACATGACTGATGGTTGGACTAAAACTTGGTCATCTCAAGACATATTTTAATTTTCCATAGATCATATCTCTTAAATATTTGTGGGGTTACATCTTCTACAGTATGAGTGGCCAGTTCACCCAGTCAGAGAATTTAAACCAGTCGTGTCAGTGTTTTAAGATGGAGGTTCTTCGTATGCTGGGATGATGGAGAGACAGAGTAAGAATCCTTGTGTTCTCTCCTTTCCTTTTCTGTCTCTACATGTAGCGTTTCCAACCTTTTGGGATCCAGTCGATTGTGGAAGAGTTAAGCTGACACGAAACGAAGCACAGAGAAATGGAACATGACTGCTGGGATGTAGATGATGATGACAGCCCTGCATATGTTTTCTCGCTTTCAGAATTAGTATATATCCTCAGCAGTGCTGACTCTGTATTTATACTTCTTAAATTAGCTCAGGAGCAACTGCACGGCTCCCAGCAAGAATCCCTGATGCAATTGGAATGGAATTAGAAACCAAAATGGGCACCATGGCAGCTTTCCCTCTATAACACTGAAATTTCTCTTCTGTTTCTCTTTTTTATTTGTTACTTATTTTAACTTTATATTTCTTTCATGATATAGTTTTCTCAAACTTTATAGTGAAATTGTCACTCTAGAAAGACGTTAATATTTTTCTTGGAACTTCTGATCCCAGCAAACCAGGGCCCTCTTACCTCAATCAAGATCAACATCAGGGTCCACCTGAGAGGGGAGCCCTGCAGTCTGAAGCATGGGGTAAGATTGCCTGTATCTTTAGGCTCCATTTCATCACTAGAAAAATGAGGGTTTTGAGTAGGTCATCCCTCAAAACTCTGTTTAATAAAACTGTTAAAGAGTAGGATTATACTGACATGTATAACTTGTTTTCACTTTAATACACTCTTGTATGCCAAAATATTGCCCTAAGTCATCAGTGAAATGACATTTAAAATTCCCAAACCAATGGGAGGGAGCCATCTTGTGGTTTAGGCCCAGCGCAGCTTACATTTAGAAGAGAAAAGAATGTGAAACCTTTGAAAATGTAATATTATATATAACATTATATATAATATAATAAATATAATAATAAATGATAGATAGTTTATGAATGTGATCTAAAGTCTTAACTTACAGGTAATTAAAAAAACCCTTCAATTCTGGGTATGAGTAATTGTTCTTTAGACAATTCTGGGAACTTGTTTGAAACTAAGGGTATATAGCACATACCACGTTGTGATTTATTTTCTTATTTAATGAAGATGTTTCAGTAGGTACTGAGTTAGTAGTTGTAATGCTTACTGAAGATGCCAAAGGGGTTTGGCCCATCTCACTTAGGAAGTAATGCAGAAGACAGAATAATGATATGAAAAAGACAATTGCATATTACCTTTATATTCTGTAATTACTTTTCTGAGTCATAAGAATCAAACATTGATCTCTAGAATCAAACATTAACTCTCTAATTGATCAATTAGAGAGTTAAACATGCCGATAATGGCATGTGAGATCGCCATATTTTGTTGCTTAATAATACAATATATAACACATACTAAAAGGTATGCATGTTTAGCATAAATAACACCAATGTAGCAGTTAATAAAAATATGATAATAATATTAAATACTATCACATTAATATTACTTTTTAAAGTTTCCTTTTAGAAACTAATTTATATTGTTAGGTAAATAAGTCGTATGAACATATTTTCCCTAGGTGCATTTCTTTATATAAATAAAACAACTTTTTTCATTTATCCCAATATTTTCAGTAGTTAACTTTCACAGACAATATGCAAAAAGACATTTCTAACATAAGCAATTCAGCATCAGTAAATGGGTGCTGACTTTTCAGATTCAAAGTAAATTACAGAGAATATATTATTTCCATTTATTTCTCATTCTTCCTCTTTTTCATGTAACATGGATAAAAACTGAATCAATAACCTGAATTGCAAAAATATTTTAACTTGCTATATGCAACACATCAATTTAAATTCCGTAATTTTAGAAAAGGTTGAGTCTTGTATAGAGATTAATGATTGCTCAGAAATGGTACTCACATAAAGTGTGCATAAAATAAGCCTCTTGTCCACGACACATGGTTCCTGCAGATGTTCTTTTCTCCTTTGCTTTGCTTCTGAAGGTGTAGGAAGCTTTCCTATTTGCCGCCCCTTGCAGGAGGGACTCAGAAAGATTTGTTGGTGGTAATGACGGGAACAAAGGAAGAGCCCAGAGATAATATCTCCAGGTAGACTTCTGGTGCCCATTCTGGTGTTTATTAAATACACTGTAATAGATTAAAACTATATTTCTTTCAAGGGGTTTAATAATCCATTATCAACCTTCTATCAGCAACTTTCTGGTAACTAAAAAAAAATAAATCTATGCTTTTGGATTTTCTACTCTGTTTCAAATAATTTGGAAATTTGAAAAAAATCCACTTTGTTTCCTATTTATATTTCATTCCATGTTTTTTTGGTTAGTCACTTAGCAAATACAAGGCTACACTTTGAATGAT
The DNA here is from genome assembly GCF_963455315.2 of Globicephala melas. Classification (NCBI taxonomy): domain Eukaryota; kingdom Metazoa; phylum Chordata; class Mammalia; order Artiodactyla; family Delphinidae; genus Globicephala; species Globicephala melas. The sequence continues at coordinate 108,414,317 of NC_083319.1, read as the reverse complement.
CTTGCATAGAACAAGTATTTCAAGCTAGGTCAATCTGTATGAAATTACTTTTTGGAAGAAATGTAACTGTTTCAAAAAAGACCCTGTTAAGTCTAGAAATACAATTATTTCTGTAACTAGTTATTTGGAAGTCTTTTTATTTATGTATGTATTTATGTATGTACGTATGTATGTATTCCAAAGAAAATTGAATCTAACATCGTCTCAAAAGATTGAAAGAATGATTTTTTATGGATGACTTAAACACAGAGACCCATTTGGAAGAACAGGAGCCATTAGGTTACACAAGCAGATGTTGTCATTTGATTTCTAACTAGGATTCATTGTTTGGAGAACAAGTCTTCAGACCCTCTTGCCTCATGTCACAGCAAGGATGATGAGTGAGCCCAGCCTCCAGTTTCCAGTGTCCTGAGTGGGCTTTTTGGAGCAACACACTGTTGGGTAAAGACCGCCTACTGAGATAACTTGATAAGACAACACATGGGGTCAAATATTATATAGGGAAAGAGAAAAGCAAAATAGCTACATATTTATAGTATACCATAGTTCAGTAACTATGGTCAAATTGCAATTTAAGTTTTCCACGAATGGGTAATTAACAATGTAAATTGTACAAACTTATAAACAAGGAATATATACATAGAATATAAGTTTATCGAGGAAGAAAGCAACAGAGAGCAAGAGTAAATTAGGATAAAATACCTAGAGAAAAACAACTAATTTAGTGGTACTGAAATGGTGAATAGAATGAGAATAATGAAAATATTTTAAACCATGAAAATAAACATTGATTTTTTTAAAGTTATAGTTTACCAATAAGTTATGCACATTATGCTTATTCACATACATTTTGGTTAAGTATCTTTCACCTGTTGATACCTCTAGCACTTGTAGATGACCTTGCTTGAGTCTAGGGCAGCATTTCAGTCTAGAGTTTCCACTGACATTATGGGATGAACCATTCAAGTGCAAATTAAGAAGCTGGTGAAGTCCAGCTCATCAAGGAAAACACAGTGCCAATTTAGCAAGGAATTTCCAATCAATTTTCCTGAACCTTGTGCAGCCAATAAATACATAAAGACATATAAATTATAGGTACTCCAAAAATGAGAAGCAAGTTATCATAGACCATACTGCAATATTTTCTTAAATTTCCTATACATTAATTTTTCTCTTATTTCTTTATCAACTATTGTACCATCACTAAACTCCAGCCTAATTGTGTAAAGTAAAAACAAGCATACCTAAATTCTAAAAAAAGACCAACATTCTATCTTGAAGTGGTCTCTATGGACAAGTTAAAAGTGGTTTATTCAATAAATAGATTTTAAGGAAAAGACTTCCAAGCAAACAAAAATTATAAAGAATGTCAAATTATTTTTCTACATAGTAACACATCTTCTCTCATTCTATTCTGAGTTGAAAAGTTCCATTCACCAGCCTCCTTACTGTACTTTTCCTATAATGGAAGGTGTATGTTAAGGCTTCTCTGAATGATATATCACTGGGTTTGTAATCTCAGTATAATCCTTTCCATCAGAACAGAAATGTATGACCTTTGTCAGGAAAACAACACGACCCCCTGATAAAATTTGATAAAATGGGACAAAAGAATTATTCATATTCTTGAAAAGTGTTCATTTTTATTGTTTTTGATCAAATAATCTGCAGTTACATGATAAATACCATATACTATATATGAGTTAATGACTCTGACTTGAGAATTTGTCACTTGCAGAATTGAACTAAAGGTAATACAGAGAGAAACAAGTTGATAAAACCATGCATACAATTTTAAATATATTTTCAGCATAGTTTCCTGAAAAATATGACATCATCTGGACAGGAAGACAGAGAGACATCAAACTCAGGAAGACGTGTTTTAAAACTACAGAAAAATAATTAACACCGTAGAATAGCAATACTTTTTTTGGTAGTCTTTTAAACATCTTGACTCACTAATAATAAATCCCTGTATATGACATTACCATAGTACATTGAAAATATACGGCACATTTTCTTTTCATTTTGTTTTCCACAGCAGGTTATATAATATTCACAGAAGGGCAGGCTACTTCTCTCTATTTTTCCCCAATATCATCATCTATCATACATTAAAATACAAACTGAAGGAAAAGCCATTGCATAATTCATAGAGATGAAAGTGAAGGCGTGCAAAATTATTCAGGCACGTTCAATACAGTCTCATGCCCGAATCCTTTCCTGGCCTTTGACCCACAGCTTTTTCCTCTTTGTTTACATTACAAACCAGATTGGATAATGAGTCTGTAGAGGAGTTGCCAGAAGGCACGTTGGCTAAAACCACCACAGAGAAAAACCATCTATTAAAATAAAACAACTTAAATCACTATATTTTTATTATAGCTTTACTCTAAAAATATTATGTGTGGCTGATAGTTCTTTAACTCATATTACTTTGTAGGTTTTTTTAAATAATATATTCATATCATGGAATAGATTGTTAAATACTTAATTTAAAATTATTGTGTCATTATAGGAAGACATTTAAAATTACTAATGACAGTCTCTAGGTCCATCCACATCTCTACAAATGACCCAATTTCATTCCTTTTTATGGCTGAGTAATACAGAGTGAAGTAAGTCAGAAAGAGAAAAACAAATATTGTATATTAACACATATATGTGGAATCTAGAAAAATGGTACAGATGAACCGATTTGCAAGGCAGAAATAGGGACACAGATGTAGAGACCAAAGGTATGGACACCATGGGGAGGGAGAATCGGGGGAGGGGGGAGTGGTGGTGAGATGACTGGGAGATTGGGATTGACATATATACACTAATATGTATAAAATAGATAGCTAATAAGAACCTGCTATATAAAAAATAATAAAATAAAATTTAAAAAAGAAAAAAAATAAACTTACTGCAAATGATTTACATAAACATTATATTTCATTATTTTATGAACCTGAAAACATCTCATCATTGTTTAACACAATGTGTATTGATGAGTGGCTTAAATGAGAATAAAGCTAATGATCAGGGATTGAAAAAGTGTATTGATGGAGCCTGCACACGGGCAGCAGATATGGAAAAACACACGATGAGCTGCCCTTAAGGGAATGGAGGAGACTTAGTTGGAATTTATTGAGTAAAAGTCATTTCTTGATGAAGATAAACTTTTTTTTTTAAATCACTTACAGCTGTGTCACAGCAGAAGAGGCTGGCTTCAGAATAATGACCTACCTGTTGCTCTAAGAGCTTGAGGAGAATGTGGATAATTTTGTATCAGGAATGTACCAGGGATGGTGAAGATTCTGACATTGGAAGGGAAGCTGAACTGAAACAACTTAAAGATTTATTTTTAATTTTAAGGACATAAAAGAGAAATAGTTAAAATGAATTTGAAGAAAGAAAAGATTAAAAAGCTTTCAGTGTTAAATCAAGTATTATTAGAATAGGTTTGTGTATGTTTATGTCAATTGTTCTCACTTGTGGAACTTTATCAATAATCCAGAATGTCATGCTTACTCTGAACATACCTTATTCACTTTTCACTCAGAAAAGTGCCAGGTACCTAGAAGGTGCTTAAGGAATAGTTGTTGAATCACTGATTGAATTATAATCTCTTATGCTGAACACTAGTATGTATACATGTTTAAAAATGTGTTTAAGAGGGCTTCCCTGGTGGCGCAGTGGTTGGGAGTCCGCCTGCCGATGCAGGGGACACGGGTTCGTGCCCCGGTCCGGGAGGATCCCACATGCCGCGGAGCGGCTGGGCCCGTGAGCCATGGCCGCTGGGCCTGCGCGTCCGGAACCTGTGCTCCGCAACGGGAGAGGCCACAGCAGTGAGAGGCCCATGTACCGCAAAAAAAAAAAAAAAAATGTGTGTAAGAGATTCTGATGTACAGGTAGGAATCAGAATCACTATTTTTTAAAATACTACTCCACCACCTTTAAAATTCTCTTATTTTGTTTATGTGTGAGCCATAAAAAATACTGAGAAAACTGCCTGTTAAGACACTGTGAAATCATCCAATAGTACTAGTTATTACTGATCGTCTTTTGGAAGCACTGTTTGACAAATATTTAGTCATTCTTCAAAGACAGTCCGAGCAGTGTTTTAGAATTCTATCATTAATAGTTGGAGAAAATTTGATCCACATAGCTTTGTTCATGAGCTGTTGCAACAAAGTATTATGGTTTCATAAATAAGGGATGGCCAAATCAAATGACTGCACAGCTCATATTTCCCACCAGGAATCACTGATATTGCAAAACACGTCACAGGATTATGGACATTTGCCCAGAAAAGTTGACTTCCTTTGCATTTCCAATTTGAAGAAATTTACCCCATGAACAATATATAATGAGAAGTGTGTGTGCACGTGTGTGTATGGGTGGGTGTGTGTGTGTATGTGTAAGAGAGGGAAAAGGAAAGAGATTAAGGCAACATAAAAAAGGTGGAAGAAAAAATGAGTAAGAGGATCCTAGCAACTAGCTCAGGACTCTGTCTTTTGGGCTGATTTCTGGTAGAAGCTTCTCCAGAATATTTTCCCTGCCCTAGTTATTTTCAAATCCTAGGGGGCTCTATTTTATGCATGGGCTCTAAGCATCCTGGTTATGGAAGAATATGCATCACTTTACTTTTTAAGTAATTAGAACAACAGCTGTTTCCCTATGGAAGTTCAGTATATTCTTATAGAGGAACAGGGGCTGGGATAAAAGTTTAAATTTAAAGTTAATTAACTTAACACAATTCCTATGGTGTGCTACGTATTTATTCACAAAGAATTTATATAGCAATGAGAATAAAATGGGATTGTTATTTTTTATCACTCTTTGTAGTATATGAACCAGGAAATAAAAATCAATGCATCTGCTGAGGAAGACAGCTCAGGTATTATGGGTGTTTTGTTTGTATTCAATCAAGAGGGAATGTGTGTGTTCATATACACTGTATTTTCTAAAGTATTTCATTGAAAACACCCCATTGTCTTACAGCCACAAACTGTAATTCTTCTTATCATTTTTAGCATCCCTTTAACCTCATTTTTTAAGGTCTAAAATATGTCTTGGAAACGAGAGATGGTGAGTGTTTGCTTAGTTAAAGGTTGATATTCAATGCTCAATTCAATTGGGATGGACATGATTGTTTCTGCACTGCTATGAATGGTCCCAAGCAGAGGATACAGTAAGGAATTACGGAGGCATTGTGGAGAACAATACTTGCTCGCCATTATATTCAAAATTTCAGTCTTTTATAGAATTCTAATCTTCATGGTCGTACTTTTCCACTGCCCATTGTTCAGATAGGTTCAGCTAGGGAAAGTGGCCTTGTCAAAAATATTGGAAAAACTGCACCAGAAAGTCCTTTAATGTTGCTTGAACAAGTTAGACATTTCTGCATACAGTTTTAAGAAATATTGAAATTTGTCACTTTAATAAATTGTGCAGTTTTTGCCACTAAATTCTTCTCTGAAATGCATATGATGCCAGCAAGTTTTCATAGTCTGCCAGAGCTGATGGTGCTAAAAGTTCCAACACTGCTATAATAGCGTGTAACTCAGTCCAAAAGCCAAGGCTAGGCAATAAAATTATCGAGTTCAAGAACTGAATACCCAAATGAACAAGCAAACTGTCGTTATCATAAATGTGCTTAAAAGGTAAGTATAATTCAAAAGGCAAGCTTGCAATTATAAAGGTGCAAAAACTATTCTCTGAGTCACTAAGACAATTTCCAACTAATCGCTTCAGTGAACTAAGATAATTATAAGTGCATAGACTATATTTCCATTGATGATATTTGCCTTGGATAGACTGTTAAAATTAAAGTGCCTTGAGGTGGAAACCATACTTATTCTCTTAATGTGTTTCAATCAAGTTCATTACTTTGCAGTCTTCACCTTGTCAGCATGAATGAATACAGACTATATAAAAGTTAGTGCTGTGTCCTAGGAGTGGTCTGCTTTTCTTTACTAGGTCAGCATCAACTAGCTGAGAAATACAGATGGTATACCCCCGTAAATTTTGAGAGCTTTTGCTATTGTCTATATTTCAAGGTCTGTGAAATCTATTTTAGAGTCGGACACATGACCTCAAAGATTGTTAATGATTGATTGGTCTAAGAACTGTGGCTTATATTCCTTCTGAGTTTCATTCTGAGAGGGCTCTAAGTGGCTGTCAGGGGACACCTGTGGATGTCAGTATTGCCAGCTTCCTACTTTTAATATTGAGAGTATTTTCTATGTTTAATATTGGCAAGTCCCATATTTCCTCCGGTCCATTTCATGGAATGTGTACTTTATCGATGAAAGAAAAATTTAGCTGCCAGTATAACATTCAGTCTTCCAAAGTGACTAGCAGGTGAGGTATATCATGTTAAGAATAGAAAAGTATATTTTTTAAATGGGATGAAAGACATTCAGAAAAGAGAATGTATAGTATGGAGGATACACGTATTATTCTCTTAAAATTATAACCACTTAGGTCGCACAGAGTGCTGAAGTAGTTAACATCTTGCTCTCTTCTATAAAACATGTTGGCTTATTTTTTCACATTTTTCCCTAAAATTTCCAGTATCTTCCATAAGATCCTGGGAGTTTATAAACCCAGTGTATGTATCTATATTTTAGGGGTATACAGATTTAAAGCATTTATAAATCAAAATTAAAGTAAAAATTGTTAGAATATAGCCATAGAATAGGAGTTGACTGTAGGATAAGATAAGTAGTCATGACAGTCCCTTAAATACAGCAACTGGGAGTTGGATGGGCTCTCCAGGTGAGTCACTGTTATGCAGAAACATCCAGAAATTATGGAGAAGTTTTAAAGACCCTTGGCTTTCTTGCTTCTACAGTAACTTTCTGGAATCTCTTAAATAGTAAAGAAAGTTCTAGGTCCTCACTGTAATTGAACTCCAGTTCTAATAGTTGGGAAAGAAAGAGAAGGATGGCACATATATACTAAGGTACAAGGTTTCCTAAAAATTCATATGGAACCATAGATGTCAATGGTTGAGATACATAATTATAAAAAAAAGTGAAGTAAACGGCATGTAGAAAAATTACAAACTTTCTAATGTGACTATTTCAAAATGCTTCAGAATATCCAGACTAGAATTCCAGCTTATGTGTGGGTACTCAGGGTACATGCACACATTTTAATTTTCTCATCGTTAATAGATTTCTGTCTGGTTTAGTTTGAAATATTAGGGTTTGACACAGGGCTTATTTAGGCAAATACCATCTCGGGATGTTAATTATAATGTCGTTTTCCCATTTTAAAGGGTCTATGAGAGTTCATTAGAGGGGACAGATTCCTTTAAACATTTTGAATTCAGCTATATTTGTAATGTCACTGTTGCCATATGAGTGAAATGTCCATGTATTTTCTTAGTATAGTGAGACAACTATATATACCTAAGCAAAGTGTAATCCTTCTGAGATAGGGAGATTTCTACCATACCAACGCCCCTGCTGAAAAAGTTGTTGTGTGGCTAGTATTCTTATATTCCAAGTTTCAGGCTTTAAAAAGAGACATTTTTAATATTCTCAAATATGAAAACAAGTGATGTCCATGAATTTCTTTGGGAGCATAGGTCCATTGTATTTGTGTTTGCTTTTGGCATAATTCACTTAATTTAAGCAATGATGAAGAACTTTAAAACTAAGATGTGTGAAGTACAGAAAAATGTATTCAAGTATTTCAGAGACACATTGAGACAATGTAGTTTATCATTAATTCAAACCAACTAGCTTACCCTCAGAGAACACCAACAGCATATCTTGGTCTAATCTATCTTGAGTACAAGAATATATTTTCATGGTTTTGGTTCATACAATCCTCAGTGAAGAAGGACATGTTTAACTCTGGGGTGAACAGTCCTCAAAATAAGTAAAGTACATAGCAATAACTGCTTTCGGCTGTGGCATTTGCATTTAATGCCAAACATTTTTCTTTCCTAATAGTTTTAAATTACTTATAAAGGAGGGTAATTTGGTCTTTTACTAGCAAAAATTGCTAAACATACATTATTTTTTAAAGTTATTTAAAAAAATACAATTAGACAGACCAAAGTTCAATAACATTGAGACATGTTGGCTTTAAATGGCAGTTCTTACTTTTAGTTTGATAGTGGTTAAAGGGCAGTAACTGGTACCATCCATTTCAAGAACTGGCTTTTTTTTCCCTCTTAAATCTGAGTTAATCGTTTTCTTAACGGTTAAACTTTTCTCTGTCAATAATCTGGTACGAGTTTCCATCTAGTGAATCTGACCAGTAATTAAACATTCCTAAAAAGCATTCTAGGGCTTTTTAAAAATACAACATTAATGACAAAAATAATGCAAAAGTGGCAAAACTGGAAAAGAATCAGAATCTGGTTCAGTTTAACCTAGAACTCTATCATATATTTGCACTTAATTACACTGCACGAAATGAGTTAATGCCCCATTGTAGTTGAAATAATTCCATGGGGATGCTGATAAATTTTAAGTAAAAATTTTATTTAGAATTATTCACATCTAGTGGATGGCTTATATATTGAAATCATTAATTCAGAAATATAAAATAATCAATCCTCACTTTGTAGAAATGACTTATTTATATAATTTAGAATTAAAATCTTCCATCTTTACATTTGGAGCTAGGAGTTGGAACCCATGTAACTTTGATGTGAAAACTGTTCTTATGAAAAAATCTTTCTAAATCCATATTTGTTTTCAGTAAATTCATTTTTATCAAAATGTAAATACTATAATCCCATTGAATTTTAAAGTCTCATTCTAAGCTAAAATATAAAAGCCTTACTGAACTTTATTCAATTATATCAAAACAGTAAACATAATTACTTACAGACAATTAAGCAACTATTAAAAATCTAACAAAACAAAGATGCTGGCTTGAATTTTTCAGTGTTTGGCAATAATTAAAATTATTTAAAAAATTAAAAATACACAGCTATAACACTTTTTAAAAACAATAATGTTTTCAGTATACCTACATTCATTCATAGAGATATAAAGTTATGAAAAGTAGATTTTGTATATAATATGATCGCTTAGGCCATTAAAAAAATTTCCAAAGAGGGAAATTTAGTATTTTAAACAACTAAATTTAGTATCTAAACAACAAAGTTTTTAATTTTAATCTTCTAATTTAAATTTTTTATTCCCTAAATTGGTTCTATAGCATGTGTATGTACAATCGTCTATCATTATTGAGCGAGTTTCCCACTGACTTATCTGATTATTTTTCTATTTTGTAACTATAGTATAAGAAAATATTTTAAAGCCTCAAACTACTGATTTTTTATCTTCAACGTTTCCCCTTTTTCCTTTTCCAAAGTTTTCTGTGCAAATTTTACTTTTGTGATATTTAATATTGAATTAAAAATCAAAGAATTCCAAAGTAGTTTTCACATGTACTATATTATGTGATATATTAGATACGAACACGTTGACAGTAATACTTCCACTTGTACGATTTACTGTGAAAAAACAGATAATCTTAAATTAATATGAAATAGAATCCCTATAATATATATATTTTGTATCCATTAAAGTACTCAACTGCCTCATGACTTTGCATAGCAAATCATAATAATACCTTTCCATATGCCACATATGACAAATGGTCATTTGTACACCACACACACACACACACACACACACACAACCCTATGGCAAAAAACCTTCCTTCTGAGTTGACAGTTTGCACACTTGCACACCCCCAGAGACTTAATCTTGTTGCTGATGAATATCCTCATGCCTAAGAATTTTATAGATAACCCAGTAGAAAATATTAAAAATCAAAAAGGCTAATGGGAAGCAGGCTCGGGAGATGGTGTCAATCTTCTTGGCCCGGTCAATGAAGACCTTCCTCATTTCATCCAGGCTCTTTGGCATTACCTGGACAGGATGGTTTGGGCCCTTTGGAGTCACACCGTCTTTTGTTTGCAGACACGGTCCCATTCCATAGGCTGTGAAACTGAATCGGCTTTCCCTTACCTCATCATCCTGTCATAAGAAAAACATTAGAAAGCACTTTAACCCTGAGAAAACCATAATTCAAAAAGAGTCGTGTACCAAAATGTTCATTGCAGCACTATTTACAATAGCCAGGACATGGAAGCAACCTAAGTGTCCATCGACAGATGAATGGATAAAGAAGATGTGGCACATATATACAATGGAATATTACCCAGCCATAAAAAGAAACGAAATTGAGTTATTTGTAGTGAGGTGGATGGACCTAGAGTCTGTCATACAGAGTGAAGTAAGTCAGAAAAGAGAAAAACAAATACTGTATGCTAACACATATATATGGAATCTAAGAAAAAAAAAAAAGGTCATGAAGAACCTAGGGGCAAGACGGGAATAAAGACAGAGACCTACTAGAGAATAGACTTGAGGATATGGGGAGGGGGAAGGGTAAGCTGTGACAAAGTGAGAGAGTGGCATGGACATATATACACTACCAAATGTAAAATAGATAGCTAGTGGGAAGCAGCCGCATAGCACAGGGAGATCAGCTCAGTGCTTTGTGACCACCTAGAGGGGTGGGATAGGGAGGGTGGGAGGGAGGGAGACGCAAGAAGGAAGAGATATGGGAACATATGTATATGTATAGCTGATTCACTTTGTTATAAAGCAGGAACTAACACACCATTGTAAAGCAATTATCCTCTAATAAAGATGTTAAAAAAAAAAAAAAGAAAGCACTTTAGTCATGGAATAGGGCATGTACACCAGGCATTTCAGAACCATAACTTAAGCTTTATCATGATAAATGATAACATTATTATAATGAAAAGGTAAAACATATAAAGGTGAGTTGCTTTTCTTTCCTATTCAAGTTTTATTGATTGATCCTGCTGCATCATACAGACGTGTTCATTCAATGAAACACTCAAGTGTTATGTTTTAATGGAAAAATTAAATATTCTGGTATTGTCTACATATTGCTAGAATATCTAAATAAATTGAGCAAGAAAAACATCTATTTGGATATTATATATGTTCATGTACTAGATTTTTTTCACATCATGTGTTTAAATGTGTACATATATGATGTCAAAGGGAAAATACCATGATCATAGTTTGAATTTTTCTTTTTCATGGAGGCAAACATTTTAATGCCTGTTTCCTACAATTTCATGTTACTTCATTGGGAAATACAATCTAGATCGACAACACTGCTTGGTTATTGTTATTCTCACTTGATGTTTTATACTAACCCATTTGGCATACTATCAGATGGCCAGATATTCTAGTTCATATACTGTTACTTATAAGGTACATTGGTTTTGTTGAAATTATGAAGGAAATCTGGCAGAAGTTTCATGTTAAAGAAAATTATAACTTATCATGGTCCTAAAAGTATTGTTATTTTTCTCTAAAATGTTGCAAATTGAAGAGAATTCTCCATGTATATATATGAAAAAAACAAAATTTAAAGAAAAAATTACTTAATAAAAACATGATAGGGCTTCCCTGGTGGCATAGTGGTTGAGAGTTCACCTGCCAATGCAGGGGACGCGGGTTCTAGCCCTGCTCTGGGGAGACCCCACATGCTGTGAAGCAGCTGGGCCCATGCACCACAACTACTGAGCCTGCGTTCTAGGGCCCGCCCGCTGCAACTACTGAAGCCCGCGCACCTAGAGCCTGTGCTCCGCAACAAGAGAAGCCACCGCAGTGAGAAGCCCGTGCACAACAATGAAGAGTGGCCCCTGCTCACCACAACTGGAGAAAAGCCCGCGCACAGCAACGAAGACCCAACGCAGCCAAAAATAAAATAAATAAATTAATTTTAACAAATGATAAATGAAATGTGTTCATGATAGGAAAATATGGTATTTAATCCTTTATAATGAAATTCATTAATGAATAATTTAATGCATTTGTTTGGAATGTAACTGTAGATAACTGCCAATTAATTGGATTTTTGCTACTAAAATTCAATGTTTAAAAGATGACATCTTAAAAAGTTGTTACAGCTCAATTTTTATGAAAGTACTCTGTGATGGTAACATAAGAGTTAAAAGTAATTAACTGGCTCAAACTCTTGAAAATTTATTTTAGGTCTGTGATAGTACAGGCCTAATGAACAGTATATTACAAAATATGAAAGCAAAAAATAGAAATTTAAATGGATTCTAAAACTGAGAGGATGATCAAAGTTGATGTAATAATGTATGAAACAGTTTTTTGGGGAATTAGGAAATAAGGCAATTATACCTGAAAAACAGAAAGATATAATTACTGGAATATATCTCAACTGTAAGATGTATAAGCAATTGAATTTTGAGGAAACAAGTCTAAAATAAAAGCTGATGATCCAAATTACTTGTAACTGTTGCAGTCTTACAAAAATTGGAAATTGGTTTTCTAGTGGTCTTTAATAGGGATGTTCATTTATACTGCCAATGTTTTTAGCCACCATGGAAATGTTAAGTCTAAGTAACTGTTTTCTTTTTATTGTCTTTATCTTTATGGGGAAATAATCGATACATCACCGTAGAAGTTTAAGATATACAGCATGATGGTTTGACTTGCACATATTGTGAAATGATTACCATAATAGGTTTAGTGAACATCCATCGTCTTGTATAGATACAATAAAAAGAAAAGAAAAAAATTCTCCTTGTGATGAGAACTCTTAGGGTCTACTCTCTTCACAACTTTCCACTATATCATACATGATATATCTTACAGCAGTGCTAACTCAAGTCATCATGTTGTACATTATGTCCCTAGAACTTATTTAAAACTGGAAGTTTGTACATTTTAACCACCTTCCTCCACTGTCCATCTGTTCTGGAGAATTGAATATTTTCAGACCTTTAGAGAGCCTCCCACATACACACTTGTCTCAAAACAGAGATTTGAGATTTAAGATTTAACATACATAGTGAACAACTATATTTTCTCAGTTGGATCTTTCCAGCAAACTGTGAGTAAAGGGGTAACACCAAGCCTGGCTGTTGAGAACTGCAGAGAAAGACCTAGTTCTTCCAGCATGATTTCCTTGAAAACAGGAATGTGGAGTCTTCTCCCTTTACTGTGGCACCTGCCCTGGGGGAGCAGTTCAGTGGCCTGAAGCCTGGAGGGGCGGGGGGAAGAAGCTCTTGAGTCGCTGTTGGACCTCCCCATGAAATGAAGATGCTGTGTCTGGCGTGTCACCTGCCTCGCATGCTCCTAGAGGACCAAGTAAATGCAATATTAGGTTAAAGCCTACTGTGTCTGGAGGGTCTGATTGACAGTTTGAACCTAAAACCTCAGTGGTGGTGACGGAAGGAGACCTGGCTTTCAGATCCTTTCAGACTCAATGCAGCCAAAGGTTCTGGGAGGGAGTTCTGATGAGAATGTGACCCTGACCCTCCCTGGGTTTGAGGTTGCAAAAGCTCCACAGAAAATACTGGGGATAAATCATACTGTTGGGATATGGATGACACACACATATGCCCTGTTGAACTGGCAGATGAATGATGAGTGAGATAAAACCGAAGGGAAACAGGGTCATAAAACTGAGGAGAAAGCGGCTTTGTCTCCTAGTAACCGATTAGCTTTGTGCAGCTAAAACCACTTGGGGGAAAGAGAAACCAGAGCACGTACATCAAGCAGCTTTGCAGCCTGTGCTCACGATGAAAGCACAAGTCCAGTGGGGACTTCGAGGGACACTGCACTTCATCTTGACGTCACTCCTCTGCCACCCCAGGCAAATAACACTGGAAACTAGTGACTACAGTGCAGCCCTGGCCAGTGGAAATATAATGGGAACCACCAACGAAAGCTATGTGTGTCATTTTAAATCTAAACTTTACATTAGCTACATTTAAATTAAAAGAAATAGGTAAGATTAATTTTAATACGTCCTAAATATTATTCAAACGTTGACTCAAGTAGAAATTAAAGGAGAAATGTTGTGTTCTTTATTGCATACTAAGTCCTTGAAATCAGTGTGCACTTTACATTTGTAACACCCCTCAATTCAGACTCCATATTTCTAGGGCTCAACAGCCTCATGGGGCTAGTAGACACCACACGGGACAAAGTAAATAGGAGCTGGGCCGCTTTGCTGAGAAGAACCAGCAGATATCTGGGCGGTTCACACTTGCCAGGATCTTTAGGTTAATTGACATAAGAGCTGATCATTTTTCTGCATGCTGCAGCTGAAAAACAACGTTTGATGTGAATGCGAACTCCTAACTTGCTGCAATGTTGCCGTTTGGGAATTGCTGGCAGGCGTAAATTCAAGGACGCTTTTGGAGTGGGTGAAGCCTTGGGTGATGTGAATCTATGCTGAGAAGGAAAGCCGCCTGTTGTCTTTCTGCTGTGTACTGGAACAGCCCTGAAGAAGACGCAGCTCTCTTAAGGGATGTAGCAAACCTGGGCTGGCCATACAGTAATTAAAAAATAATAATAATAATGCAAAAAGAAAAAAAAATGAGCCTCCCCAAACCACATGCTCTGAGCTAAACTCTGGTAGACACGGTGATTCGGGGAGTCCCCCAGGCCTGGGTTCCCAGGTGGCTCTCTTTAGGGAGAGGCAGGAGAGTATATACAATTCATGGACACGTTTACTCTTGCAGCTGACATGCTGGGTTTCACTGAAGGAAAAAAAATCTGGGCCATTCAGAAGAAAGAACTTGGCCAGAGAAGACTCTATCAGCTCTCTTTAGGTGGCTTTCAAGACACAGAGTGAAAAGAGCGAAAACTGACAGAATTCCTATGAAAGATTTCCTGACACGTTGTCGCCAGCCGGGGGGGAAGAAAATCTGTTCTAGTTCCGGCAGCTGCTTCCCTTAAGGAACCCTGTTAAATCTGACACTCTCATCTCGGAAGTTAATCCAGTGGTGCCAATGGGAATGCAAACAAAAGGCGCTGACGCGGTGGCTGAATTGACTGCATCTGCGAAGACACAAAGAAGCCTGCCCACGAAGGCCAGGGTCTCCTTGTCCAGTTCTGAGTGGGGTCCCAGGCTGTGTGCCATGGTTAATGGAGAATGGCCAGGGGTGGTGAACACAGCTTTTTGGGATTGTGGAAGCCAGTGCACCATGAGAAGTAAGACTGCTGGGAAATGAGAAGGCGAAGTTAACAGCAATGTTAAAAAGCTGGTGGAGCAGAGAAGGAGGCAGAGTGACGCTGCATTCGTAGGTATCATGGTTGTAGTGAAAACTGCAGATAGGAAAAGAAGGGACTAAGACGTAGCCAGTAGGCAGTATCACCTCTGGCTAAATGTATAACTGGGAAGGATGTGACTGTGGATGAAGGACCTTGCCATTTCTGGCGTGAGCCTAATCTTGGACTGCTGTTCCTTAGCCCAGTTGTAATTGGATGTACTAAAATGGGAGCCCTTAGAATTGCCTAAACCTTCCGCTGTAGTAACTATTAAACAGCACAAGATTCCAGGGAGGTAAAGAAAACTCAGCTCTGATTAAGGACGTGATGGCAGCAGGGGTGCTAGCCCCTCGTTAATTTTCTCTGGAATAGTCCTGATTGGACTATGATAAAAATAAGCAGGTCTTGCAGGCTGACTGCTGACTACATGGGTTCACTAAGGAAGTCCCTACAACTGCCTCCACGGGGTGGACATGGTAAAACCTCTCTAGGAGTTTCAGGACAGAGGAGGCTGGTATGCTTTGGTCCACTTGGCTACATCTTTCCTCTCAATCCCAATCTAAAAAAACCTCAAACAGGGCTTCCCTGGTGGCGCAGTGGTTAAGGGTCCGCCTGCCGATGCAGGGGACACGGGTTCGTGCCCCAGTTCGGGAAGATCCCACATGCCGCGGAGCGGCTGTGCCCGTGAGCCATGGCCGCTGAGCCTGTGCGTCCGGAGCCTGTGCTCCGCAACGGGAGAGGCCACAACAGTGAGAGGCCCGCGTACCACACACACACACAAAAAAACCCAAAAAACCCCTCAAACACAGTGAGTCTTCATGTGGGGTAGACTGTCACCTTACTCTTTGTCCCTTAAGGAAACCTGACTTCTCCAACATGTGTCACAACCTGGTTGGAAGCAGTTTGGTCCAAATCATTGTCAGACTAAGCTGGTTAATGATGAATGAGAACTTTCCTCTTGGAGGAGAAAGTCAGGCAAGGTTTGGAAAGTGTAGTAGCACACGTGACTAGGTAAAGCTTAAGATTCACACTAGAGGCAGCCAAGAGTCAGAGCCCAGTGCCATCAGTGAAGTTTCTGGAAATATCCTGGATAAACCACTCGAGACAATTCACAAACAGTAAAGGACACACTGCTATTCTCCTGGATCCCACGACAAGGAAAACAGCGTTCAGCACTATTTGAAATCTGGCAGATACGTTCCGGGTTTCTGTTGGTCATGGTGTACAGAGTGACAGAAAGACAGGCTGAATTTTTTTTTTTAAGATTTTTTTTTTTTTGATGTGGACCATTTTTTAAGTTTTTATTGAATTTGTTACAATATTGATTCTGTTTTATGTTTTGGTGTTTTTGGTCGCGAGACATGTGGGATCTTAGCTCCCTGACCAGGGATCGAACCCACACCCCCTGCATTGGAAGGCGCAGTTTTAACCACTGGACCACCCGGGAAGTCCCAAGACAGACTGAATTCGAAAGGGGAACAAGGGCCAACTGTAAGACGTCTGAGGCAGGCAATAACCCAAGCTGCCTCTCTGAGGCCTTAAAAGTCATCAACTGTAGAGGTATCTGCTACTAAAACATGCAGACTGGAGTTTCTGGGAAAAGCTCAATAATAGCACCCTAAGGTGGCTGCTAGGATTCTATACCAGAAAACGCTCTAATGCCGTGAGCAGATTAACCTATTTGAATGACAGCTACTGGCATTCTCTTGGGCTCTGGTAGAGACAGTCCCTAGACTAAAGCAATCTGAAGAATACCAGACTCTATTTAGGTCTAAGATATCTACCATGTCATGCGTGATGTCAAAATGGCATCTCCATTCAAGTTCCCTGATAAAAATGAAAATGACATATTCAGGAACAAGCTAAGAGGAGTAACTTGGGTGAAGTACATCATATGAAAATGTATCCTTTCGACAATGGACCCATGATGGAAGCTACCCAGAGTGGTATGAACCTCATGCTTCTCTTCCCACTGAGGAAAAACAGGTCCCTTCGTTCACCAATGGAAACTCTCATATGGATGGTCAGGACTCACAGCGTACCTGCAGTGGAATGAGTAGGTAAGTCTACACAATGGGCTGATTTGAGAAGCAGTGAATGTGGCAGTATCACAAGAACCGGTTCTTGATCTCAAAGCTATAGCTTTATATCTGGATATTCAGAGACTCCTGGGTCCTGGCCAGTGGCCTTGCGTTATGGTCAGGCAAATGAGCCCTTAATTGGGCAGTTAAGAACATCCCAAGGGGGCTTCCCTGGTGGTGCAGTGGTTAAGAATCCGCCTGCCAATGCAAGCAACACGGGTTCAAGCCCTGGTCCGGGAAGATCTCACATGCTGTGGCAGCAAATATGCCCATGCACCACAACTTCTGAGCCTGCGCTCTAGAGCCCGCAAACCACAACTACTGAGCCTGCATGCCACAATTACTGAAACCTGTGTGCCTAGAGCCCGTGCTCCATAACAAGAGACGCCACCGCAAGGAGAAGCCCGTGCACCGCAACGAAGAGTAACCCCCGGTCGCCACAACTAGAGAAAGCCCATGCACAGCAACAAGACCCAACACAGCCCAAAATAAATAAATAAATAAATTTTATATTAAAAGAAAAACGAAAAAACAATTTCTTCTTGAAAAAAAGGAACATTGCAAGGTGGGAGATGCAATTCCTTATAGAAATCCCAGGGTAGAATTAATTAGGTCATGTAGTCCCCATCTAATTACCAGCTCAGAAGGGGACTACAGCGCCAAGGCACATGTCTTGGATTGGTCTTTGATGTAGTCATGGTGGAGTCCAGGCCATGCAGCAATGGACAGAACATGTCCCTCTGTTGCCCAATGAAGCCACTGATGTGGTCAGAGCTTGTCTGGAATATTAACAAGATAAAGAATTGCTTGAAAATCGCCTTTGAGTTGAATCTCCCGAGGACAAGAGCTAACACACAGCTGGCAGATAGAATGCTTAGGGTCTTTGCCCAAGTCTCTTGGAGGATTCAATGGATTTTAGCAGAAATGGATGGTCCATATTGGGCTTGTTTACACTGTAACAGAAGCCATAGCTGAAAATACTATTAATGGCTTGGAACAGGCACTTTTATATCAGTCGGGGCCCCTGGAATAGATCCCTTTGGAGAAAGGAACACATTTACAAATGGCTAGTGTATAAAATGGCCGAAGAACACAACATAGTAAGGGCATCTCACAGAGCTGAGGTTTAAACAGAAATTGGAAGGAGCAATGAAAACATTACTACTGAAGACAGGATGGCCAGGACATGAAGGGCTGGTTGGTTCACTGGATGAGTGCACAGACCACGTGGGTATGAGCGACAGTAAGGGGGAACACCTTTACAGAGGTTTCTGGTTTCTGGTAGTGGAAGTGTCGGGGGATAGAGAGCAAGGCTGTGACTTAACTCTGTCCCACCTCACAGGTTTTTCTTTTGTATTACCTGATAGCATGGTTTTGGGTCCACGACTGCATTTGCATTGTCTAGCTGAAAGGATCGTTGCTACTTAGGATACTGTATCTGTTTCTTTAGACTAGGAAGCCATTCATGCCCTCTGTAGGTGAGGGAACTAAGAGTCCTGTGTGCTTGAGAAGCTATAAGGCCTCGCACTTAGATGAAGACGCTTTATCTGCTCTCTCTCCTGCTTTTTATCCTACTGTAAAGCTGAGCAAATGACATATGAGATTAAAGTTTATTTCTGTCGTGCAAGTAAGTTGGTCTCCTCAACCTGTAATCAGAGCTATGGAGTTATACTGACAAAGCCACTTTACTCTGGATATGTGTTTAAATAGAAAATGACACTTGGAACAATTTAAACTTCATCATCTTCATACAGCACTCGTCCATCATAAAAGCTGGCAACGTGTAAAATGACCACATTCTATGTACATGCAATAATGACAGTCCAGACGAGGACAATATTTCTCACACTGTGGTCCACTCAGCAGCTGTCTCAGAATCGCTGGGAGGGACTGCTGAGATCCAGTTTTCTGGATCTCAGTTGCGGAGATCTGTACTCATTAACATTTAGGTTGTCCCAGTAATCTGCATTTCCAAGCTCTCCAGGTGATCATAACGCACACTTTGTGGAAACAAAAATTTCCAAGAGGCACAATGCAGCTATCCTAGTTAGCCTGAATTCATGGTGATATAACATTTTTTGAACACCTCTAACATTTTCTAATTTAAATTTTAAGTGGTAGCTTATGAAAATATACTCTGTAGTGACTTCTGTGTTAGTATGGAGGTATTATTTTATTTTTTAATAATTCCTGTTTTTAAGTAAGGCTGTTTCTAGGAGAGGCTATCTGTAAGGCTATTTATATGACCTGTATCTCTATTCATTTTTAAATTTATGACAGACCTAGGAATACTTTAGGAATAGACTTTGGACAATTACATTATATAATGTGACTTGGTGCAGTATTGTTTTTTCAAAAGCATCTGGAATATGATTTCAGTAACAAATGTACCGCCAGTGGCTTTCCTGTTAATTTTGGAGGTGAAAAAATAGAAACTTTAATTTTAAGTAAAAATATTTCCCTTATTAAAATGTCTCATTCAAATATTTATTTCCTGGCAAAGGTAATAGAAAGCAAGATGTCCAAGGATTCTTGTTCTAAAAAATGAAAATAAATTGGGCATCTGCATTATTTTTTAAAAATGTCTGTGCTATAGGAAATAGTTTTCAACTATTTTATATAGTCACACAAATATATTCGATGGTCCAAATTTAAAATCTGACTCAAGATTGACATTGAAAATGCAAATGTTTTTATCGTAGTTAAGCAATTCCATGGCTTCATCATTTATTGCCGGGGTCTGGATAGTTCCAGTTATTTAATTCTCAGATTCTTGGTTTCTTATTCTAGGAAAAGATGATGATAGCACTACATAGCAGATTTTTTTAGGGTGAGAAAAATACATACAACCCCCGATAATTGTTGCTATCGTATTATCAATATTTTGTTTGTTATAATTGTATTATTATAGACATCACATAATACACAATGTGAAAGAAAAATACAGCTTAAACAATTTTACCATTAGATATTGTAAATCTACAGAAACTAAGCGAGCACTAAAGTTCTGTATAAAATAGGCCTACCAATTGCTGACTCCCCAGATGGCCTCACACTTGTAGACTTTTCACTAAAAATTAACTGACAGCATAAAACTAGGAGGATCACTTGGCTGCCTCACTGTCTTACTGTTGTGATGGATGGGCTTTGCTCTACAACTGCTGGGATTCTTGCAGATCTAATTCCTGCAATCAAGGAGGCTTTAGTGTTGTTGGTATGTTCCATGAAACAGCACAGGTATTTGGGGTGAGCCCATGAGATGAGGCACATGGAGTCATCTTATTTCTTCAGCAACAGGATCTCAGCTCTACTGGACCAGACTCCAGTCGCTACCCCAGAGAGAGGATGAGAGAAGCAAGGACCCCTGAACTCCAAAACGATCTTATGATTTTTTTAAAATGACTTGACTTTGGGGATCTTTTTGAAGGGCTACACTTAAAATAATAATTTTAAGCATGAATGAAGTTTTTCTATTAGCTCATCATTAATAATAGATTGCTATACTAGAAGGTGCATTAAATTATTTTATGACTCAACTAATTTCTCTGTTTTGTAAAACTCAGTCATAAAATTATCCCGTGTTTATATATGTTCAGAGGTGCAGTGATATTCTTTATTCAAATTAACACTCAAATATTTTTTTGAGATAATTCAATTTTCTGGTGAGGTCTTTAGCTTGGGTTTCTAATGGACTAAAGGCCACAAAAGCAAGGTTTAGACAAACATCTAAAACTTTTGACTCAGGCACTATACGTTAGCCAGTGCTCAACGTTCATAAAATTAAGCCACTTTGCAACTCAAAATACAGACAATAATAAAGATTAAATAGAATGAATTAAAATGAACCAAAGAACGTGGCTGATTAAAAAAGTAAAATTGAAGAAACAGCTTCATTTACCCACAAGTCAATCCTCTTATGCTTCAAGCAAGTTAGAAGGGTAGGCAATAAAAAATATAAAAAGCCATTTTGTTAGTGTATAATTCTTTCTACAGGAGGACCTGTTTTCACTAAATATGGAAGTGAGAAAAATGTTTCAGTAATTAAGCAACAATACCATATTGTGAAACATTCTAAGTGCTTTTCACTTTAATTAGAGAATTATGCCAAAGACTAACTCATGTAACATGCATATTATAACTAGAATTATTACAGAAAGAAAGCCCAAGGGTAAATATAGTCATTTAGTTGAATTGCTTCATCTTTATCATCAAACATAATAAACTAACATATATATGAAACAAGAATTAATTTCCTATCCTCTTAGTCTTCAAAAATAACAATAACAAAAAATATTGTTTGCAGGCTTGGTGAAAGCATGAAGATTGCTAGTGAGCAGTGACAAAACATTAATTATATAAAACAGCGTGAGTGATGATTAATTATGTGAATTGGTCTGAGATACAACAGCACTAAGTATGTTACTTTCATCCTAATGTTTTTTCCCTACTGGATACCTTTGAGATGTTCTTTATACAATCAAGATGCTAAGTAAATTATCCCAAAGGTTTTTTTGTTTAAATAACTTTCTGTAACTTTTCATTGTCAAGTAGGAAAATGACAAAGGAAGGAAAAGTGAATTGCTATTAATTCCCATTTATATGATTTCAGAGTGTGTAGATTTTGAAAAAATTATTAATAAACAAAACAATGGCTTGGTTTTGTTGAGAAAAAATCAACATCACTTAGAAAATTCTAAGGTAAGAAGAAGTATGTGAATGAATTAAAAGTTATTTTTCTGAAATAAGAATCAGCTTAACATAAAACCCTCAGTTTAGACAACTATATACATTTCTATATCACTTAAAAATGGAAGGCTTAAAAAAATATAACTATATATGAGGTTAAAAATACTTTAGACTTGCAAGTCTATTGTCAATATAAAATTCCTTGAAATCCCAGGGGAACCTTGCATTTCTTATAGATGACATGAATTAATTATGAATTAGCCAAGTTTATGCTTGACATATTGAATTTAGATTCAGAATGGTTTGGAGATTATTGAATGGTAAAATGTAAGCTTAAAAAGATGAATATTTTAGATGAAATATTATGAAAATGTAATACATATATTTTGGGGAATTGCTGAGAAGTCAATGAAATATTTTTAAAAATCTGTACATCTATTTCTATTTAATGTGCTAGATTCTTTCATTGCCAACTCATAATTATGGGGCAAAATAAGATACTATATTACAGTGGACAGCATATATAAAAAGCAGTGTATCTTTTTTAGTTAACTTTGTGATGGAAGTCACTAAAGTGTCACTAAATTAAGTAGAGATTATATTACTTTATTGAATATTATTTTCCTAAAGAGATATTTCAGAGGGGATATAGTTCTAAGAAATAGTTATGTTTAACATAAACTCAAAATATTTGTTGGCAGGAAATAATTAAATTCTTACAACTTTTGTTTTACTTGAGAAAATGGAATTTCTAACCCCTGTGTATCAGAGTCACTCATATAGAATTTACTTTGAAATTACTGAGAACCTACTTTTTTCTCAGGTATGTATCAAAGAAATTTGTAGGAAGTACTTACCTATTGAAAGAATATCTTCTACTCTAGAATATAGCATAAACTGACCTCAAATGGAAACTTTATTGAATAATTTAGTGTATATGGGTACCATGTTGCTTCCAAGCATGGAGCCTCATCCCTTCAACCAAAATAGTACACGTATATATTTGCATTTGTCCTAAGACTGTAGAGCTGACAAAAGGTTCAAGGCAGAAAAATCAATTATTTGTTATTCTTAAACATTACCTTGAGTTATTTTTGAAGTAAGATAGGATATAAATACATATATAAATGGAAGTTTTTGTACTGATAGTCAAAATGCAGTCAATTATTTAAAAAAGATAACTATCACGCCTAACAAAATACAAACTTGGTAATTATTTTTTGAATCTAGAACTAGTGGTCCATTCTTATTTCATTTGTGTACACAAATAATAATTAATGTACAGTAATAAGTAGGAAGATAGAGGTACTAGAACACCGTGTGTATGTGTTTTCACTCAGCAAACCATTGCAGTATTCTACTGCAGTGCAGAAGCTGCATGAAATGCATTAAAGCAATCCCATATCATCCATATTGCTCAACAAATAACATATGTTCAGAAATATTTTGAAGACTTTATAACCCTCCAGGACTCAAGTAATGATATCATACACGGGAAGAGCAACTTCCAACCAAAATACTTTCATATCATGCATGCACCCACACACACACAGCCCCGGGGATAAGCATTTATGACAAGGTGCAGCGGTGGGTGATCAGCACGCAGCAGGCTACGACAGTGTGGGGTGGGGAAATTTGGATACAAGAGTGAATGTGCATCCTTTCACAGCATATAAAAGGTTCCCTGGTACCTTCATAGAGGAAAAAGTAAGGTGTAAAAGATTGTATGCAATGCCTAAGCCAATGCTGAACCAACTTAAAACTTTCCTTGGAATACCATGTACATCAGTGTACAGCCCTCTGTTGTGATCAAGCTTTCTCTAAGGGGGTGATTTTAGTTATTGCCCCTTTTGCCAAACTAAAGTACTAAGAAGAACTCATGCAAGTCAGTACTCATGACAAAGGGCATGGCATCCACCTTGAGCCTCCTTTTCATTATATTGATTTAAAGATTTTGATTGCTCAGATTGTTTCTAAGCAAAGTGCATAGTTTAAAAAAAAAAAAATGAAGAATTCATTCAGCCCAGAAGGCTATTAGGTTGACAAAAATCGTTTTCAAAGAGTGAAAATGATCAACCCCAAATTTGCATGATGATTAGACTATTATAAAACTAAATGGCGTGCACGGATTTCTAATCAATGTATTTGCATTTATTGTATTTTAGAGTGTGTTTGCATTTTAAACGATATTGTAAAAAAGCATACTGTTTCTTTTTTAAAAAATAAGTATTTATTGACTGTTGGTGAAGGAAATCTGATTTTTTTCATCAGAGCTCTTTTTGCATTGTTTTGTAAGGCAATATTTAATTGAATACCTGTATTTTATACTAATGCTACTATATGTATGAACTGTTTAGTTACCGAAAATTTAAATATGTACCTTTCCCAAAGAGGTTACTATGGGCTATTGTGCAAATTCAAGGCAATTAATTTTTTAAAAATTACCGTTAGGATAATCAAGTAAAAGTAATTGGATCATGTGAATTTTTTTTCCACCAGGGATGAAAACTGAAGAAGTAGCTAGCTATATTGGGAACAACTATGCAATTTTAGTAGAAAAGAAAAATAGTTTAGTGATTATTTTACTAAGGTGTGTAGTAGAATCTTCTGGGGAGGTTTTTCTGTTTTGTTTTTTTTGATATGGAGCTTTTTTTTTTTTCCGAAAGTCTTTATTGAATTTGTTACAATATTGCTTCTGTCTTATGTTTTGTTTTTTTTGGCCATGAGGCATGGGGGATCTTAGGTCCCTGACCAGGGCTCAAACCCGCACCCCCTGCATTGGAAGGCGCAGTCTTAACCACTGAACGGACCTCCAGGGAAGTCCCTGGGGAGGTATTTTAAAATACACTGTATCCCAGAAATTTTAATTTAGTAGACTGGACTGTTTGTATATGATTTCCCAAGCTAAATTCTTGGCTTTTGGTATGTTTAAAATTTAATCACTGAGTGCTATATTATGGACCTCCAAGTCAAGCTACTGATATGCTCTACTGTAGATTACATTTCTAAATATTTAGCCATTATAATTGGACATGTGTCCTTGTGACCTCTTTTTAATCGAACACTTCCGAGGATGCTATCAAAACCAAAATCATTCATTTACTCTAAAGAATCTCAACATGTTTTAACATTAAGAAAGGATGCTTAAGATACACAGGCCGGACAAAGCATTTTATTTTTGCCTTATTTTTAGGTCTCTATTTTCTGGCAAGAGGGGCTGTTTTCAGAACTTATTTATATAAATAAATTTCCCATTTATTTTGAAACTAATTTTGTCAAGGCATATGATTATTTCTTCTATGGAGACTATTATAAGATACATGTGATATTTCTGTTTAATATATATTTTAAAATCATTTTGACCAGTTTGGTTAATAGGATGAAAGACAATATTTCAATATCTTTTGATTGAGCGAGGGAAGACAAAGGGAATTGTTAGAAAAAGAGAGTATCCTTAGCTGAAGGGGGTTGGTGGTTGTTCAGCTCTAAGTGTGCAAGGGGCTGTGTTTCCCCACCAAACACTGCCTGAGTGCACAGTATGCTGTCTGCATTTCTACCAATGACCACATTCCTCTACTTAGAGTTAAGAAAGTGAATTTACCGTGTCTGAGAAACGGTAAAACTTCTCCAATGCAAAAGCTTCTGTCTGTGGGAAGGTAAAGTGGACCAAAAAGGATTGAGAAACCAGAGATAGATGATTAAAGTCATAGATGATTAAATATAATTGCACAATTGGTTTTAATTGCATAGATCATCTTAACATACATATGTATCAATTAATAGATTTTCACATATGCAAGGTATCCACCCCCCAAAGTATGAAGTGAACTTAAAAAAAAAAAACACTGGATTTTTTTTCCTGCACTAAATGTTAATTACAATATTTGCTCCCTGAATATTTCAAATAGTGATTAGAAAATAATCAGGTGTAACTATTTTTGCATTTTGATACTTTTCTAGAGTGCCAATCACTAGAAACATTAATCTTGCTGTCTTTCTGTGAGCCAAAGAATAAGGGGTGTCAAATATTTTTATCCCAATACACTTACAGGTGGTAAAATTGGATAAAGAGCTGCTTTGGTAAGGATTTTTTTTTTTTTTTTAAGGAGAAATCAGAATTGAGTATCTAAACTTGTAGCCTGTTATGTTATCCATTAGCTACTCTGACTGCTGGATGTGTGATGGGTGCAGAAAATGTCTGAGCTCTCAGACCTCCCTTTGGACACCACATGTGAACGACTTCCCATTTCTGGTGTTTGCAGCACGTGGCTGATACATCCTACATGTAGGAAGGAGAAAAAAGGTACAGAAATGAAAAATAAATGTAAAAAAGTGAACGAAAATTAGAGGGGGAAATAAGTGTTGCTTTACTTCTGATTCATGTTAGAAGGAAAAAATAGTCTTAATCAGTCATTAATGGGAAAAAAAGACAACAGCTTCACCCTGTGATACAGAATGCTTTGTTCTGTTACAGTGCTTCAGCCTGTGCCAGGTATCATATGAAAGAGAGGAGCAAATAGGCAGTAAGGGAGGGAAAGAGAAGGAGGAAAGAGAGAGAGGGAGGGTTGGGCAGAGTGAGAAAAGTATAAGGAAACCAGCAGACTGGGAGAGGTGGGGGGCAGGAGATAAAGAAAAGTTAATCTCTCCATGAAAATATATGTTAATGTATAAATGATGTGCTTTAATATTTATAAAAATTTGATCAAATGCAAGCCCTGGCATTGTTTCTTCTGTCCACCATGTTACCCAGAGTATTGCAATGCTGAAATTCCTTCCATGCTACAGTGAATTGGGGTATTTATTGGAGCAGGTGATGATTCTGGGGAGTCAATTAGACATGATTGGATAAGTTACTGCCCTAGAATATGTTTAATACTGAGTAGGCTTAGCACTGGGAGATCATGGCTTAGAGCTTCTTAAAAAAATTTATAAAATATATAAATCACAGTCAGTCATTCAGAAACCATAAGAAATTCCTTAAAAAATTAAATCCTTAAAAATGCACACTACATATAAACCAGACTATTACTTTTAAGAGTTGAGAATGTTTTGACTTAAATATTACAGTATTTTGGATTCTGGCCACAATTTCTCCTGTAATATACAACTTTGATATTTCTCTTGATTAAGAGACCATTTGCTTTCAAAATGTCAGCTGGCACATTCACATTAAAAGTAAACTCAAAGATATGCTGGTTGATAGAGACTCTCCCTTGCAGAAAAGGAAAGGGGCTAATTGAAATTATGTAAATATAAAGAGAGATGACATTACAAGTCTTAATAGAGGTGAACAACTGCCATCCTGTACTTACAAATCCAATTAGGAGATTACTTCTACAATTTCATGTGGTCTCCCAATGATGCTCTAAATAAAATTTCTTCTGGGTTTGACTTATCAAGTGATAGCAAGGCAAAAATACACCTTATTGTGTTTCGAGTGGGGATTCAGAAGAAATGTCTTAAAAACATAAAAGTTTACATAAAAAGGAGACCACAGAGTTTTACATCAACATCATAGTATTAATAAATAGGTGATATTTGATGGAAACAAAGGAATTAGTTCGAAAAAAGGTACAACTTTAATAGCTATATTTGTTGACTTATGTCAAGTAAAACCATCAGAAACACGGCAACCTTGCCAATAAGAAATGATAGATTTTGTTAGTGGAAACAAATAATGGTGTCGTTCCAGGACATACATTAGAAAGAAGTTGATAAAACTCTCATGTCACCAGATCTGCTGTGTATAGTTTGATGTTACCATTTTCTCCCTGAGGCTATTTTTGACAATGTAAGTTTCAGCTGGACAAAACCAAAGGGACATCATTTCATTTAGTCCCTGTCCCCATTTCCTCTCTGTACCTCCCTATTACATATGCCAAATTCACTTTCCAGGGAGAATTGTATCCCAGAGAACTTAATGCATTTAATCGCCTACCCTATTCTTTCTCTTTCGTCGAAATCTCAGAAGTTCTTTATGTTGTCTCGATACAAAATTGACAGCTGCATATTCCAGTAGTGCTGAAAACACGAAAAGGAGACACACTGCCATCCAAATGTCAATAGCTTTGACATACGAAACCTAGCCAGGAAAGAAACAGTGAGAAAATTGACTTGTCACTTCCATTGAGCACAATAATGAATTATACTATTTATATACCAGCTTGGAAAAAAAAACCAATGAAGTAACATTTCTTTTTTTACTTAAAATATTTTTTTTACTTAAAAATTTTTCAGAAATTAATTCTGCAAGTTTTATGTTTTAGTCATACATTAAAATGTGTATTTTTTCCTAATAAGTTTTTTCAAATGAAGCGCTAGACCAAATGTATGATGAAAGAAAATAAGATGAAATGTAATTTTACCTTCAGGGTAGAATAGTATCATGCTTGGTTAGTGTGCAGTAACATTGAAATATACCTTTAGGGTAGCAGAATGCTTGAAAAAGTATGAAGTAATATTGAAACATAGATAATGCTGTTGAACTTGTAGCTCCTTATTTTCTTCATGAAAAATGTTTTTTATTTTGAAATAATTTTAACCCTACAGACACTTTGCAAGAACAGTAAAAAGAATTCCCAAGTTCTGCAGTTGTTAACATTAAGTTACATTTCTCTCCCTCCCTCCCTCCTTCCCTCCCTCTCTCTCTCTCATCTCCATCTTTATATGCTTTTCTGCCTGAATTATTTGAGTGTAATATGCAGACATGATGCCCTGAACGTTATGTGTTTTTTCTAAAAAAAAAAAAAAAGGACACTCTCCTACATACACCCAGTTAACCCTTCAGGTCTCACGCTAAACTTCACCCAAATCCGATTCAGAATCCCAGGAAACCTGTGCTTACCTGAACACATTGCATTGTAATTGCTTGTTTCTTGTTCTCTGTCTGTTTAGAGTGTGAAGTCTCTGAGGACAGATGGCATCTGTTTTGTTCTCCGCCGCAGTGTTGTTTGACCCATGTGTGAGTGAATGGGCAGATAAATGAAGGTGTAAAATGTCAAAACATGGGGAAAAGTGAGCCATAGGTGATGATTCATATGGAAATTCACTTTCTGGAGTGACACTCTGGTAATACCTTGGAATGAATTGATTTTCTTTTCAAAAGAGGTGTCAACTTACACCACATCCAATGGTGTCAACTTACATGTGAAATATGCCAACATAGGGACCCTCTGGGTCTCCTCCTGCATCTTTTTTTTCTAACACCTTTATTGGAGTATAATTGCTTTACATTGTTGTGTTAGTTGCTGCTATATAACAAAATGAATCGGCTATACATGTACATATATCCCCATATCCGCTCCCTCTTGTGTCTTCCTCCCACCCTCCCTATCCCACCCCTCTAGGTGGTCACAAAGCACTGAGCTGATCTCCCTGTGCTTTGCGGCTGCTTCCCGCTAGCTATCTATTTTACATTTGGTAGTGTATATATGTTCATGCCACTCTCTCACTTCGTCCCAGCTTACCTTTACCCCTCCCCGTATCCTCAAGTCCATTCTCTACATCTGTGTCTTTATTCCTGTCCTGTCCCTAGGTTCTTCAGAACTTTTTTTTTTTCAAATTCCATATATATGTGTTAGCCAACGGTATTTGTTTTTCTCTTTCTGACTTACTTCACTCTGTATGACAGACTCTAGGTCCATCCACCTCACTACAAATAACTCAATTTCACTTCTTTTTATGAATGAGTAATATTCCATTGTATATATGTGCCACATCTTTATCCATTCATCTGTCGATGGACACTTAACTTGCTTCCATGTCCTGGCTATTGTAAACAGAGCTGCAATGAACACTGGGGTACATGACTCTTTTTGAATTATGGTTTTCTCAGGGTATATGCCCAGAAGTGCGATTTCTAGGTCATATGGTAGGTCTATTTTTACTTTTTTTAGGAACCTCCATACTGTTCCCCATAATGGCTATATCAATTTACATTCCCACCAACTGGGTGAGAGGGTTCCCTTTTCTCCACACCCTCTCTAGCATTTATTGCTTGTGGATTTTTTAATGATGCCCATTCTCACTAGTGTGAGGTGATACCTCATTGTAGTTTTGATTTGCATTTCTCTAATGATTAGTGATGTTGAGCATCCTTTCATGTTTGTTGGCAGTCTGTATATCTTCTTTGGAGAAATGTCTATTTAGGTCTTCTACCCAGTTTTGGATTGGGTTGTTTGTTTTTTTGATATTGAGCTGCATGAGCTGCTTGTATATTCTGCAGATTAATTCTTTGTCAGTTGTTTCATTGGCAAATATTTTCTCCCATTCTGAGGATTGTCTTTTCATCTTGTCTATGGTTTTCTTTGCTGTGCAAAAGCTTTTAAGCTTCATTAGGTCCCATTTGTTTATTTTTGTTTTTATTTCCATTTCTCTAGGAGGAGGGTCAAAAAGGATCTTGCTGTGATTTATGTCATAGAGTGTTCTGCCTATATTTTGCTCTAAGAGTTTTATAGTGTCCGGCCTTACATTTAGGTCTTTAATCCATTTTGAGTTTACTTTTGTGTATGGTGTTGGCAGTGTTCTAATTTCATTCTTTTACATATAGGTGTCCAATTTTCCCAGCACCACTTATTGAAGAGGCTGTCTTTTCTCCATTGTATACTCTTGCCTCTTTTATCAAAGATATGGTGACCTAATGTGCGTGGGTTTATCTCTGGGCTTTCTATCCTGTTCCATTGATCTGTATTTCTGTTTTTGTGCCAGTACCATACTGTCTTGATTACTGTAGCTTTGTACTATAGTCTGAAGTCAGGGAGCCTGATTCCTCCAGTTCCTTTTTTCTTTCTCAAGATTGCTTTGCATTTTCGGGATCTTTTGTATTTCCATACAAATTGTGAAATTTTTTGTTCTAGTTCTGTGAAAAATGCCAGTGGTAGTTTGATAGGGATTGTACTGAATCTGTAGATTGCTTGCGTAGTAGAGTCATTTTCACAATGTTGATTCTTCCAATCCAAGAACATGTTGTATCTTTTCATCTGTTTGTATCATCTTTAATTTCTTTAATCAGTGTCTTATAGTTTTCTGCATACAGGTCTTTTGTCTCCTTAGGTAGGTTTATTCCTAGGCATTTTATTCTTTTTGTTGCAATGGTAAATGGGAGTGTTTCCTTAATTTCTCTTTCAGATTTTTCATAGGAATGCAAGAGATTTCTGTGCATTAATTTTGTATCCTGCTACTTTACCAATTTCATTGATTAGCTCTAGTATTTTTCTGGTAGCATCTTTAGGATTCTCTATGTATAGTATCATATCATCTGCACACAGTGCCAGTTTTAATTCTTCTTTTCCAATTTGGATTCCTTTTATTTCTTTTTCTTCTCTGATTGATGTAGCTAGAACTTCCAAAACTATGTTGAATAACTGTGGTGAGAGTGGGCAACTTTGTCTTGTTCCTGATTTTAGTGGAAATGGTTTCAGTTTTTCACCATTGAGAATGACGTTGGCTGTGGGTTTGTCATATATGGCCTCTATTATGTTGAGGTAAGTTCCCTCTATGCCTATTTTCCGGAGAGTTTTTATCATAAATGGGTGTTGAATTTTGTTGAAAGCTTTTTCTGCATTTATTGAGATGATCATATGGTTTTTCTCCTTCAATTTGTTAGTACGGTGTATCACGTTGATTGATTTGCATATATTGAAGAATTCTTGCATCCCTGGGATAAACCCCACTTGATCATGGTGTATGATCCTTTTAATGTGCTGCTGGATTCTGTTTGCTAGTATTCTGTTGAGGATTTTTGCATCTATGTTCATCAGTGATATTGGCCTATAGTTTTCTTTTTTGGTAACACCTTTGTCTGGTTTTGGAATTAGGGTAATGGTGGCCTCATAGAATGAGTTTGGGAGTGTTCCTCACTCTGCTATATTTTGGAAGAGTTTGAGAAGGATAGGTGTTAGCTCTTCTCTAAATGTTTGATAGAATTCGCCTGTGAAGCTATCTGGTAGCTGGGCTTTTGTTTGTTGGAAGATTTTTATTCACAGTTTCAATTTCAGTGCTTGTGATTGGTCTGTCTATCTTTTCTATTTCATCCTGGTTCAGTCTTAGAAGGTTGTGCTTTTCTATGAATTTGTCCATTTTGGATATCTTTATTATCATTACTCTGAATTCTTTTTCAGGTAGACTGTCTATTTCCTCTTCATTTGTTTGGTCTGGTGGGTTTTTACCTTGCTCCTTCATCTGCTGTGTGTTTCTCTGTCTTCTAATTTTCCCTACCTTACTGTGTTTGGGGTCTCCTTTTCGCAGGCTGCAGGTTCGTAGTTCCCGTTGTTTTTGGTGTCTGCCACCAGTGGGTAAGGTTGGTTCAGTGGGTTGTGCAGGCTTCCTGGCAGAGGGGACTGGTGCCTGTGTTCTGGTGGATGAGGCTGGATCTTGTCTTTCTCTTGGGCAGCACTGTGTCCGGTGGTGTGTTTGGGGTGTCTGTGAACTTAGTATGATTTTAGGCAGCCTCTCTGCTAATGGGTGGGGTTGTGTTCCTGTCTTGCTAGTTGTTTGGCATAGGGTGTCCAGCACTGTAGCTTGCTGGTTGTTGAGTGGAGCTGGGTCTTAGCGTTGAGACAGAGACCTCTGGGAGAGCTCTCGCTGATTGATAATACATGGGGCCAGGAGGTCTCTGGTGGACCAATGTCCTGAACTCAGCTCTCCCACCTCAGAGGCTCAGGCCTGACACCTGGCCGGATCATCAAGACCTTGTCAGCCACATGACTGGCATGCCTTCAGAGTTGGAGAAGCTGGCCTGCAGTGGCTGTCCTGCGCTGCACATTAGAATCACCTGCTTCTTCCTTGTTTTGCCCCAAAGGCAGTGTTCCACAGAGAAAAAGATTAGCCTTGAAAATAGTCACAGCTCTGTGATGGCTTTTTTTTTCCCCCTTTGTGCTTAGTCAGGTTTCACTTGCTCACAGGGGGCCACGTGCAGAGGCCTTGCACCCAGCTCTTCTGACCGGAGTTACTAGTGCGGAATGGCTGCTGCCAACACCTCAGCTCAGGCGGGCCATGTCAGTCCTCCTGCATCTTAAGTGTGATTTCTACTGATCAGAATGACCTCTACTGAGCAAAGAGATGTATGCCTTCAATTTATTCTAGTGCTGTGCTGATTGTCCAGCTCTTTGTAAAGGGTAGATTTAAATCTCATGAGCTCTGCAATTATGTCAGAAATTTCTGGTTGCCCTCAAATACATACAGTCCTGGAAGATATAATACAGCTTTCAAAGGCACAGTCTCAAGCTACACCTTTCCTGGAAGAATATAACTCATAGAGTGTGTGTGCATTTTTTAAAAACCTGGATCTATAATAACATGACCGAAGAGATTAAATCAGATATTTAACTTCCAAATGAACCCGATGACTGTTTTCAATGACAACAGACCTATGCAAACATCATCTGTGCAGCCAGCCTTCTGCTGCCTGTGATCCGTACCTGAGCGTTGAGCCTGAAAAGTCTATTTTCCTCATCCTCTCCTGACTCCCATCACCAACTTCAACTCTCTTTCTCCTCCGTCGTCTCTGCCCCTCCACGGACAGCAAGCACAGGCCCTGGGAAGTTTGGAACTCTAGCGCTAGTAACTTCAAAATAAAGCAGCAGTTCCTACGCCAACACGTTCACGATGTATTCACAACACACGACTCACTCCCTCTGTGACTCAGAATATCACCTTCTTTCCACCCGCTGTCACCTCTGTCCTTTGAGGCAGTCTCACTCTAAGCCAGCCCATCCCTCTGGACCACCTTGCTGAAGTCCCATTGTCCACCGTGCTGTTGGAACCCTGACTCTATTTTAAGCAACCATCTCTCCTCAGTGTGACTCCTTGGACATATGAGTATGAGAAAATGAAACCTGAATATCTGCTAATTAGATGCACCAGGCAGGAAGACTGTTGTCTTGGAAACCAATCCAAAGCCACGTGTGGAAGACCACCTCCTTCTCTCAAAGCACGCTCTTCCTGTGGCTCCTTGACCCACATTCTCCGGGTTTCTTCCCTCCACCCAACCCCACTTGGCTCCGCGGGCCTTTCCTCCCCTTCCTGAGATCCTCAGAGACATGGCCTGTGCCCCTTCTATTCTCACACTGACACTTCTCACTTCTAGCCCTTACCTGTTTCCATGGATTCAGTTCCTCCTCTGTGCTCTGGGCCTGCAAATCTCCATTTCCTGACTGAACCCCTCTCTAACCACGTTCTTACCTGACAGTACCTTCTGGATGGCACACGCACCTGAGACTTAATCTGACTTAAAAAGAACCTATGAATCCCTACCAGACTCAGCCAAATGAACAGCAAACACACACAACGGCCACTTCCTCCTGGTGAAAAGGCGGTATGCTGTTCGTGGTTGTTCACCTCCAAATCTAGGATTCTCTCATATCAAAGACCCAAGCCTGGGAATCCTACCTTTTTGCTATTTCTCAAATGTATCATTTTCTGTCCTCTCCTACTGCCATTGCACTGATCTCCACCACAATAACCTGTTTCGCAGTTTCTCCTAGTGCTGAAGTTACAGAGATGAGGAAGACGGACAAGATACATCTTTAATTGAACCTACATTCAAGTGGGGGAAAACATACAGTAAAAAATAATCACATAAATAAAGATAATTTAAGAGAACTGCAAGAATGAAACTGCAATAGGGTAATGGGAAGAGAAGGACAGTGCGAGGGGGGCTGTGTTAGTTGGGGATGATCTGCAAAGGCCTCTCTGCAGATCTGACAGTTACCATCTCAGGCCACTTTCTTACTGGCTTACTGTGCTCTACTTTCCTTCCTTCAGTTCTTGGCACCTGAAAGCGATTGACAAGCTCCATCCTGACTCAGCAGCTTTGAACTCCTTGTTGACTTCTGTCTGGAACATTCCTTCCTTTGTGTAACTACTGGTTAATTCTTCAGGTCTCAGCTTAAAAACGACATTCTCAGGGAAACCTTCTACAAATGCCCAGAACCGTACAGCCCCTTCCTGCCTTCCTACCTCTGCTTTGCTCCTAGAACCCTTGTCTCAGGTCACTCATCACAGTTGTAACGATGTTTATCCGTGGGTAGTTTTATAAGGTGACTGCTGGATAGCATCATTTAAATGTCCCCCCTTCAGCCAATGACTGTTCCACAATCCCTAAGGGCTATTTTCCAAAAACTTTGGTTAGGAGGATTCAAAAATGAGTATGTTCTTGAGGATTTCAAGGTGAAAGATCTATATTGATATTTTAGCAAACTATGTGTTGATAGCAAACAACAAACAATTCATCTTATTATTGACCTGGCCCCACTGTATCAACATTATCCATTTACATATCTTTCTCCTTTTAGGCTAATATATCTTGTGAGCTAAGACAAGGGCCAGATCTTATTTGCCTTTGTATTTCTAGGACCCAACACAGTGCTCGTTATACTATGGGCTCTCAGATAATGTTCAACTGATTGAACCATGTGAAGTGACTTGCCATCATTGGCCATTTATTATTACAGAAATAATTATAATAACTAACATGCCAAGAATATTCTTAGTAGTGTCCATAAAACTACTGAGTATTCTTAGTAGTAACACTTTTAATCCCCAGAATGGTTGAGGAAACTATTCCCATTTCAAAGATGAGGAGACTGGGACATGTAAAATAACTTGTCACATAGCTACTGCTATAGACTGAATGTGTCCCTTCAAAGTCCCAGTGTTGAACTAAAGCCCCCAAAGTGATGGCATTAGGAGGCTGGAGCTTTGAGCAGTGATTAGGTCATGAGGGTGGAGCCCTCATGAATGAGATCAGGACGCTTATAAAAAGGACCTCAGAGGGCTTCCCTGGTGGCGCAGTGGTTGAGAGTCCGCCTGCCTATGCAGGGACACGGGTTCGTGCCCCGGTCCAGGAAGATCTCACATGCTGCGGAGCGGCTGGGCCCG
The DNA here is from genome assembly GCF_963455315.2 of Globicephala melas. NCBI lineage: Eukaryota > Metazoa > Chordata > Mammalia > Artiodactyla > Delphinidae > Globicephala > Globicephala melas. Next base: position 108,378,565 of record NC_083319.1, on the reverse strand, counting down.
TGAGCCATGGCCGCTGAGCCTGCGCGTCCGGAGCCTGTGCTCTGCAATGGGAGAGGCCACAACAGTGAGAGGCCCGCGTACCGAGGGAAAAAAAAAAAAAAAGGACCTCAGAGAGCTCCCTTGCCCCTTCCACCATGAAAGAACACAGCTAGCAGATCACCAGCTATGAACCAGGAAGCAGGCCGTCACCAGACACTGAATCTGCCAGTACCTTGATCTTGAAGTTCCCAGCCTCCAGAACTGTGAAAAATAAGTTTCTGTTGTCTATAAACCAGCCCATCTATGGTATCTGTTATAGCAGCCTGAACAGACTAAGGCAGCTACCAAGCTGCAAAGCTAGGATCGAAAGACAGCTAATCTGGCTAAAGAGCCATAAACTCAACTACTATTGTATCAATATATCACCTGGTTATTAGGCTGCTTCTATTGAAGCTACCACCGTAAGTTAACAACTGTGAACACACTAAGTAGAAATAACTCTCTGTATCTTAATATTCCAGCCTCTTCAACTTTTATCTGAGAGTTAAGTGTGAAGTCAGCACATAAAATACATGCTGTAAGGTCCTATATGTTTGTTGGTTCTGATCCGAAAATCTAGCAATCAGCTTCCTAAAAGACAATGTAGAAAAGGAGTTATGAGCACTGTAATTACCGCATAAAAACAAAATAGTTGCTCTGCAGAAGCAAAACTAGATCAGGGAAACATTGTATCCTCAGAAATACAATGAAAGTCTCCCCAGCAACATTCTCACATTAACTATAATGAAGTGTTTTTATGAGCTGGGAGACCATTGACTACTTGCCATGTGATAATCTGGGACCAGATTAGCTTGATAAATTACCACTTGAATGTGCAGAGCTGGTTTACTGCAAGGCTTTATCTTTTTCATTCTAAAAAATAAGTTTTAGGGACTTCCCTGGTGGCACAGTGGTTAAGAATCTGCCTGCCATTGCAGGGGACACGGGTTCCAGCCCTGGTCCGGGAAGATCCCACATGCCACAGAGCAACTAAGCCCGTGCGCCACCACTACTGAGCCTGCACTCTAGAGCCCACGAGCCACAACTACTGAAGCCCGCATGCCTAGAGCCCGTGCTCCGCAACAAGAGAAGCCACCGTAATGAGAAGTCCGTGCACCGCAACGAGGAGCAGCCCCCACTTGCCGCAACTAGAGAAAGCCCGCGAGCAGCAACGAAGACCCAATACAGCCAAAAATAAATAATTTTTTTAAAAATTAAGTTTTATAATGTAGGGAAAGGAATATAAGCATCATAGGTTCTGTAGACTTCTTTCCAGAAGAAAGTTTTTTTTTTCCAGAAAAATCTGCATTTATTCTACTTTGCAATGTTATTAGAAAACAGAGAAAGTCTGCTTCTGGTGTCCTGAATATGTGTATATTGGATTTTATCATGATTAATTATCCTGGTTATAAAGATTGGAATCCATTGCCCGTTGCCCAATTTAATTACCGCTGATATTTACAATTTACTCTCCTTTAAAACTGCAGGGTATTTTTTTTGAGAAGAATGAGAGCTAATTAGAAAAGAACAGAGTAGTGAATACAAATACTTCATTTTCCTTCCCATCCCGTCTTTTCTGTGTAATGTCATGTAGATCTTTGTGTGCCCACACAATCATGGCATCCAAATATAAATATAGCAGTTAGATTTATATGTTCTGACAGCTGTAATCACTTCTATAGTTGGTGTCTTTATGAAGACTAAAAACTTAATATCAGTGCTTTGTGACCACCTAGAGGGGTGGGATAGGGAGGGTGGGAGGGAGACGCAAGAGGGAGGAGATATGGGGATATATGTATACATATAGATGATTCACTTCGTTATACACCAGAAACTAACACACCATTCATTGTAAAGCAATTATACACCAATAAAGATGTTAAAAAAAAAACAATGTGAAAGCTATTGTTATGTTTTCTAAGAACCAATGTTTTTATTATACTGTACAGTAGATATATGGCAATATTTAAATTCTTTTTCATTAATTTGGTGATTCTCAGGGGAATATATGATTCTACATAAGAGTAATTCAGTTGAGTTTTTACATTCTTTTTGAGAGAGATGAAAAAATGGCATATTCTTGCTTTTCAAGTTAACTATGGAGTAAAGTTTAAAAGCTCACACTGTCTTTAAATTATCTGCATGACATTTACTCAATAGACCCGTATCATGTACTGATTTAGGCTCTGAGGATAAAAATATGTAAGAGATAGTTTGTCCTCTCAAAAAGCTACTCCTGGTGGGTTTCACAAACAAATTGAATGGGGAAAAATATTGCTGTATACCCAGATCTACCCAGAGTTTTCTAAAGCAATTCTTTCTAGAATCATAGTTTACAAATTAAAATGATATTTTGTCCCTCCTATGATTTTCTCTATTCTTACCCATCCCTACACTTAATAAAAAATATAATTCCCTCAGTGCCAGGATCTTAACTATGTATCAGTGTAAATCAAATACATACTCAAAAATAGTTCAGTGACTAATACTATCCTCTCTTTGACCCCTGATTAAAATCTAATTCTCCCAAGGAGGATTGCTTTTCACATCTAAAAAAAAAATCACAAAATGTTAGGAATCTCAACGAGTTTGGGGGAAAGTTTTGGGGTGAGTGCGTCTAGCTTTTAACTGAGCTGTCTAACCTATTCTGCGTGTGGGGGAGAGATGGACCTAGAAGAGGAAAGGAGAGAAGGGACTTTGAATATGCAGGTCCATTTCCAACTGGAGGAGGAGGGCCAACCACAAATACATCTTCTTTCCCCCTTTCTTTTACTCTTAGAAGAACCATCTCTGGTCTGATTCCCTATGCATCTGTAGTTTACTCCTTGAAGTCTGAGCCTTGGGTGTCCTTTCCGATGATTCCATGTGACCGTCATAAACATCTCAAACTTAACATGTTCAACCATAGAACTCTTACCTCCCCCAGCCTTCCCCATGAGTAACTATTACCACTACTTGCCCAGTTACTTAGCCTAAGGCTACCCTTGACTCCCACCTTTCCCTTACTCCTCAAAGTCCAGTTCATAAGCAAACGCTGTCTATTTCATCTCTATTTGAGATTTTCTCAAAAAAAAAAAAAATCTACCTCTTTCTAAATCCATTTGCTACTCTCCATCTCTGCGACTACCAATCTAGCCAGACCATCCTCTGCTCTGAGCTATAGTTTTCTTGGTAGTATCTCTGCTTCCATTTTTACCTCTTCCTATTAAGAGTCTTCCAAACTCCATCCAAAATAAATTTAATCCTTACCAACTTCTATAAAACCCTCCACGACATGGCTCTATGATCACTGCCATTTTTTCTCACTCACTCTCCTCCAAATACACAATGTTAGGAAGTGTTCCTAAGTTTTGCAACTTTGAAAAAATGCTGGCCACGGGATGCATTGTCACCCTCTTCTGGCCACCTAATGCAGGCACTGCGGAAATGCCAGATTGCTCCAAGTTCCAAGAAATGAATCACAGGAGCCTTCTTGCTGTGGGCTATTACATGCCTGATCTATGACACCGCAGAATCCAGTGCAACAGGAAATATCAGCGAGGAATCTCAGGTCTGTAGTTCACAAGGCGTTGGCTCAAGTACATTTTCTGAGATTTTCTACTTTGGGTCTTACTTGACCAATGTCCAAGCTCCTTCTTATCTACAAGAGATGCATTGGCAGAGAGCCTGGACAGAACACTAAGCGATTATCATAAATTAGTGATTTATTGTTTCTTCCTCCTGTGTCTGATAATCCCCTATTGTTTTCCTGAATTTAATTTTGTTTTCCTCCTTCCTGGATTTTTGTCAGTATGAGAATGGTGGATGTTTCTGTGGCAAGATTTTCAGGCATTTGAGGGTTCTTTTGTGAGGTTGAGAATAGCAGATCTTAAGGTACGTGGTTTCAGACTCCTATTCCTAAATGCAAGTGTGAGCCCTCGCCCCTTGCCTTTCCAAATCACAGAATCAAGATTGCGTTTTTCAAGAGAATTCTACTCTTTTGAATGATCTCATCCAATAGGATAATTCTTGTTTATTCTGGGACTTCAGCATCTGTCATCCTGAATTCTAATGTACATAACGTCTGTACATAACCCATTCCTTAACTATCACAAAGCCTAAGATGATATAATCACCAACTCTTAAGATATCTGTTTGCTAATCAATTCTTTAAATCTGTTATCATATTTCCAGTGTCTCTATGATCTGAGAGATGGAGAGGTTTTGTATATATCTATGTGTGTATTTGAGCTAATGACTGAAAATTTATTCCTTCCCTGAGATCACGGTGAAATTAATGCCTTTAAAAAAAACTTCTTGAGAAAAACTACGAAGTCATCTCAGACCTTTCTTTCCTTAAAACAACAACAACAACAACAAAAAACTCCTGTCTCTGTTCTGTTTTTTTAATTTATTGCTTTCTTTATTTCTGTTTCCTCCACACAAACCTTCATGCTCTCCCAATTCTGCTTTCATCTCTGTATCCAGATGCCTTTTTGCTCTGCCTCACAGAAACTGTAATTTCCTTAAATGAATCACTAAAGTGCCCCACTATCTGGATAACAACTTACGGAATGAATGAGCTTTCATTTCTGTTTAGCTCGTGGAGAAAAAAATCAATAAGTAAACTGGCAATTTCATTTACAAATTGACTATGGAACTTCAACTATTACTCAGAGCCCTTGAGACATTTATCCGTATATAGAAAAGCATTTAATCTTACAAACAGATTTACAATTTTCATTTGGATGATATTTTATAAAACACTAGTTGATATAGATCATTTTGAAAATACAATTATGTGTTAATAAAAGTAAACCTTATTTTGAAAGACAACCATTAAATCTTAGCAAGGCACAGTGAGCATCGTTAAATATCAAGTTCTTCTGATAGTAAGTAACATTTTTAGTGATAAAATATCCTGCCATCAACTTTTATTTATTTAGACATTTTTAATTGAATAAATTGAGCCAGAGGATGCAATTCATAGTAAGGGGTAAGGAAGCCATGACAGCAGATTTATAATTTACTTGGCATGGCAGGGAGATAGCATCAAATGCACCAGGAAAGTGAATATGATTTTATTACATTAACGTACATCATTGTAATGAAAAGAATAGTGAAGCTTGTTGGAGGTCAGACAGGATTACTTAATTTAGACAGTAGAAATTTCTCTCTTAGAAATTTTTTCATTTAGAAAAAGAAAATAATTTTCTATTGCTATGTTGCTAAATGCATAAAAAGGTATTCCTATGTTTTATTTCAGCACATCTTTAAAACACACAAAGTATATTTTATAATAAAGTGTTAACTGTCTCATGTAATTTATTGAATATTGTACTGACCGTGGAAAACAGAATGGTTGTCTGGGTACAGAAGGGTTGTGAGTGTATCATCGTTTACCCTCCTGATCACGTGGCTGACGGGAGCTGTAGCTGCCACTGCCCAGCATCATGAGAGCAGATACCATACGTCACTGGCCCAGCAAAAGATCAAAATTCAAAACTCGAAGTGTGGTTTCTACTGAATGCCTATCACTTTCACACCATATAAAAGTCAAAAAAATTGTTAAGTCGAACCATGGTAAATCAGGGACCAACTGTAAATACTACTGAAAAAGATCTGGCCAAAATGGATAATGATATATATACATATTAGTACAAATATGCGTGTGTGCCCATTTAGCGCACTTACCTTTGGTAAGGAAGCTCGTGATCCTGAACTCTGTGTAGTCATAGTCAGCACGGTGGTTATTCCCAAGGCTACCCTGGCTGGAGCAGCATCCATATTGATCCAGAATGAAACCCAGGAGAGAATGACAATCAGGAGACTGGGAATGTACATCTGGATCAGATAGTAGCCCATTTGTCGTTCAAGATGGAATCGCACTTCTATACATGTAAACTTTCCTAATTGGTTGTGAAATAAATGCAGTAATTGGTAAAAATAGGTCTTTGTTATTGCAGCAAATGTCACAATTTTGTTTTCATCATAATTTTGCCCTACACCTTTCTGTATAATTATACAATTATAATGAAATTATATAACTATTATTTCTGTATAATTATAAAGTTATAATGAAATGGGATCCCAAATCATATATGCAAATTGTTTTCTGTTTCTCATTTTTCTGTTAGCACCTAGAAGCAATGTAATAGAACGGTGTACTATTTCAGGAAATAATATATAATCTTATTACTTCACATTTGATTAGCACTTCATACTTGCAAAGTACTAAAATGTCTATTATTTCACTTGATTCGTGTCTGCTTTTATGCCTTCTTTTAAACACTGTACCTTGAGGTTCTAGCCAGGGTAATTAGGCAAACAATTAAATAAAAGTCATTTAGACTGAAAAGAAAGCAGTAAAACTATCTTTATAAGTTGAAGCCATTACCTTGTATTTAGAAAATCCTAAAGAATTCACTAAAAATCTACTTGAGCTGAAGAGTTCAGCAAGGTTACAGGATACACTATCAGTATACAAAAAGCAATTGTGTTTCTGTACACTAGCAATGGAAAATCCAAAAATTAAATTGAGAAAACAATTCCATTTATAAGAACCAAATAAAATAAAATATTTAGAAATAAATTTAACAAAAAAGTATAAAACTTCTACACTAAAAATTACAAAACACAGTTGAACAAAATTAAAGAAGATCAAAATAAATAGAAAGTCATTTTGTAGTCATTAATCAGAAGCGTTAATATGGTTAAGATTGCAATACTTCCCATATTGATCTACAAATTTATTGCAATTTCTATCAAAATCCCAACTGGCTTTTATGCAGAAACTGACAGGCTGATCTTAAAATTAGTATGAAAATGCAAGGGACATACAATAGCCAAAATAGCCTTGAGGGAAAAAAAGAACAAATTTGGTGAACTCACACTTCCCAATTTCAAGACTTGCTACAAATCTACGATAATCACAAAATATGGTACTGTCATAAGTAAAGATATACAGATTAATGGAATAGAATTGAAAGTCAAGAACTGATCATTTATGGTCAATTGACTTTAGACAAAGGACTGAGACTATTCAACAGGGAAAGCATGGTCTCCTTAACAAATGGTACAGGGAGAACTTCGCTTTTTGGAACTTTCTAGAATTTTTTTTCCCAATATGTTCAATCCCCAGTTGGTTGAATCTTTGAATGTGAGCCCATGGATATGGAGGGCTGACTATATAGTGAAAGGCCAGGTCACAATTCTGGAAATGTTGAGCCCAAGAAAAATCATAGTTACTATATGGAAATAATAAGAGCAGCCACAGATGCTAGTGGGAGGCCACGCGCTCACCACTTTGGAGTGATGCATCATCTGTGGGCAGTTTAAGGGAACTTGTAGATTAGGCAATTAGAAGAGATATTACGGAAATAGCCAGTTCCAGTTGTGAGAGAAGTGAACAAATAACATGAACGTACAAATCTTGCAGTCTTTGATGTTGATGACTGTATCTGATATTTATTCTCAAAGGTAAAAGGCTACTGTGTCAATGTGAGTAGTAGGTGCTTAGTAACAATATCTTGAAATGCATGACATTGTGGCTAAACTAAAAATTTAGGCAAGTGGAGCCTTAAAAAAAAAGCGACCTCTTTCATTTTTTAAGCAAACACAATGTTTACAGCTACAGGACAGTTAAAAAGTACATTTTATCTCTCACATAGAAATTAAAGGAACTTTTTTGGAAACATCATTACTATGTAACTATAGGCATTTCACAACAAAAGAAATTAGTTAAATATAACTGAACACCAAGCATTTCTTTTTTTCCATACAAACCAATTATATAACAAGATGTGATGAGTCAAAGCTTCCGTAAGTTTCAAAGACATCCATTCTCTGCTCTATGACTATAAAAAAAATTCAGCTATAAATTGTTAAAATAATTAACCTAGCGCTATAATTAAGAAACATCTGAATATCATAAAACCACAAGTCATAAGTGTAATGAAGAACATTCAACTCCTACCTGTGTTGTAATGTTTAGTGCAGTATCGTAAATCTTTCTCTTCTTTCAACAGAAACTGGGGCAAAGTGAGTCCTTCTGCCACTTGTACAGGTGCCTCATCTTGCCATTCAAAAATGAGATCATTCATTGTGTACCCAACTAGGCAAAACATAATAAAAATATTTATAGCGAAAAGGGCATTCAAAGGAGTGAAATTTAAAATAATCACTTGTAGTGTTCCCATAGGATGGGAAGACCAAACAGTGTCACCTTAACTCTATTGATTGAGCTATGCATGGCACAATTCCAGTCTACTGAAGTCTTTTCATACAGAATATTTATCAAATAATGTAAGAGAATGTAGTAGGCTAATAATAAGTATGGCATGGCATGTAGGAACCTTAAAGAATAGGCATATACATTCTTTCCTTGGAATGGGCAGCTACTGCATTAACTCAGCAATTCATTTTGGTTCCACTGCATTAGATCTCTCCTCACCTTTTCTCAAATTATTCAGGACGCCTTCAACAAAAACTGAAATTGTCACGGGTTAGGAAATGACCTAAACTATAACATCCATGGAGGGAACGAACCAGAGCTGATACCTTTCTTGGTTTAATCATTAACTATTTCAGTTTATGGCATCTGCTTCTACGTCCCGGGTCCCAAAATGGACAAAAGGATATTTTAGATAGAAATGTCTGCTGTTCAGGGAAAATCGGTATACAAAGAAAATCCACGTTTGTGGAGGGATAAACTCTTGCACATAGCATGAGTGAATTCTGACTAGAATTCATGAATATATTTTGTAATAAGCCAGCGTCTTTTAGCAAATTAAAATGTCATCTGTCTATAGGAGTGGTATCTGAGGAAAGCAGAATTTGATCTTTTTCTTCCCTCTGAGTGAGAAGCTGTTGAAAGGTGCACTTGAAGGCCGTTGCAGAGAAGGAGTCAAAGGGAACTTCACCTGCGGGGAAGATTGCAGGTGGTCAGAGTTCACAGCTGCCCCGGAGGTAGGAAGAGAGGAAGCACAGTCTGGCCTTTGAACTAAGGCAAGGGGCCAGGTAAAGGAAGCAGAAGCTCTAGGTGCATGAAGCAAGTGGCAAACAAGGGAAAGTGTCCCAAACAAATTCTCTGGTAGCTAACGTTGTCGACAAGGGGCTGTGTGCATGATTAGAAACAACTGGCGCGGGGCAGATTAGGCTGAGCAGGGCGAGGTGTCTGGAAGGGAACTCATCACCCTTCTTCCTCCCACAATACCTGGAAGACATCTCTGAAAGAGCTGAATCTGATCCAGCTGTGGTGATAGTGACTGGAGCCAGATGCCCAGCCCACCCTCCTGACCCGTGGGCACACCTCACGACATCCACTCCACTGGCTACGGGGAAGGTGGCTTTAGCAGCAGCAGCATCCGTATGATGGCTCATTACGGAGCAAGCGCTATTTGGTAGAGATTGTAAAGTCCTCCAGACTGAAGGGGACACGCCTGAATTCTGGTTCCAGGACAGATAAGAAGACCTGCAAGACTGTCCTCTAGACCATTGGCCTTAGCACAGCAAGGACTTATGTTTGACTTGCTTACACTGGAATACATTTCATTGAACCCTGCAATTAATGATTTGGTGGCTAATAATAGAAGGCTTTCACTTTTATCTGTAAGTCTTTTGATATATCCGTTGTCTATACCACCTTACCTAAAGAGAAAACAGATGCACATTTCTCAAGGATCAAAAGGAAAATAGGCACTGATTCTTATTTACTTCCAGGTAAGACAAGTACCCTGTTCTTCCATATGTGCAATCCCCGAAGACAAAAATATGTGAGATATTTCCCAATTTAGACAGATAAATGGAGAAATGAACTGAAACCCTGTTTTGTTTTTATGTTCTAAGTTTTTCTTAGGGTTTTCTGTGAAAAGAAAGTAGCTCTCTGAAGTTCCCTCAAAGACAAGGCTTAGTTAGTCTCTGATGCAATTTAAAGACAGCATACTCAGCTTGCTCTTGTGTCAAATAATCATGCACACTAAGTGATTTAGGCATGGGCATATCCTAGTCAAGCTATGCTATTTCCTTAAGGTCCATAAAGTATTTAAGTTTGAAACCAGAAGGAAAATAGTGAAATGACAATTTTAGGCGGTAATGCTTTTATTCTAAGTAACTAAGTGGATGTTCAAGGAAATTAACTAAATGGTAATTTTGCCTCAATAAGCCTTCAAACATAACTTTAAAAAAAAATCAGTACTTTTCTACACAGTTCACAGTGTTTTAGCATCCTTATGCTTTTGGTTGGCAGAACTTTATACAATTCTGAGAATTGCCAAGGTGAAGAGACCGGCTAATGAGATTGAGGCTGTGAGCTGAATGGCCTTGTACCATAATGAGTTCCACAACAAGGAATACTTCATTGAGGGAACAAAAGCATTAACCCTACCTTCAGCCAACAATCTTATAGGGTAGCTGCAGGGAAACGTGTAAACAAATGACTCAATGAAAGCAAACACTTGTTTCTTCAACAAGTATTTGTTCAGCACAGACCATATGTAAGGCATCCTACTGGGTTTCACGGGATGTGAGGTGCTATTACCAGGTAGAAAATAAGTGGCACGGGGGAGGTTCAAAGTGCTACGTGCTTTCAGAAGAGGGATCTATAATAGCCATTTAAGCCTCATTTGAGTTGCACCTTGAAGAAAGGCAAGACCAGCATACAAAGAATGTGAGAGACAGTGAGGCACTCAGGCAAAGGAAATAGTATAATTGGTTGAAAGAAACCACAAACTCCCAAGGTTTATAATAGGAATAGCAATAACTTTATTTATCTAGAGCCAGTTTGCATGAAGAAGCATATGGAATGAAAAGATGAATTAATGTAAGATTACATAAAATTTATACTCCAGGTTGCAAAGTTTGATTTTTTAAAATTCCCTGTGGGCAATGATAAACAATTGAAATCTTTTGAGCAGGGGAGTGACATGACAAAAATTGTGCTTTAGAAACATTACTCTAGTATAACCTTCTCATGGGATTCACAAAATCCAAACTGCTTTCATATTCATAAGACATTATCTGCCTTTTTCCTTGTGTTGACATTGGTCCAGATGGTGAAAACACAGTAAGTAAAACTTCTAGTGCTTTAGAATAAAAGCGGTGGCTGCAGACTGTGCTAGTGGTTATTGTATTCTTTACTGCCGTATCTTGCAGTATAAACAATGCCATTTTATTTAAGAATGTCCTCAATCCTTGATGAACCAATAACAATTATAATCTTAGTAAATTTTGACCCTTATGTAAATGTCCTTTTACTATTCTGGGTATCAAAATGGGAAGTACGGATAAAGCACTTCAGCTGCACGTTGTAACACGATGGTTCTTTTAAGGGAAAGCACTGGTGTGATTGATTTGCAAGTAAACCAGCTGGTTTTGCTCGAAACACCATTTTTACTTGAAAAAAAAAATGACTGGCAAACTGCGGTTATTACAATTAGGTATATGGCCAATCATTTTCTTGAAAATAAAAGAAGTGAGTGAACCTATCGTGTTGAGGGAAACAACTGACAGTATTTGTTGTCAATGGTAGATTTTGAGCTTTCTATTTAACATTAAATTTTGGAAAAATTATTTTCCCAATACTTAAAGATTTTTTGATGAGCTCAGTGGTGCTATTAACAGATGTGACTTTTCAATATTGTATAATGTTATGTGTCAATGTTTAGAATATCTGAATAAGTTATTAAGCTAATGTTTTCCAAATGATCAAAGCATGATGTTAAAAATCATGCATAGGCAAAAGATCCATTTAACGTTCAAGACACAAACAGATTTTAATTTACAAGAGCATAAAGAGTTCATTGAAAAATATACAGTAAAGTGATTGTTATATATTCATATTTTTTTCAGATTATTTTGCTGTATTTTACTATATACCTGAAACTACCACCATATTGTAAATCAATTATACTTCAACAACAAAAAAAGAAGAGTTCATTGCTATGGTTTCCAATTTCACACTGCAACCAAGATTTAAGAAACTACCACCTTCAGAAACTAAGGGTTTTTTCCCCCATATTACAGTATTTCCTTCTTTTTAAAGGCTGAATAGTACCCCACTGTATGTATATATTACATTTTTTGTCCATTCGTCTGTCAATGGACATATAGCTTGTTCCCACATCTTGGCTACTGTGAACAGTGCTACAATGAACACAGTAGTGCTAGTATTTCTTCAAGATCCTCATTTGAATTCTTGTGATAAATACCCAGAAGTAGGATTACTGGATCACACGGTAGTCTTATTTTTAGTTTTTGCGGCACCATGGATGAAGCTCAAGGATATTGTGCCGTGTGAAATAAGCCAGCCACAGAAAGACACATACGGCATGACTTCACCTGTATGAGGCATCTTAAATTATCAGATTCATAGAATTAAAGAATGGAATGGTGACTGTCAGGGGCTGAGGGATGGGGAAATGAGAATACTCAACAAGCATAAAGTTTTAGTCAAACAAGATGAATAAGTTCTAGAGATCAGCTGTATCGCATCATACCTACACTCAACAATAATGTATTGTACGCCTAAAAATCTGTTAAGAAGGTAGATCTCATGCTAAGTGTTTTGAACACAATAAAATAAATTCAATTTTAACAGGTTTATCTGCATTCTTGAGAAGGTAAAGAAAAAATTTTCATTCTTCCTCAATGGTTCTTCAGGAATATAAGGTAGAGGTAATACTTCAGTAGATCATTTTGTCAAAATTGGAAATTAATTAAATATATAGTTAAGGGAAAATAAGAAGTTAAAGAACTTTTCAAAGTTTCAAGTCTAAGTCACTGACAAGTAGCTATGCCACAGTCTTTGCTTACATGTCATGTCAGTAGAGTAGCCTTCTCTGACCATCTTATAAAATACTTTTCTTCCAATGAGTCTACATTACCCTTTCCTGTTTATTTTTTTCCTTTGAACTACTCTTTACCTGCCATGGTATATAGTCATCAAGTTTTTGTTTTGTTTATTTTTTATCTAGCCTCCTGGAATTTAAACTTTATAAAAGCAGAGATTATTCTATTTTAGTCACTGACATATTTTTCCAGTACCTAAAATAGTATGTAACATGTATGAGGAGGTTGACTGTTTGAATTAGAAATAGATAAAGGGAAAGGAGGAAGATGTGCTTGTGTGTTTGTATCTGATGGGTTTACTTGGGGGTACACTGAATTTAAGATGCTAGCAGGAGACGCAGGTATGGCTAACAAGTTTGAATGTTGATTTATATGTTGAAAATTGTTGAAATCACGGACCTATACATTGAAAGTGAGATCAGGATTGTAGTTATAAGTTTGAGAGTCACCTACCTAAGGATGATATTAAAATTATAGACTATCTGAGATTATCAAGGGAGATAATATATAAAGGAAAAAAAGCTATAGGAAGGATCAGAGAATTTTCACCTTGGAAAGAGAAAGGTGAAGACAGAAAAGTAACAAACAGGAAATTCAAGAAGGCACATTTCAGCTAAATAAGTGTAAGTGAGAATATTCTAAAAGAATTTCACAGTGGAATTGGTAAGGTAACAAGTTTCCCTCAAGCAGAGGCTAGCAAATGATCTGTCAGGAATGTTATGAGACCCTTAATCATTGTGTTAGTTAAAATAGATGAACTCCAAAGTCTTTTCCAGCCCTCTGATTTTATGATATCATTGAATATAGCCTTATAAATCTAATTAAAATACACTATAAAAAAAGAATAGGAGGGCTTCCCTGGTGGCGCAGTGGTTGAGAGTCCGCCTGACGACGCAGGGGACGTGGGTTCGTGCCCCAGTCCGGGAGGATCCCACATGCCACGGAGCGGCTGGGCCCATGAGCCATGGCCGCTGAGCCTGCACGTCGGGAGCCTGTGCTCCACACAGGAGAGGCCACAACAGTGAGAGGTCCGCGTACCGCAAAAAAAAAAAAAAAAAAAAAAATAATAGGAAAGGATTAGTTACTGTTAAAGAAACAGACAGGCTGATCAAAGGAATCAAAGTTAAAGTGTAGAAAGCTATCTAAGCATGTATAAACATTAAAAACTTGTGCCAATTGCATGCGGCACTGTAACTGGGGGGAGGGGAGTGTAGAACATCAAGTGGACCATAGCAGTGTGAATACCTGTGGGGCGGGAAAGTAAGACGTAGGTATAATCTTGAGATGCAGAAAAAGCTTCTGGAGCCTGAACTTCTTGAGTGGTACCTCTGGGGCTAGTCGAGAGTGGGCCATAGCAGAACGCAGCCCAATGTTCAGCATCTGGTAACGACACTGATGTCCATGTGGAGAAGCGGCAGCATGGCCATAATAGCCTCACAGACTTTGGTTCAAGACTCACATAAACCCAGACACTGTTTCCTAACACTACGAAAGAGGGGGCGTCCTGAAGAATTTATGATGTTGGACTTCTCATCAACTTTGGCGAGTGGAGAGCTTGCAATGGATGTATGCAGAATTTTTTTAAATGTGTATAATTTTGTGCACGCAAATATCTTAGAAAATACACTCCTGATATATATTTAAATAAAGAATCATAGTTTGAAGCACCAAAAAATGGGTTCAATAGATATGCAGTTAATATGCTGTGGAAGTTTGCAATATTTGAAAGAATTGTAATTTTTCCTTGCGATCTTTTCCAGCCCTCTGTAAAAAAGCCCTCATGCAAATTCCCAATTTCTCTGACATTAGATAAGAAAATAGTTTTTTAAAAACTCTAATTAAACATAAGAAATGGTAGGGGGCTTGTATAAGATATCAGGAGATATAAATTTATAATCTTTTAAAAAATTCTTGTTATGTCATTAGAGAATTTCATATTAAAACAACAAGAAACCAACACACCTATTAGAATGACCAAAATCCAGAATACTGACAACACCAAATACTGACGAGAGGATGTGGACTAACAAGAATTCACTGCTGGTGAGAATGAAAAAATGGTACAGCCACTTCGGAAGACAGTTTGGTGGATCCTTATAAAACTAAACATATTCTTACCATAGGATCTAGCAATCAAAGGAGTTGAAAACCAAATGAGTCGAACATATGTCTACACAAAAACCTGCACATAGAAATTTATAGCAGCTTTGTACATGCCAAAACTTAGAAGCTACCAAGATATTCTTCAGCAGGTAAGTGGATAAGTAAACTGCAGTACATCCAGATGATGGAATAGTATTCAGCACTAAAAAGAAATGAGATATCAAGCCATGAGAAAACATGGAGGAACCTTAAATGCATCTTACTAAATGGAAGAAGTCAATCAATCTGAAAAGGCTACAACTCCATGACATTCTAGAAAGAGCAAAACTATGGAGGCAGGAAAATGATCAGTGGTAACCAGGGATCTGGGGGAGGAAGAAGTGAATAGGCAGAGCACAGAGGATATTTAGGGCAGTGAAACTATTCTGTACGATACTACAATGGAATACGTGTCATTACATATTTGTCGAAACTCAGAGAATGCACACCACCAAGAGTGAACCCTAATGGAGGTCCACGGATTGTAAATCTGGTGTGGGGTGTTGACACTAGCAGAGGATGTGCATGTGCGGGGTGGGTAGGGAAGTGTAAGGGAAATTGTCAATTTCTGATCACTTTTGTTGTGAACCTTAAACTGCTCTAAAAGCTCTATTTTTAAAAAATCTCATCTATAAAAATATTCAAATATTACCAACAAGAAAAAATTTTATTACCGAAATGTTGCCCTGGAATTAATTTAACTAGTTCATTAATTTAATAAATAATTGTTGAGTTCCTACCCTATATAAGTACTTAGGTAAACGGCTGGAACTGCCCAGCTCCAGTCAAGATGCTCGTAGAATAGTGGCAGCTGACAATAAAACAGATAAACTAACAGATTGTGAAGAGTCTGATAGAGAATAAGCGGAGTTCTATGTGAGTGCAGAAAGGGGTCTAAACTAAGCTGGAGTACAGGAGCAGAAGGAGAATCAGATAAAGTCTTCCAGAGGAAAGACTGTAACAATTATTCAGGTGTAGCAGTATTAAATTAAATATTTACTCTTCTCAGATGTGAAAAATAGAGGGGTGTTTGTTTTCAATTATTTACAACTGTTTGTATCTTAATATGATGCCTCCATCCCATCTGATTGGGGTAGACTTAAAGATGACTCAGGGACTTCCCTGATGGCACAGTGGTTTAGAATCTGCCTGCCAATGCAGGGGACACGGGTTTGAGACCTGGTCCGGGAAGATCCCACATACCGCAGGGCAACTAAGCCTGTGTGCCACAACTACTGAGCCTGAGTGCTAGACCCCAGCAGCCACAACTACTAAGCCCGCATGCCACAACTACTGAAGTCCACGTGCCTAGAGCCCGTGCTCCGTAACAACAGAAGCCACCACAATGAGAAGCCCGCGCACCACAACGAAGAGTAGCCTGTGCACAGCAACGAACAAAAGCAGCCAAAATAAATAAATAAAATAAATTTATTTTTTAAAAACGATGACTCAGTTGTTTTTTGAGAGCTTAGTGTCTTAAGAGAAAAAATATTCAATCTTCCAGGATTTCCCTTTTTCTTCCTTTCTCTTAGTAAAGGAGTCAGTTGGTTATAAGAATTCTAACCATACATCTTCGTTTGCCAAAACAGCCCTAGATTACCTTTTTTTTTCTCCCCTATGTCCTCTCTGACTTATCAGTTGTTCTAGATTCTTCATTTTTAGATTAGGTATCATTATTAATCATTGTTTGAAAATACATCATTATTGGTTTGGTATATCTTCAATTTTACTTCTAGATTCTCCCATAGTATAATTATGAAATATTAGGTTAAACCTGTAAAACAGCCCGCTTCAGCAATGGTCCCTCTATCTTTATCAGACCCCTTCAGTAACTAACATTTCAAGGGCAGCTAACTCCTGATCACAGTAGTGGCAGTAGTTTTCACCTTTGTTCCCCGCTCTGGGCACTTGGTGTACAAACCTGGGACATGTGTGAAGTGTCAAAGTGCCTAAGTGTCACAGAAAATTATGTTAGTTGTAACTGAAAGCTGAGTACTGCTTAGTACTACTAGCTTAGTACTGCTAAGGATCATATAGGAAGTAACCCGAATGCTTTAAAACCTACAAACATTTATTTTATTATTTGGCAACACTCATATTTTGTAATAAACTCTCCTAGGTGCAATGGCTAAAAGAATTCAATATTTACTGAAAAAGCAAGCACCAAATTTCCATTTCACACAAAAAGTTGATGGTGAAGGTGCAACTTGAACAAAATGTTGTTTATATTTACCATTCACGAAAGGGGCTACAAGGATAGTACTGTCCACATAAAAGCCACAAGACACAAATGAGCTAAAAACATATCAGCATCTATTTCAAAAGATAGTCATTTTTGGAATACTGCCCAAATATGATCATTTGATAAGTGTGTTTGCAGGGGGAGCATTTACGTATCACTCTATGAAAACTGAATTTTTATTTAGATCGAATGATTATTTTTCTGAATTAATTTCACTCTTTTTTGACTTCAGGTTTTCTTGGAAAAGCGCATAACAGGAAATTTGCAAGCAATTAAATGATGGCAGTTTTGTTTCAGTATCATTTCCTCCTTCAAAGAGAAAATTGGTTAAAATGATTTTAAATGAGTTTGATTTCTAAATCTAATTCTTTTGGAATTACATGTGTTGAGGATGAAGTATGTGATGTCACTGTAAATTCTATTGTAAAGTCTGTTAAATTCATTTTAAAAGTTCAGCATTGAAAATAAATGTCACTTGTTTGTGATGGATCTGAATAAAATATTTGTTGGAACTCATCACCATGTTAAAAATTATGTTCTTACTAAATTGAAAAATCTATGGAGATGCAGTATTCTTGAAATTAGTAACGATGCACATATGATTTATTTTACATCCATAAGCTCTGCTCCATTCCATCAATTGAAGAGAAGTGATAGTTGTTAAATTTTACATTTTTATAGGAACGTCGAGTTAAGTGAACTATAATTCTCTGTGTGACAAAGCAGATGTTGAATTAAAAATTACATTTCATCATGGCATAACACATTTCTCTATTTACTGTTTGCCATCAGATAAATTTTTTTTTTAATTTGAACATTAGAAAGTACTTTAAAAATGAACTTATATATTCTGCAATGGTATTGAACTCTCAGTAAAAAGGTTCTCTAAATTTCGGTTGCATTTGTTCAAAATCAGTTGGAAATATTTAATCAAATTATGTTATGAATGGAGCACTAAAATTTTAGAGTCTGAAACTTTTTATCAGATAGGAATTATAAATATGATGTTTCTAAACAGGTACACATTGAGATTAATCCCTACAATATTAAGGGAGAACACTGAAGTCTCAAATGCTGTACAATATTTATTTATTTATTTAATAAATGTGCTTTGGAATATCTTAACTTATGAGAAAATTATATTGATGGACTGCTTGTTTTTAATTGGATAACTTATATTGAAATTCAATGGAATTCAGAAGGCCTATTTTCCAGCGTGTGAATTAGGTGAAGAATTTTAAAAGATTCCTAAATAAAAGCAACTAATTTGAGTTTTGTTCTATAAAAACATTTTTTGATAAAAGGTACTCAAGACAAAGACAGAGACAATATCTGTAAAAATATATGGGCTGAACTAGTTACCCACTTCAATACAAAGAAAAGTAAAATTAAGCTCTATAATTATCAAGTACTTTCGCTATCTCAACTGCATACAGATTATTTTCTTAATAAAACCATTATAGTCTATATAGCAAGATCCACTAATGGTGTCAACAATTTCAAATTTAGTACCAAAATTGCAGCTTTAAAGATGATTCCAAATTAGTTTGGTTTGATTTAGGAAGGATTATATTTAAAAACCTAGAACGATACTCATCCACTAATATAAAAATCATGTCAGTTAATAAATATATATTACAAAGATATAAAAATTTAAATACATGTGGTGCCCTTCATTTATTCTCCTAAGTGTCCCCATTTTGATGATAAATTATATGGTCACCCCTGTCATCAGGTATACTTTATACCAGGAGGAAATCGTAAAAGTAATACTTATTTAAAGAGAAAATGTGGGCTGAGCATACATTTAAGTTCAAAACAAGTTTGAGATTTATTAGTAAATTATAGATTCACATTTAGTTCTAAAAGTGAACTGGAATCATATTTGGTCACATATAATCACATATATACATAATCACACATACACACATACACACGAGTAAAGGAAAAAGGGTCATGAGACAAACTCCAAAAGGGTTAATACACCTGAGGACAGTTGTGAGTCAAGGTTAAAGCATGTCCCTCTTTGTTTTTCTATTGTTCAAATTTTCTAGTACAAATTTGCTGATTTTGAACACATCATTCAAATGTATTCCATTATCATCTTTAAAAAATTTCATCTTCGGTCATTTTTTAAAAATAGGTTAAAAGACTACAGAAGAAAGTCAGAAAGAGAAAAACAAAACAAATACCATATGCTAACACATATATATGGAATCTAAAAAAAAGAGAAACGGTTCTGACGAAACTAGGGGCAGGACAGAACAAAGATGCAGATGTAGAGAATGGACTTGAGGACATGGGGAGGGGGAAGGGTATGCTGGGACGAAGTGAGAGAGTGGCATGAACATATATACACTACGAAATGTAAAATAGATAGCTAGTGGGAAGCAGCCGCATAGCACAGGGAGATCTGCTCGGTGCTTTGTATCCACCTAGAGGGGTGGGATAGGGAGGGTGGGAGGGAGACACAAGAGGGAGGGGATATGGGAATATATGTATGCCTATGGCTGATTTACTTTGTTATACAGCAGCAACTAACACAACATTGTAAAGCAATTATAGTCCAATAAAGATGCTAATAAATAAATAGAACAGTTTAAGAAAAACACCTTGAAGAATTTGACTTCAGTAGCTTTTACTTTGACAGGATTTTCTTAGCATCTGCTAAAAGAGTTTAACAAACAGTATCTCTATTGTTAGCTAAATTAATTTCTAATAAGGGGGCAGGAAGTGTTTAATGACTGAAATATGAAAGGGATATTTGAGGCAGTCTACCAACTCTTGATAAAGAAATTAAGAAATAAGGCGGGGCTTCCCTGGTGGCCCAGTGGTTGAGAGTCCGCCTGCCGATACAGGGTACACGGGTTCGTGCCCCAGTCCGAGAAGATCCCACGTGCCGCGGAGCGGCTGGGCCTGTGAGCCACGGCCGCTGAGCCTGCGCGTCCGGAGCCTGTGCTCCGCAATGGGAGAGGCCACAACAGTGAGAGGCCCGCGTACCGCAAAAAAAAAAAAGAAAGAAAGAAAGAAGGCAGAGGCAACAAGAGGCTTTGCTTTCCCGCATTGGGTTTTTGATTGATTGGAAATGTTCTGGGAAAGGCAGGAAGATGAAAGGTCTTGTTACATGAGCATGTGTGTCTGCAAAATAGCCCAGGAAGCTTTCCTTATTCTAATGAAGTCCAGTGAGCCAGCTGTCCTTAGGCCCTGTACCCTCTCATCTGTAATAACGAACATTCATGGAACTATGGATTTCACTCACTGCTACCACTTGCTCATCATGTTCCCCCTTTTTCTTAAAACTTCTTGGAATCCAGCTTTGAGCCTCATCATTCTAATCACATTTGTCTTTATCATCAATAAAAATGACTTTTTTTCAAGTACTTTAAAAAAAAAAAACACCATTTCACAGCACTTGATGCTCTTAAACAGATCTCCTCAGCTGCCCCTTCTCTTTTGAGATTGCATGATTGCGATTTTAATTTGCTATCTATGAAAACCCCTTGACTGGAATTCCTTCCAACAACCTCGAAATGAAGGCCTTTGTTAAGCGTTGGCTCTTCTTTGTGTGTTTGTTTTCATCT
Organism: Globicephala melas; assembly: GCF_963455315.2. Classification (NCBI taxonomy): domain Eukaryota; kingdom Metazoa; phylum Chordata; class Mammalia; order Artiodactyla; family Delphinidae; genus Globicephala; species Globicephala melas. The sequence continues at coordinate 108,357,757 of NC_083319.1, read as the reverse complement.
GTGCATTCTCTCCATTAAAAATTTCGTTATGGTTGAACCACTCTGTAGATGGCTGTTAATAGTATGTCTTCAGGTCTCACTCTTCCCTTTGCTTCATACCTAAATTTCCTGAACTTTAAATATATTAAGATTGGATTTATCAATATTCCCTTTAACATTTACTTATTCGATGTTTTCTTTCTCTGTCAGTATTTCCAAAACGATTCTACCTATGAAAGCTCTTTAGCTCTGACTCACTCATTCCCAGAGCCTTTGCATCCACTTTGTATTGAAGTGAATGAAGAATGGTGGAATATGCGCCCCCTAAATATGCCACTTTAGTAGAAGGATTATTTTGAGCTAAAGACACCTGAAAAACAGCAGATGCAAGAAGACCATTCTAATCTCCCCTTTTCTTCCTGAAAACTGTAGATAAAAACTCCCACATGAAAGACGTGCTCCCCGTACCAGGAATCAAAGCCAAGAGAATTCTGTACACACAGACTTTTTAAAATAATTCTCATCTTCCTTTAGTTTCCCCACACAGTCTAGGTACTTTTCCACAATTGCTTCTCTTTGTTCAACCTGGTATAAAAGCATTTAGTTTTGGTCACTTCCTTGACTAGTCATCTCCTTATGACAGATCCCATGTTATGTAAAACTTAACATTAAATAAATGGGTATCCTTTTCTTCTGTTAATCTATCCTATCTCCGTTTAATTTTCAGGCCCAGCCTGAAGAGCCTAAGAAGTTAAAGATAACATTTTGCCTTCTCTACAGCATCAACCTGTACTGTTCCTACCTTCCACATTGTTCCTTTTTGTCCCTACTTTTATTCTTTTTGTTGGAATATTATGAAACCTTCTTAAATAACCTTGGTTCCTCTGGCTGAGAGAATCTTTAAGAGCATAATATTGACCAACTCATTTTCTTGCTCCTACATCTTGAATAGCTCCTCACTATTGGATAACATCCAGCATCCTTGGTTTAGTAATTAGGGAACCAGTGTGGCTTAGACTATTTTTCATACGATTTTTTTTCTCGATTACTCTCCCATGTACCTAATTTTGCAACCAAGAAGCCTGTCCTCAAAATGCCTTCCTGGGGACTTCCCTGGTGGCACAGTGGTTAAGAATCCACCTGCCAGTGCAGGGGATATGGGTTTGAGTCCTGGTACGGGAAGATTCCACGTGCCGCAGAGCAACTAAGCCCGTGCACCACAACTACTGAGCCTGCACTCTAGTGCCCAAGCGCCACAACTACTGAGCCCGTGAGCCACAACTACTGAGCCTGCGCGCCACAACTGTGCCTAGATCCCGCACTCTGCAACAAGAGAAGCCTCCGCAATGAGAAGCCCACACACCGCGATGAAGAGTAGCCCCCGCTCACGGCAACTAGAGAAAGCCCGCGCGCAGCAACGAAGACTCAATGCAGCCAAAAATAAATAAACGAATTAATTAATTAATTTTTAAAAATGCCTTCCTGGAACAGTTAGAAATGCACACTGCTGGGAATCCTGTCTTTCTCCCCACCACCACCCCGCATTTTTTGATAAATAGCTCCCCCAACTAAAACTAGATTTTTATTTTCCTTTCATTTAATTTAGTAATTTGTCCATGAGTATGATTAATATTTAAGAACTACGTATAAAAGTAATGCATTTGAATTTAACAAGAAGGCGATATTATCAGAGAAACGGGTATTTCCACTTCCTCACTTTAATAAGAATCACCAAATGTGGAGGGCGGGTTGCATCCCCCCACGACATAGGCACGCCATCTAGTGGCAGCTCCCCCGCACTACAGACCTGGCCTCTGAGGCCTGCAAGTCTGAAGATCCACCTGCAAATTTTTTCTCAAGGAATATGTCAAACAGACATTTTTTTCTTGATATAACATAGTATAAGAAAAATATTGCATAATGCTTACTTTCTGTATGGCATTAAACACTGAAAACCAATTAAGTTTGGGCTGATTCTATAGATAAGTGCAGAAAAACAGAAGGACCTTAAGTTTTCGTGTGTTAACATTTAATCCGTGATGCACACGGATCCACTTTGAAAGAAGAAATTTAAAGAAACGCCTATAAGCTTGGATAAATCTCTGATAAAGTGTGAGAAATGTCTTTTCTCCGGAGATAACACACAACACAGCCAGCAGTGTACTCTCTGAGTAAATACTGAGGGGTCAACAAAACGGTTCAGAGTAAGCATAGCTTTGAAGCCAGATGGTTTGTTGTTACCACCTCCATAAATTGGGGCAAAATCACTCAAAGTGACCATTTCCATATGTGGAAACATGGGGATAACAACATCTTTGTTGTGAGTATGAGAAATAATATATTCAAAATGCTTGGACTACAGCAGACACTCCATTAAAAAGAATGGTAGTTTGTCTTTAATGGTCATCATCCTTTTTATCTTTGATTTGTATAGAGAGAATAGCTGTTTTTCAAGCTTAAAAACTGTTATTTCTAGTCCTGAATTTACTTCTTTATCACAGTATAGAGTGCATGTGCTGACAGACATCATTCCTTTCCATACTATGTAGAGGATAACATGCCCATTTAGTAAATGTTAGACAAAAACAATGACAAAATAAATTATCTATATAGCTCATCAAATATACATCTACTCTCTTTTTTTAAAGTATTCAGAAAAAGGAAGTTGTTCCTACTTACAGCTTTCCAGTTGCATAGTACAGGTCTGTACATCCATTGGAAAATTCTTGAGATCCATTGGACAGGAGAGTGTTAATGTCAATCTGAAAGAATTCAAAGTAATAAATTTTAAAAGAAATTTATAATATCATATTAATATTCTATTGTTCAAGGTACAATTGGAAAACCATGTTGCTTTGGTAATGACTAACATCTACTCAAATAAAATTTGCTCCAGCTTGGGTATGTCATTTACTGCAAAACAACGGTATTCTTTTACATCAATCTGGTCTGGGGGGAAAGAAAAGCTGTATATATAAACGTGCAATCACGTTTATTTATTTATCTATTTATGTTTTCCTTCAGAGAGGGCTAGAGGTGTCTGAGACCCTTAAAAAAGATATTTGAGTGTGAGTTTTATAAAACGAATACCAAAGGCCAAAGACACACTTCTCCCAAATCACTGGGACAGCACTCCTGAGGAGGGAAGGAGATCCAGGGTTTGGAGTATGAGTGTGCAAAAGGCTGGGTGCAGGGAAGCAGTGTGTCTGACAATTTTCATCGTCTTTGTAACTACACTGAAGAACTTCTCAGTGAACACCCAGAGTAAAACACTCAGAATCTGGAGGTCTCCAAAATTCTCGGTATTAAAGAGGGCTTCCCTGTCATGGAATTAGAGCATTTCACCAGATCTTATCAGGGCCACGAAACAGCCCTCTCGAAAACGTGGGACACAATTCCATGCTCAACAATTGAACTTCTGATGTGGCTTCCCACAAAGTGAGATGATCTGATGGCCACCCCAGCGTTCCACCCACTTTTCCCCCTTCCAGAAAGCTTTAATATGTCGGCATTCCAGATAATTCACTACTCTTGAATGTCTTTTTCTTCGAAAAGTATATTACTGAGATATCTTCAAGGATTACCAAGAATTTGCAGTTTCCAGACGTGAGAAAAAGAGGCCCAGATCCAAACAAACCTAAGTTTATTCAAACGAAGTTCTTTCCGGAGAACTCTCTAGCCAGCCCCTTTTATTGAAAGTCTTCCCATTGAAATGCAATATATTAGTGGGCACCTAGGCTGAGTCATTCACATAGACTCTGTGACCACAGAGTTTATGGTCTCAGATCACTTCATTTCACTCTATATCAGTTTTCACATCTCCAAAAGGAAGATAAGAATAGTACTTACTCTGGGGACATGTTGTGACCAATACATGAGTTAATACATACAAAACGCTCAGCTGAGTGCTTGACACATAGTAAACACTAAATCAACATTAGTTATTAAGGATTACTAGTACATTCTCTCAACCCCAGCCTTCCCCATCTTCTCCTCCCCCAAATTATATAGGATGCACACGAAGATGACTGAACTAAATCACTGGTAAGAAACTATTTAAAGTTTGAACAAAAAAATGGCCATCAGCTCCACTAAATGTAACCCCATTCTCCAAAGTGACATTTTTATGTAGCCCATAGACATAAAGTTATAATGGTGCATGTTTGACATTGAATACTCTTGGTGGGGCCCCAGTGACATCATTTGAGAGACATAAACGGACAGATGTGAAGCTGCTGGATTTTTAAGAGTCCCAGGGGATCATCTGACAATTCATTCAAGTCAGAGTCCAGAGCACACTAAAATAATTCACAGAATTTATTCTTCAAAAGCAGTTTTCTCCTAACTCAGCTAGGTTAAGTGATCCTGTAAGTGTGATCTTGTCCATTTGCAAAGTTCTCTCTTCAAAAGGCAATTGTAAAATCAGCTGGACACAATGTTCTCTGTCTTATAAAAGGGTTTATTAGAAGTGTATGAACAAATACATTTTGAACGTACACCCATTAATTTTCCAAACATCCAAGGCTCTCTGGTCAGCCAATTTCAAATGTTGGCTTAGAGAATTAATTCTGTGACCTTTTGTATGGAAGTAAATAGCATTCTCAGAATCTTCTCCAGATCTCACCATGCTTGTGATGTCAAATTCATATCCTAGCTGTTTTTCTGGCGTAAAAAAAAAGATATTACATAATTCTTAAAAAAAAAAAAAGACCCCGGAAGGAATTATTTGGCAAAGAAAAACACTGTTTGTAGAACTTCTGTCTTAACTCATATCCTGAAAAAGTCTATTTATTGACTTTCTTTTTGTTTAAGGTACAATACAATTGCTTCTTTAACAGCACAAGGATGAAAAAAATGCGTCGCCTTGGTGACTGTGATCCTGAATTTCTTTATCAAAACATTACATATAAATTAAAGATTTGTCCTGACCACATCAAAAGAAAACTAAATCAAGAGGTAATTAATCGCATTCTCCTGTTTTGGAAATGTCTTCTTGTGTAAGAGAGGACACAGAGTTCTCTTTTCTGAGACAAGACACACAAACAGGATGTGCGTTTTTTTAATTTTCCCCTTAAAAATTCTTGGCTTAGTGAAGCAGTAATTTTAAAAAAAGATGACTATAATCTATGACAAACAATTCACCTCATTAAAATCAAGGTATTACCCATTTTCAAACAAACATTTCCCAGAGTATGCTGTCTATCTCAACCATTAATTGAAGTATTAAAAAAGGCTTTCTGACTCCATTTTAAGTTCCTTATGCAAAAGATAAGTATTTTAATAGTTTTTAATATTTCTAAATTTAGTGTTATAAGGACAATTGCCTCTTAGCTATCAGCTTTGAAGTATTATCTGTAATATCATACTAGGTAATACAGCTTTTGCTTACTATGTGGTAGGCACTATTTTAAATACTTTATATCTGTCTCAACTCATTTATTTCTTAACATGAATTTATAAGACAGGTAAGCTACATTACCTTTATTTAGAGATGAGGATATTAAGAGGTTAACTCACCTGATATTACAAAGCAGAAATTGATAGAGCTGAATTAGACGCTCTGGGGGTCTAGCTGTCCATTCTATGCCCTTAACATTTAAGTCTACTGCCTTTCAAAGGCATCAGAACATTTTTCATGAAAATGAGTTATCTAATTAATATGACTTTTAAAATATATATTTCTATAACACAAGAAATGATACATCTCACACACTATTCGTTATTAAATTTAAAGTAAAAGATACATAAATGGGGCTTCCTTGGTGGTGCAGTGGTTGAGACTCCGCCTGCCGATGCAGGGGACACGGGTTCGTGCCCCGGTCCGGGAAGATCCCACATGCCACGGAGCGGCTGGGCCCATGAGCCATGGCCACTGAGCCTGCGCGTCCGGAGCCTGTGCTCCGCAACGGGAGAGGCCACAACAGTGAGAGGCCCGTGTACAGCAAAAAAAAAAAAAAAAATACATAAATGATTCTTCCCCCCAAAATCAGTTAACTTTAGAAAATATAAGGAATTTGCCCATGGATTTTACATATTTGCTTGAGTGATTTGATATTTTATCATGAATAATTCTACAGGAGAGATGAGATTGTTGGAGCACTAGAAGGAACATTGGTACTAGCGTTCTAATTGGAGTTTTGTTGTCATCCGATGATGGAGACGATCATAAAGCTTATTAACCCATCACAGTGCAAACTCAGTATTATTGATGGTCCCTTCAGGAAGCTGATATAAGCTGTGGACCTCTTCAGAAAAATATATAAAATCACACACATGCAGAAATCTCCTTACAACATATATTTTATGGCATTGTAAATTGATATCCTTTGAATAAACAGCCTCTTAAAAAGCATCTGTTGAAATCAGTTTGCCTTGTCTTTTAAAAAATTAATGTCTGTCAAAGCTCAAAAAATAAGTACATATTGTACAAGGAAACTTTAATTATTTTCACAACTGAATTTCAAAGAAAGTGGTTGTATTTAGCTTAAGTAAAAGTTGAAATTGTGTTATGATCTTTGACAACTCGCCGTGTTTGGTATTTTTGATGTAAAGTTTCTTCCTGGTATTTATTTGACGGTTAATACAATAATGCTTCTGCACTGTAAGTAGTAGGGTTGGATGTCCTGGTACATATTAGTAGTATCAGTAAATGAAGCAGCAGATAATATTTAACTGCCCGTGATGTGCTTCCATTATCTTGTGGATAGGATGTTACCATCCCCGTTTTCAATTGATAAAACCAAGGCTTAGATAGATTGTAATTTGCAAGAGTCCTCAAATTTGCTAATTTATGGATTCTGGAAAAGACCAGAACTTAAGGTTTTTTGGGTTTTGTTTTCTCTTTGGAAGGATAAAAATTAAAATCTTTAGTGCTAATTGTACGCCTGGCATTATCCTGAGTGTTTTACATAGATTATTTCAGGCTCAAGGTGATTAGTATTTTCACCATCATGCATGTAAGAAAAATGAGTCTTTCATAGGTAAAGAGACTGCCCGAAATCACAGCTAGTAAATCACAGATTTACCTCCTGCTGGGTCTACCAAGATGGTAAGGCCCTGACAATACTTTCACCTGAGCCATTTCTCATGGCTGTTTCTGTAGCTGCTAATTTTGAGAGATGAGATAACACTCCCCTGGACAAAGAGAAGGTTTGCTTACAGCTTGCTATATAAAAGCAGTGGATTCCCCACACTCAGTGTTCCACAGCTGTGAGGCAGACCCGCAGGTGTGTTGTGCCCACCTGAGCCTGATGTATTGTTCCCACGAGACCTGAGGATGATGGGGAAGTTGAGCAAAGACCCTGAGGCTTCTGCTGCTTGCTGGCAATAAGGAATAAATTCCTTTGTCTCTGGCGCTGGAGTCCTGTGTCTGCAGTCAGCACTCATGAGATATTGGGTCGGCCATAAAGTTTGTTCAGGTTTTTCCGTAACATGTTATAGATACATACATATGATACATAATAGGCTAACTTTATAAGTAGAATAAAATCAAATCCCAAACTTGACAATCTAGAGTCATGTGTCTCACCCCAACACCCTCACTTGAAAAGCACTTCATTTAAAAAATATCAGTATAATTCATGGATATCATTTAGAAGTTCAGACAGTTATATAAAACATACCAAAATCAGCTGTACCTTTGCCCTGCCCATCCCTATCCCCAGTTCATTTCTAGCTCCTCAGAGGCAGCCTTCTTTAGATATGTGTCTGCAACTTACATTCATATATTTAAACTGCTATCACGTTATGCTTGATTTTTAAAATTTGCGAAGGTGTCTATTAAATTGCTACAAAGGAAAATAAGAATTTACTGCCCTTATACCACACTCTGTGTACACAACTCTCCAGCAGAATTCGAAATTCAGTTATGTAAACATTAATGGTTAAATTAATATGCAGTGTTTACATGTTGTGAATATGTAATTACTGTTCATGGTGAAGCTTAGTCATTTGCTGTAATTACAGTGCTTGGATAGCATTTTGTTTTCCCTAGTGTTAACAATTGTCTCATTTTAATCATCTCTTCCGTTTCTATTCCCTACTATTACTTCACACTCAACAAACTCCCTTTCAGAACCAAATCCCTCTCAGTGATTAAACAGGGCAGGCAATGGATCAATTCCTTGCTTTTCATAGAAATCTCATTTCTTTTTCTCATCTCCCTTTCTGGTCAGATATTGAACCTCTGTATTGATACTCTGATTTTCATATCCTTTCCTTCTGATTTCCTATTTCTTAATATCTTGATTCTACTTCTCGGCAGATTTCTTCACTTCATTTGTTCTTTGCAAGAACAAATATTTGATTGATGTTTTTTCCACTTTGGTTTACTATTTGCACTTTCTATGCTCTGAATGACTCCGTTTCTCCTTTCCTAAATGTCTCGTATTTCATGCCTGCTGTTGCATCATCTGTCCAGAGATTTTTATTTTTTCTTTATGGCCTTTTCTGCTCCCTGAATTTTCCCTTGAGTCATTTCTTTGTTTCTTTAATTTTCTTCTCTTTGCTCTTTATTTCCTCTGCATGTGTATTCTGGCCTCTGCTTCTTTTTTCATTACTGGTCCTATTGCAGGATGTCCTCCAATGTCTGTTTATATTGAAGAACGAGGTACTAAAAACTATTTGGAGTGCAACTAACAGCAGATGATTCACTGAGTAATGGTCTTCACCATAGGATGGCTGCCCAGATTTTTCACTGGTGGTTCCCCAACGGTCTGTACATCTTTCCTCTTGGGCATTTTAGGGGGAATAGGAATATCACCATTCAGTGTGCAGAACTCACAGAACCCTCATTTTCTTGGGGTGATGCTTCACCACAGATGCCAGGTGTGCCTGGAGTCCCTACTCTCCAGAAGTTCTTGGCCCAACTTGTGGAGGCTTTCTGTTCTCCTGCTTTCTGCCCAGTTCAGAAGGCAAAAAGTTAGATCCTAGTCTGAAGAACACAGGCAAGAAAATCAGGATAAAGGACTCACTGTCATTCCTGCTTAGGTTACATCAACTCTTTTGCTTTATCTCCTTTCTAGCCCCCATTTTCTTATTTATTTATTTAGGCTGTGCCAGGTCTTAGTTGCGGCATGTGGGCTTCTTAGTTGCGGCACGCATGCAGAATCTAGTTCCCCAACCAGGGATCGAACCCAGGAACCCTGCATTGGGAGTGTGGAGTCTTGCACACTGGACCACCAGGGAAGTCCCCTAGACCCCATTTTCTGAAGTCCTACCTGCCTCAAATTTCTAAAAGTTTGAGGATATTATTTTCTTCCTTTTGCATTCCCCCACTTTGGCTTAGGTTTTGGTTATCTCTGTGAAGTCAGTTTTCACAAGTGCATTCATTTTCAAGTTTCCTAAAATATCTTGTCATTACTCATCTGTCACTGTTTTCTTTCCCATTACTTTCATCTTCCTGTGTGTTAATGTCATTTCATTCCTTATTCAGTTTATTTCTTTGTTTTAGTGGCTTTAAGAAGGAAGTACATCAGCCATAAAAAGGAAAGAAATTGGGTCATTTGTAGAGATGTGGATGGACATAGAGAGTGTCATACAGAGTGAAGTAAGTCAGAAAGAGAAAAGCAAATATCGTATATTAATGCATATATGTGGAATCTAGAAAAATGGCACAGATGATCTTAGTTGCAAAGCAGAAATAGAGACACAGACGCAGAGCACAAATGTATGGATACCAAGGGGGAAAGGGGTGGGGTGGGAGGAGTTGGGAGACTGGGATTGACACATATCCATTATTGATACTATGTATAAAATGGACAACTGACAAGAATACACTGCATGGCACAGGGAACTCACCTAGTGCACTAGGTGCACTAGGGAGGGAAGTCCAAAAGGGAGGGGATATCTGTATGTGTACGGCTGATACATTTGGTTGTTCAGTGGAGGCGAACACAACATTGTAAAGCAACCATACTCCAATAAAAATTAATTTAAAAAAAAATTAGAAAAACATTTTAAAAGGAGGAAAGAGATTTCAGAAAGTATAATTACAAATTATACTGTCTCCAGATGATTATCAATTGAAGTAAATTGGCCTCCTAATGGTAGTTCAAGTAATCACAGATTAAGCTAAAATGCTGTCACCAAGGTGCTAGGAAATATGAAGAATTTTAAGGCAGAGAAAATGAAGAAATAAACATGTACAAAAAAAAGAGAAGGAAGTAGTGAGAAATGGATAAGTTCAATAAGTCAGGTTTGCCAGGATATTTTGCTTCTTTCTTTGAACAGGCAGGAAAGCAGATCTCTCATGAAACATCACAGATGCTCCATTTGTAAACTGAACAAGATTTTTTTTTCCTAGCACAACTTTTGTTAACAAAGAAACTGTTTGCCATTTGAAAATTTCAAAGTCCTGTGAGATTTCCAAAAACAACTCACAAAAAAATGAATTTAGTCTTTGATCATGTGAGCCAGGATAGAGCAAACAAAAACCAGGGGCCAAGAGACATCATCAGTTTCATCTGAACTCATACTGAAAGACGAAAAATGCAGTTCTGAATTATTCTATAACTTTTCTCAAAATATTAGAAGAAATGTGGGAAATTCATAATGGATGGCACCATTTTCCAAGTCCAATGACTTGATATAAACAACTAAATAGCCATAATCATATATGATACAATAGAATACACACACACATTGCATTTCAATTCTATCAATGGAAATCTTCTAGACATTATTATTTTGCAGAATGATTATTTCATGCTACCTGGTGATATATTCTTGCAACCTATGACACCCAAAATCTGTCTGAAATGAAAAGGTACCTTACAATTAAAAATAAATTATACCTTTCACAAAGTTAATTTTCAAATTAGCAGGAAAAGAGGTAAAGTTGCTTTGTTTACAGCTGGCATAGATCCCCTGATAGCCATCAGAAATCCACATCACAGAGGAGTCAAGGGTCGTGACTTCAGGTTAAAAGCCTCTGTCGCTTAAAACATATGTATTTAATTCATAAGTAATATATAACTCTTACTGAAAAAGTCAAACAATATTAACTTACATATAGTGAAATCTATAGTTCATCTTTATTTCTACCCAAGTTTTACAGCTCATTTCCATAACTGGTTATTCTTAACCAACTGTGGGCATCCTTCTGCACTTCTTGTATGGAAGTAGATATACGTGTATCTTTCCATACACTTTTAGGCTTAAATATATAGAATGTTTTAAACAAAAATAAGCATGAAACATTTCTAACCTTAAAGATATTTTGGAGTCTTTTTCTTATGAATACATTTAGGTCTATCTCATGCAGGGTACTTCTTGATGTTGGGCTATCATTGTGTTCTGTCTTGTTCTCATTTGTGAATATATAGGGTCTTTTCTTTTGTTGCTATTTCAGTGGTGCAGCGGGCATCTTTGTAAATGTGTCTTGTGTACACGTGAACACATAAGTAATGTAAATTCCTAGAAGCAGAATTGTTGAGGTGAAGGATAAGTGTATTTTATATTTTTATATATACTAAGAAATCATCTTCCCCAACAGTTAATTTCAAGTCATATGCCTACAAAAGGGTATTAGACAATGCTGACTATTACATCTTGTTAATTTCTGCCAATATGTTTATAAAAAATGTTTTATTATTTATTTTTCATTTTCCCTTACATCAATGTTATAATTTTTGCTTCAACTGTCAAATATAATTTAGAAAACTTAAGAGGAGAAGAAAAGTCTATTATATTTGCTCATATTTCTGAAGACAGTTTCCTTTCTTCCTTCTTGATGTTCCAACGCTGCTTCTTTTATTATTTCCTTTCTGTAGAAAACTTCCTTTAGCTATACTTTCAGGGGAGTTCTACTAGTAACAAATTCTCTTAGTTTTCCTTTATCCAAGGTCTCAATTTCCCCTTCATTCCTGAAGGATATTTTCACTGGGCACAAGATTCTAGGATGACAATTCCTTTCTTTCAGCACTTGAAAAATATGTGTCACTTCTTTCTGGTTTTTGTCATTTCTGATGAGAAATTTTTTTTCATTTCAATTATTTTTCCCCTATAGATAAGCTGTTGTTATTCTCTGGATGTTTTCAGGATTTTTATTTAGTTTTCAGAAGTTTGTGTATGATGTGACTTGGTATGAATATCTTTGGGATTTAATTCAATATCTTGAATCTGCAGGTTTATGCCTTTTGCAAAATGTATATGCAAGTTTCAGTCATTAATTCCTCTAGTATTTTTTGTAGCTCTATACCCTATTCTCCCTCTCCATCTGATTGTTAGACTTTTGTTATACTGCCAGAGGTCCCTGAGGCTCTGTCCTCCCCTGGTCCCCAATCTATCATTTCTCTGTTGTTCAGAGTGGGTAATTTTTTTACTATTCTTAGAGTTCACTGAATCTTTGTCCTCTCCATTTTTCTACTGAGCCCATCCACTAGGTTTTTATTTTAATTATTGTATTTTTCAGTCCTAAAATTTTTATTTGGTTCCACTTTATACCTTCTATTTCTTTGCTGAGGCTTTCTATTTTTTTATTGCTTTCAAGCATATTTGTAAGTGTTCACTGAATAATTTTTGTCATGGCCATTTTAACGTCTGTCGATAATTTTAACAACCTCATCATCTTGTTGTTGGCATCTGTTGATTTCTTTTTTCATTCAGTTTCAGGACTTTCTGGTTCTTTGTATGGTGAATGATATTTGGTTGAAGCCTAGACATGTTTATAATATTTTATGAGACTCTGGATCTTATTTAAACTTTCTGTTTGCACTGGTTTTCTCTGACACTGCTCTGTCAGGGCAAGGGGGTGTGGGTGCTACCTTATTCCTTCCAGGTAGAGGTAGAAGTCCAGTTCATATCCCAGTCTAAGATTTATAAAGAAAAAATTATCCCACGAATTCACTTCCATGTTGTTTCTTGGGTTCCAAGGTCCTTACTCAGTCAATGTTATTATAACTACCATTGGGAGTCTCCCCAAGTTTGTGATAGACATTGTGTCTAGGGTTTTCAGTTGTACTTGGCAGAAGAACTAGGGAAAACTATATCTGCTCCATCTTCCCACTATCTTTTTATACTTATGCTTTTTAGTAATTTTCCAAAAAGGTTCAAAATTCTCTTGCTTAGACCTAGGATTCACCACTAAGCTATTCATTCATATGGGAGCACAGGGCTTAATTAGTGAATGAGACCTGAAATCTTCCTTTATGTATTATGCAACAATTAATGATTCAGGATTATATTAACACATATTAGCTAGTTTTCAGAAATCTGATGAAAGTGTCAATTCACAATAGAGTGATGTCACCTTGTCATTCTTAGGAAATGATAAATGTATTGAAAGGAAATTTGTTCACATGGAACAGAAAAATATGCAAAACAGATATAATATACTGGGATAGAGATATTAGCATTATTTACAAAACCACTTTGTAGAAAAATGTTTTCAAAATCACTAAGCTACTAAGATTAAATTTTCATTCCTGTTATTTCTATTTTATACTATTACCTGGCAAAAATAGCAACCATCCCTGATATTGAGCAGATGAACTCAAAATCAAATATACCCATTCCTGATGAGAAGAAAAGTTAACAAAAGGGAAAATAGAGAGGTAAAATCTAAGGAATTAATATTCAGGCTACAGCTCCAATATTAAGTTTACCTTGATACCTTTAAAACATGTTACTGATGATACAAATATTTTTGAAGCAGTTGCCTATTACAATAAATAGAGCATATTGTCTCCTCTAAGAAATATGACATGAATTCTCGTCCTAACTTCCTGTTTTTTTTTTTTAAATTGAACTAAGTGATAAAAATAATTATGGAAAATTTAAGATAACCATTTTATTTTAGAATGTTTAGAATAGTTTTCAGATGGCACACAAGTCATCAAGTAGATTAGTGTAGCTATTTACTGAATCTATACCTGTTTGCTATTAAATGAACAGCCAAAGCTAAATGAGTTCTAAAGTTCAACTGTCAAGAAATGTTATTTTTTGTGTTTATATTTTGGTATTATTGTTATGTTTTGATATTAGCTTTAAAAGGCTACATGGTCTTCTGAGAAATGTATAATAAATAACTAAAATGTAAATAAGATCTTTTTCTAAAGGATGACCACAGAAGCTCAAGGACATCTTAAAAAATACATACACCTGATAAATAATTTATGGGAAATGAATCCCAGACAAGAAAACTTAAATATTTCTTCACGTATAAATATTTAAAGGAAGTATGCATACATAAAAATACAATCACAACATATGATTCAGGCTACGTTCAATTTGCCTTTAAACCACCCACTAACTTGGCTGATGTAAGAACCTGGGCCATTTGTTAAACAAGTGGATTTCCAAGAGTTACTCATATAGTTCTTGGATCTGGAACTTGGTGTCTTATTGTTGATTAAATATATTTGGGAAATGGTATAGTGGGAACTTAAGTGGAACAATGAAAGCACTTACTCAAACATTTTAAAACACTCACTAAAAACTAAAAAAACCCTGCTACTCTGTTTCACTGAAATCAGGGATTTAAGCCTATGGCTCACCTTATTGAATAAAGAACATTCCCATTCTTGAAAATTCTTAACAATTTGTTGTCTGTAGTAACTTCATGAAAGTTGGCTCCCTTTTCATTGGCAAAGAACAAATCAGGTTTCCAAATGGAGTCCAACATGGAAGGGTCTAGGTCTAAGGAGTCATCAGGATATTCACTATATGCAAGTCGAGGATCGTTCCATTTCTGACGAAGAAAGATATTCACTCTGTAATCCTGTGACAAAAGAAAGAAAGGGTGAAAAAAGCCTGGTTTAAAATATTTAGACTTGTATGTGTTAGTCTTTGGGCTGCTCTGAATTAGAGCAAAAGCCACTGACATCCTTGTGAGCTTTCCATACCCCTCAATCCTCACTTGTTACCCCCAAGAGTCGTTCTAGTTCTGAGGATTTGCCCAGGTTTTTTGTGATCTATATGCCTCCAAAGAAAAGGCCACAGAAGAGCACAATTTTATCATGCTTGTATTTTGCTGTTCCATTAGAATTTTACTTTCCTGGCTTGTCCGAATAAAATATTGGAATTGCTATTAGACACTCAGAATAAAATATTTTCGGATTTGCATTTATTTTCTAGAACCATTTCTTTTAGTAGGTATCCATTAGCATCCAGAATGCATTTAGTGAAATTTTCTTGAAAGCTGTCTATTTTCTAAAAATGAACATATGTACTTCTTTACAATAAAGGCACATTTTCTCATCTTTAGTATAATATGTAAGTTCTATGAAATTGGTGATTTGGTAAAAATAAAAGGTGGTTTTCAAATAAGGGATGAAACCTTTTGCTAGGTGTCCCATGTGTTTTCCAAAGTGACAAATCCTTTAAGATTTGACTTAAGAGATTTCCCAATTAGACCTTTCATAATTAAGTTAAAAGAAGAATCAATGATTTCAAAGTCTTGCTCACGATTTCCAGACTAATGTATAGAGTGACAAAGATTGACAGCTACGTGTATGTGTGGTATTTTTACACAGTATATGAGTATAAGTACTATCTATGACTTTACAAATACAATTTTCCCCTTAGACTTTTGAAACGAGCAAATAAACATGCAGACTTCATTATAAGTATAAGTGAACATTTTAAGAAAGCTTCATTTCCACAAAAAATAGCCAGGGCTGGAGATATTCAGAGAAACTGAATATCAGTTTTCGTCTATTTTTTCATTCCTTGAATACCAAATTACCAGTAGTCAGAATACAGTGACCAAGCAATCACAAAGAATGCTTCCGTAATATCAGACCCATAGATTGGTTATCTTGCAAGGAGGTCAGATTCAGAGTTTGTAGTGAATGTTACAAATGTATATGTGGCCTTGATCATTAGTTGTGCACTGAGATCCCTGTCTTCTAACTGTAACTAAGGTTACATACCAGATAGTATTTTTTCTGCTTTCTAGGTGCCCCATGTATTTTCCAAAGTGACAATGGAGCAGAGGTCACTTCAGCTTTCTACCACAAAGCTCATGATAATGTGGAAATCTCACCAGCCTCGAGAATCTGCAGAACTTATAAACGGGGATACATGAACAAGCTTCTACCAGACAAGGACGGGTCATCCTCTCCTAGACTAGGGTTCAGAGCCCCAAGAAGCACAGCTCCATGGCTGGTGGCCAGTTCCTGCATCCCTCGCTGTCCTGTAATCTGTGCATCCACCCTAACTACCACCAAACACATTTAGTCCAATGATTGGACTAAAGTCAGTTTCTCTCTGCCTGACCTCTAGGGAGGACTAAAGCAAGACAAGTTATAATGATACTTGCCAGGAAAAATAACTGACTCATAAAGAATTTCCTTTTGGACTGATTCTTAAGACATATTTTTAAAGGTGAAGTATTTTTATGCTGTAACAAATTTATTGATTGAGAACACACTGTGATGCTAAAATAAAAAGTCCTTTTAAGCTGTAGTCTATGTGATAAAATTTGGTAGACTCTCCCCATCTTTATGTGATTGGTTTACTGATAAACTTTATAGACACAATCTCAGATCTTCCAGGAATGCTTTTTGCTCCAAGAAGGAGCTGAAAAAGGACATCAAGTAGACTTCAGTTTCTGTTTCTAAATCACACAAGGAAAACATCAACTGTCATCTGTCACCAAGGCTGAATGTTATCCTGTATCCATTGTGCTCTTTTTGTGAATAACCAGGACTATCTTTGTTTACTAACATGTTGAGGTCTTCGGTTTAGAGCCAAGGTTCAAAGCAAAACTGAAAAATGACCATTTCCTGAAAACCCAGAAACTTAGGTTTCAACAGTCCTCACAATTTGGGTTTTGATCTGCCTGCAAATGAACATTGTAATGGGAAGCTTCCCATCTGTGCTCAGCAACCGATTATATTATTTCTGAATCCTGATCATAAGTGAAAATGTGCAAAGAAAAGGGTATAAAAAACATTCAAATAATACCACTCTAAAAAAAGTCCTTGTAACTCAAATTGAAATAACTTGCTTATAATAAAAGGCCATGGACCAAAGAAGGAAAGAGCTTTGCAAAACAGAGACAAATGGATGTGTATGCAGCATATGAAAAAAAATGTCAAGTGGACTTACTAAAGCCAGTTTAAAGATTCAGTCATTCCTTGGACATACTTAAAGACTAAGTGTTTCTGTTTGTTTGTTTTGGGGGGAGGTTTCTGCTTTATTTATTTATTTATTTATTTATTTATTATTTTTATTAACAGTGTTGTGTTAGTTTCAGGTGTAAGTGTTTTATTAAAGGAATCTTCCCTGTTCGCCCTGGCTATGCCTTCTATAAGGATGAAAATGTAGAAAGCTTATATGTGAGTAAAAAAAGAAGAAGAATAAATATGAGATAATACATCATGAGAATGAAATCAATATTTGTATCTCACATTTCTAAAATCCACCCATGTATTGAATTCATTCATAAATCTTATAAGGCAGCTGAACTGACATTTACGTGTATGGAATCATTATATTTTAGAACAGAGATATTAATGATTCTTTTTCCCTAGAAACTTCTTTTGTAGTAATATACATTTTTGCAAACGCTTCAGAAGTTAATTTTATTTTTTCATCATTTTGCATGTTACACAATTAATGAGCTATTTTAAATGTTATATAAGTGTATTATTAATCTTGTACAACAGTGATAGAAATGTAATCATTATTTCATAATATAGAAAGACTAATTTTGACATTCTGGAAGTCAAATTTTATTATTATTATTAGAATAGAGTGTATCACGCTATTCTAATCACTTTAAATTAATTGTGTAGGAAAATATTTTGTTGACCAAGTAAAATTATATATCATGTTTGGATTCGAAAATAAGTATCCATTAATACGTGGTTTAAATTCCATCTGTATGTCACATAGTAAAAGAAGAACCACACTAAATTTTCTGACCTAGTATTTGAAATTCTTACATTATGAGGTACAAATAAATAATAATTCTATTAGGCGAATATTATAATGATTATAATATACCAGGCTCAGAAGTAAGTCTTCTTGGGATCAAATGTCAGCTCTCACAGTGAATAGCTTTCTAATCTCCCTGCACCTTGTTTGTTCAACTGTGAAATAGGGATGGTTATAACAGCACATCCTCTGATAGAGTTCTTGTGAACATTGGATTGATCCACATAAAGTACGTAGAACCACACTCATTAAATGTTAGACCCCCAAAATTAGAAGCCATATTAGATAGAAATTTGCTTGCATTTTCTGTTTCTAAATTAGTTTTGAAGTACTAGGGACATTTTGATTTGAATCTGGGATAGTTGAATTTGCCATAGAAGAATATGGGACAGATAATTGTAATGTTGAAATCTGGTGAATAATATCTTTGAAAATTTGCAGAACTATTATGATAAGCTTATCGTTGACTTCTGTATTTCAACATTTCTGTATTTTTATATTTTGTCTTTAATCAATTGCCCCTCCTCCCTCTTTATATATAAACATACATACATATACATTTTAAATTTGTTTGAGTATATAAGGCCCTTTTCCCTCATAGCAAATACAGCTGTTCACGTTTCACTTTGTGCCAGATGTTATACTAGGTGCTTCATGGGTTACTTCTACTATTCTCATAGCAAATCTGTGAGGCAGGTGTGATTATTATGTGTGCTTAGCTTCACAGATGTGGAGAAAGGAACAAAGACACATTAAGTAACTTCAATGGGATTACAGAGCTAATAAATGAAAGAGCTATCATCCAGACCAGAAGTTCTGATTTCAGCGTTTTAACGATATACTGACTGCATAATACACTGCCACTCATGATTGCTTTGTATGTAAAACAAACATTTTATAAACTAACGCAGATTCTGGTTTATGTGGTTTATGGTGGGGTCTTTTGGTAAGGAATTTGGGGACTTACTGATCAACATGCTCGCTGATGGGAAATTGCAAGCACTAAAACTAAGTGTTCCCAGATTAAATCGAATTGTTGCCACATTGTCATTTGTCCTTAGGGGTACCCTGGTGGGAGACCAAATTTAGTAGAGAGCACAACCCTATGTATCAGCTAAAATGACATATAGAATATTATTGTCTTATTTTGCCTTACAGGGAAGCATAGGATTGCTAGAAATGAACTGAAATGACCAATTAGAAAAAAAGTAGAAAGAATCACCTAAAGTTAACAAAGAAAGTTAAGTACTTCTCTTTTCTTTGGTTCATAATTCAGTTAATTTTTAAATTCCTTAGTGTTTTCAGGCAATTTCTAATCCAGTAGCTAAGCCTACCCCAACCCCTTTCCCCTTCCTTTTCTCCCTGCCTTCTCACTCCCTCATTTCTGCACTTTTGTGCCCTTTCCTCTCCTTCCTTCTCTATTCCTTTCTGTTTCTGTGTCTCTGTCTCCCTCTCTTTCCCTCCCTCTCTCCTCCTCCCCTTCACTCACAAACCTGCCCGCAGCACTCCTGCCCCCTCTGCCTCTTTAAAACCTGCTGCCAAATTATTATTTTGTTGTTGTGGGCAGGTGTTTTTACATTGTATTGTTACAGATCAAAGAAAATATATATCTACAATGCTGCCACTGTTGATACCTTAATACCTTTGTTTTCTTTCCTTCCTACACATTTTCACACAGTTGAAATTTATCATACCTGCTCTATGCATCCTTCATTTCACTTAATGTATTTTATGCATTTCCTGGTAATCCTCTTAATCATCATTCCAGTGGATATATGATGCACTTTTCTTACACAAATACTTTTTCATGTGATTGAAAAGGGTCTAGTGCCTATGGAATTACGCAGTTTGTGAAAAACTGAAATGTGTTCATTTATTTTCAATAACCAAATATATATTTTTGCTTTATGTCTCAATAAATCTGAGCAAGAATTAGGAGTATAAAGTATTTCTAAAAAAGAATGTGCCAGGCATATAATCAGAAGGTAATATGTCTAAAACAAGACTCTTTGAAAATGGCACTGTAAAAATAATCATCACAAAACAGCACAACAATAACCACCAAGTACAGTATTTTTTCTGGACCACTTGAATGCTTTCCAGTTGATTATAAAAATTTTCATCTAAAATGGGGTTTGTAGTGGCAATTATCACTGCCTTTCTTATTTATAATTTGATTTAATGAGAATGGTTTTACGAATTCAACATTCAGTATACTAATTAATCTTTTGAAAAAGATGCTCTTTCCCAGGTTAAAGAATTCAGTTTCTACCTCTATTTTTAAAGTTATTGATGATACTGTTGAAACTATTGTTAGGAAGTGGTACTTAACCTTATTAAATTATTGGAAATTTATTTGAGAATCATGTGGTTTTTAACTTGATACAAATTTTGCCCCAGTATATCATTAATCATTTACTGTCTGTAAAAAGTAAGATGTGAATACCTAATGGTATATACATATATTGGAGCACGTGTACATTGAAAAGTTGAGATAGATTATATATTTTTAGCTAAAAACTCAACAGAATTTATTCAAATATTAAAAGATCAATATTATTCTCAAAGTTATTTAGCATTATGCAGCAAATGCTTATTTTATCATATATTGCCAACCTGGAATTTAGTTTAGTGTTGATAATACAATAGTGAAAGATAATCTCTGCTCTCCAATTGCTCACTATATTGTAGAAAATAGCCTGTAAACAGATAATTTTTTTCACATTATAATTGCTATGTTGGAGGCATGTACAGCAAGCTAGGAAAACACAAAGAAGGGCTAGCTAATAGGGACCAAGGTGGAGTGGTTGGGGAAGACTTCCTGAGGAAAATCTAATTGGGCTTCGTTTTCAAAATGAAATAAAATTTAGCTGGGCAAACATTGGGGCCATAATAAAACGTGTCCTGTAAAATATTGGACAGAAAATCCAGTAACCACTAGATTTTTGTATGATTAATATAGGAATCTGGCTGAATCTTAATTATTATAATTTTTATATATATATGGGGCCCTATGACTGCAAATTTTTCTGGATGAAGGTACAAACTATATATACTTCTTAAAAGTATTGCTGTCTTACAAGACAAGAAGAGGATTCTTCAAAGACAAAAAGAGTAGCAAAAATAAGAGTGAGCTAAAACCAAAGGAATGATAAACAAACACAAATGCCTAAACTGGGAGACTGAGCCTTGGGCCACCACAAGGTAGAAAAACAGAACTTGTGACTGAGGATTAATTAATTAGACCCTCAATATTATCATAGATTAGGTTGAAACAAATATGAGCTCATAACAATGACAATACTTTAACTAAAGACAAAAGAAACCAGACATGAGCAGACATGAACTTCAATGGAAATACCAGATCAAGAATAGGAAATAAACATGTAAAATGTATTTAAAGAAATAAAAGATAAAGTTGATAATAGGAAGCTATAATACCAGAAATAGTTTTTAAATAATCAAATAGAATAATAAATGAAATGAAAATATAATTGTTGAAATTAAAAGTTTAATGAATGTGTAAAAGCATATAAGAATCAGTTGAAATGAGAATTGAACAGAATGTACAGCTAAAGAAATATCCCAGATTAAAATAGTGGGAGAAAGGGAGAAAGAAAAATTTTTTTAAAGTTGAGTCTTTAAGGATAAAATGGAAAAACCTGAAGTAATCGGCATCTAATTAGGATCCAAGAAGGATGAATTAGAGTAGAGAAAGCCAATAGTCAGAGAAAATGACAAGGATTTTCAGAACAAACATAAGAAACTAATGCTCAGATTCAGAGAACTCAAAATATATCAATAAAGGTATGTAAAAATAAGTTTATATGAAGACATTATATGAAAACTGCAGAATAGCAAAGGAAAAGAAAATACCTTTTAAAAAAATCACCTTTCTATTGCCAAATAATATTTCATTGTGTGGAATATCACATTTCATTTATTCATTCATCAAAAAGGAATGGAGTACTGACACATGCTACAACATGAATGAAATATTACACTAAAGAGGCCAATTACAAAAGACCATGTATTGTACGATTCCATTTATAGAAAATGTCCACATCAGACAAACCTATGGAGACAGAAAGTAGATTCCTAGTTGAGGGGAAGCAGGGAGTGACATGGATGTTAGGGAGTGATAAATGTCCAAAAATATTTGTGATGATGGTTGTGCAACTGTGTGAATATTCTAAAAATCACTTAATTATAGACTTTAGTTAGATTAATTGTATGGCATGTGTACAGTAAGTACTTATCACCTATACTGGAAAATACTTAGACTGGCAGCAGACTTCTCAACATCAATAATGAAATTCACAATATAATGGGTCTATTTACTCAAAATACTAAGAGAAAATTACAGTGAACTCTGAATAGTGTACTCAGTAATATAATCTTTCAAAACTGAAGATGAAAGAAAGTCATTAAAGAAAAATACACAGCTTAATCTTGAACATTTATAAAGTGGACTTCTAATCAATTTACTTCAGAAAGACAGAAAAAAAAAAAGCCACAGAATCCGGTTCCGAAATGCAAACAGAAATGATGAGAGGGCCTTCCCTGGTGGCACAGTGGTTGAGAGTCCGCCTGCCAATGCAGGGGACACGGGTTCGTGCGCGGGCCCGGGAAGATCCCACATGCCGCGGAGCGGCTAGGCCCGTGAGCCATGGCCGCTGAGCCTGCGCATCCGGAGCCTATGCTCCGCAACGGGAGAGGCCACAACAGTGAGAGGCCCGCGTACCGCAAAAACAAACAAACAAACAAAAAAAACCCTCAAAGAAATGATGAGAAACTGATTAAAATGGATATAAATTCAACTAGTCTTACTCTATATAAAAATGTTGCTATGAATACATAATTTATGGGGTTTAAATGAACTGAAAGATTGGAAAGATAATATCATATACTAAGACTAAAATTGTATGTAGAAATACATCCAAAATATGTTAAAGACTTTTATGCAGAACATTTTATAATTTCTTGACAGCATAAGTACTTAAATGGAGAGAGATGCCATGATTATACAAAAAAGATTAAATATTATGAAGGGAGCAATTGTTTCCAAATTAGTTGTTAGATTTAGTGCAATTTTGTCAAAGTCCAACAAATTTTTTGAGGAAATTGACAAGCAAATCTTTAATATATATTTATATTAATCACACAAATTATAAGCTTCAGGAATAGCCAAGGCATGTTTATAAAAGAAGAACAAAAGTAGAGTGATTTCCTGTAATAGATACTTAAAATGACTAAAATGCTGTAAGACATTATGATATTGGTGCAAAGATAAAATGACCAATGGGACAAAATGAAGAGTCTGAAAACAACCCTTATTTGATATATAAAGGAAGTAGTTTGCAGATTAGCATTGGGTGCTTAATAAATGTTTCTGTATATGACAAAAAGTTCACATTCTATCCCAATGTGACACTGCTCAAGAAAGCAAGTTTTGGGTAAAAGTTCAAGTATAAGAGTAAAATTTTTAAAAATAGAAGATATAGCAGAGTAGTCTATGGCCTTGAGGTAGGGTAGATTCTTTAATAAAGTCTATGATGTCAAAATTAAGAAATTCTATTCATCAACAGGCCACTTAAGGAAAATGGAAAAACAAACCACAGTGGAAAAAGGTATTTGCCACACAGGTATAACTGACAATTGGCTACTGCCAGACTATAAAAAATCTCATACCAATGGATGAGAAAAAGACAAAAAACTGAGCAGAATATAGTCAGAAGAAGACATGTTTCACTGGGCAGAGACCACAAATGTCCAACAAATATGTGAAAAAATGTTCAAATTCACTGGTAAACAAAGATGTGCTAATTACGATATTGAGTACCATTTTATACCCACTGGGTTATTAAAAATAAGAAGTTTGATGATACGCAATTTGGCAAGGATATGGAGCAAAATGATAGTTTATATACTGCAGCTGAAAATAGAAAAAGTGGGGAAAATTGACATTGTATTATAAATTTGATATGTGAATACTCAAGATACAAAAATTTTAGTTCTAAGTATAAATCTTAAAGAAACCCTTCCACATGTGCACCAGGTGACATATACAAAATATTTATAGCAGCACCATTAGTGATAGTGAAAAACAAAAGCAAAACAAAACAAAGACTGGAACCAATCCAAACATTCATTGGCGGGAAAATGTATAATAAATTATGTCAACAAAATCAGATACCATATAGCTGTGAAAATGAATTAACACTACTATTTGCAATGAGGATAAATCTTAGAAATGTTAAATTTAGTAAAAAGAAAAAAGCATCAAAGATATGTTATAGCACCATTTTCATAAAATTCAAAACCAAGCAATCCCGCTCTCTCTCTCTTTCTCATTTATCTATTTCTATCTATTTCTCTTTCCCTCTCTCTAATAAAATTTTGAGAGCAAAGGAATTATAAACACAAAATAGTTCACAGTGGTTACCTAGGGAGATATTAGGAGAATGGGATTTGGTGGATTATACAGGTATGTTTAATATTGGTAATATTTTAGTTTTGAAATTAGGTGGTGGTTTCCACAGTGTTTGTGTTATTAAATTATACCTTGTCACTTAAATATATTACTTATGCAATTACATACCAAAATATTATATCTGAATATGAAATTAATCACTGGAAATGCTCACTGGAACTACCCTATTCATTCATGGGAAATACCCTACACACTGTAGTGTTTTGTCATTTATATACTTTGTGCAATATATTTTATGATTTATAACATGTTTTTATTAGCATCTTGTTATGCCCATCTTACATGATGTTGTAGTCGGTAGAGTGATGACCCAAAGATGTTCAAATTTCAATCCTCGGGACCTGTGAATGTGTTAACCTTATTTGGCAAAAGAGATTTTGCAGATGTGATTAAGAACCTAGAGATGGGGTTATCTGGGTGGGCCCAATGTTATCATGAGGATCCTTATGAGTGAAAAAGAGGCAAAGAGTCAGTGTCAGTGATACAATGTGGGACTGGATTGGTTTAAGATGGGGGAAGAGAGCCATGTGCCAAAGAATGCAGGCAGCCTCCAGAAGCTGTAGAAGACGGGGATGAATTCACTCCCAGAGCCTCCAGAAGGAACATCGCCCTGCAGACACCCTGATTTTAGCCCACTAAAACCCATTTTGGAGTTCTGACCTCCAAAATTGTAAGAAAATACATCTTTTGTGGTTTTAAGCCACTAAGTGTGTGGCAATTTGTTACAGCAGCAATAGGAAATGGATACATATACCTCTTAAAATTGATTTGCATACATTCTCATTCTCATTTTTTGAAGAAGTTTCTAGAACAATAGTTGTTTTGTTTTTTTTTTTTGCTAGTCATTCAAGAGGGTAGAACATTTAAGGCAAAAATCACTGGATTTACAGACAAATGGAAAAAAATAACCCAGAATGCTTCCTGTTTGTAGGAGTAGTACTCAGAGATCCTGACTAATTTCAAAATGATCAGAAAATAACTTTCCTTGCTCAAAAAACAAGGATAAAGTGCAAACTTCCTAATAAATGTTTCGCTGGTTTAGTGTTATAAGATTTTCTCACTCCGAAGTACTGTACAACATAGGTTGCTGTGCTTCAACAAAGCGCAGAACACAATAGTCAATGGTGGGGTAATTACTCGTAATGTCAGCCCTTGTTGCTCCTACCATCTGCTCTACAAACCCCACCACAAGGAGGGTGGTTGTCTGGGTCCACTGATTCTGAAATAACGGCCCATTGGGAAAGTGCTTTTCCATTCTCACTACACCAACAGGGAAGAAAGCAGTTTTATAAGAACAATTTAGAGGTTCAGAAAGATTATTTCAAATCTCTCCTTGACGTCTTCATTATCCGTATGTTTAATTATTCTCTAGAAAAGGGCAGAATTATTTTAAAATTATAACTTTTGAGGAAACTTAATTATGTACCAATGCTGGAAACATTAAGTTAAGAATTCCCAAGAACTGAGTCGACTTTCAAAGATAAATGGAAAATGAAACA
Organism: Globicephala melas; assembly: GCF_963455315.2. Lineage (NCBI taxonomy): Eukaryota > Metazoa > Chordata > Mammalia > Artiodactyla > Delphinidae > Globicephala > Globicephala melas. Next base: position 108,331,903 of record NC_083319.1, on the reverse strand, counting down.
TAAAATCAATCCCTGTTTTTCAGGAATTGAGAGGTATTTTCTTATAAGAATGGTATTTAGGACTTACCTGGTGGCACAGTGGTTAAGAATCATCCTGCCAATCAGGGGACATGGGTTCGAGCCCTGGTCCGGGAAGATCCCACATGCTGCAGAGCAACTAAGCCCGTGCGCCACAACTACTGAGCCCACGTGCCACAACTACTGAAGCCTGCGTGCCTAGATCCTGTGCTCCGCAACAAGAGAAGCCACTGCAATGAGAAGCCTGTGCACCACAACCAAGAGTGGCCCCTGCTCGCCGCAACTAGAGATAGCCTGCGCACAGCAGTGAAGACCCAACTGAGCCAAAAAAAAAAAAAAAAAAAGGTATTTAAAGGAAATAGTTATATAAATTCATATGATTTATCAGGATCGATTAGAACATGTGTGTTGAGTCAGTGAACTAACACACTATGTTATTCATTCAGTAACCTCTGTTTAGATTTGTCTTAGTTTGTTCAGGCTGCTATAACAAAATACCATAGACCAGGTGGCTTATAAACAACAAAAATTTATTTCTCATAGTTCTGGAGGCTGGAAGTCTGAGCTTAGGATGCCAGCAGCAGGGTGAAGGCCCTCTTTCTGGTTTCAGACTTCTCACTGTGTCCCCACATGGTGGAAAGGGCTAGGGGCTCTGGGGGATCTCTTTATAAGGGCATTGATTCCACTCATAAGGGTTCCACCCAAAGGTCCTACCTACTAATACCATCACCTTGGGGTTTCAACGTATGAATTTGTGGGGGACACAAACATGCCGACAATAGCAAGACTGAAAATCAAACCACTGGCAAAAACAATAAAAGGCTACATTCATTTAGAACACTGCCTGTGCTTACACTCTAAGGGTAGAAATTCTGGTGAGGGAAGCTTAGTCCATGGGACCATTCTTCCGAAGTTGATGGAGGTTTACTCCAACTAATATAGTTCATCCAGTTTGGGCATGCCCGGCTTTAGAGATAAAGACTACACAAAACCACTACTTCCAGTAGCTGCTTCCTTTCAATGAAAATCAGTAATTTACGTTGCTCTTTGGTTGTAAGGTAACAGATGATCCTCTGCCTTCATGTGCTCCTAGCTCCACAGGCTCCATCGATCCAGCGATGCCCTTCTGCCTCCGGTGCTCACCTGCCTTCCTACTTGATTCCCCTGTGTCTGCAAATTGTTTGCCCAGGGCTCAGGCTTCCCACAAACTTGGCTAAACAGTCAGGTGGAATGCTTTTTCTCCTTCACTGCAAGTTTTGCCAACAAACCTATAGGTAGGGGGGCAAAATGGCACCATTTCCTGCCTCATCTTTCTGCCCAAATCATTTCATAACATCTGCTCACTCCATTTTATATTATACCAAGCAGGAAGAGGAAGTTTATATGTTTCTCATGGTTAAAGCAGCATAGACATGGAAATTCTGTCACTACTTCCATTCATGACCCCAAGTTTGTATCAAAATGTATACCCAACGTAGAATGTGCTCACTTGTTTATTTCTACTTAATGCTAATCACATAACTGACACGTTAAAATGAACCTAACCCTTTACACATAGCACTTATTAATTTTCAATTTGTATATTGAATGACATGTGGGCAGTGATCTGCTTATTATTTATTTTTTGGACTTCCAGTAAGTAATTGTTCCACTACTGGAATGTATGATTTGGATCACAAAAAGCCCAAAGTCTCTTGGAAAATGAACTATTATTTGGTCTTCAGAACATCCTATGGTCAATCAATACTATAAGAGCTCCTCAAATAAAGAAATTCTAAGGACCCACTATTAGGAAGAAAACTTTTCTGAGGATAGCTGAGAGACACTCCACAGTTTAAAAGATGGATAATAGCACCACATAATAATAATTTTTTGAAGATTTTCCAACTAGTGTTTCCTTGAATGTCTGATGTGAACTGTGTTATATTTTATGTGTCTTTTTCTTTAATTTAAATTGTGGTCAAATACATATAACATTTACCATCAGTGACTTTTAGTATATTCACAATATAGTGCAACCATCACACTTTCTAGTTCCAGATAATTTTCATCACTTAAAAGGAAACTCTGTGTCCATTAAGTGGTCACTTCTCATTCCCCCTTCCTTCCAGCCCCTGGCAACTGATAATCTGTTTCCTATCTCTACAGACAGGCCTACTCTGAATATTTCATATTAATGGAATTATACAATATATGGCCTTTTGTGTCTGGCTTCTTTCACTTAGCATAATATTCCCAAGGTTTATAATATGGGTGTTTTTAAAGTGTATTTAAAAATACATAGACATCATCTGTTTAATTTACAGAAACTTGAAGGGTCTCACTGAGATAATTACACATACAAGGTGATATAATTTTAAAGATGTGTTTTTAGAAGTGAATGCCATATATGCCATATATATACATATATATATAATCAAAATCCACAAGAACATAAAAGATGAAAACAGTATTTTTAATTGAATGATTACTTTCAGGCTTGAAACTAGATACCTTAAATAAAATTTGTAATTGAAAAAATATTGATTAAAATCTGCCTTGCGTATAAGTTTTCAGGAATATATTTAATCTTATAAATGACTAACAGCCTCACCTTGCGTTACAAGTATTTTTCAATGATACTGATATCATATCATTAATATTGAGTATGATAGCAGAGTCTGACACTAACAGAGCATAGCTAGTCTTTTCCCACCGATCAGGTCTTAATTTACTACCATCTGTAATTTGGGATTAATGTTACAGAACAGACTAACAAAGGAAGATTTATTCTGAACCTATATAACATCAAACATTACTAAAGTAAATAAATTATGCAAATCCTTTCTTTACCTTAAGGTATTCCCAGTTTAAAAACAGATTTTTTAGTTATACACTAACATAATTTTTAAATTTAATATATTATTTTGCAACAATGTTCACACTTTCCTTCATAATTTTAATGAACTTTTAACACAGCTTGGATTTGGGAAAAGACATAGTTTAATAAATAAAAACAAAGGAATGCATATTATTGGCAAAGGATTTTTATTTTGTGTGCTTTTACATTTGTCCTCAGTAGAAAAGTCAGTCATGTAAACAAATTATTCTAATAAATGTTTTCAGTATTTTTAAATTGTTAACACTGAGGCTTAAAATATGACACTTTTATATTTTAATTGATATTTAAATTTTCAGTGATTTTTCTGAAAAAACTCCTTATGACCTTTGGAAATCTTTTGATTTATGAGGGCTTATACTGTATATTATTTACTATGAAATGGTAGAGGTTGAATATTAAAAGAAAAATGTTCCACTTTGGAAAAGTTTTAGTGAGCTAAATTTTTTTTTTTTTTTTTTTTTTTTTTGGCGGTACGCGGGCCTCTCACTGTTGTGGCCTCTCCTGTTTCGGAGCACAGGCTCCGGACGCGCAGGCTCAGCGGCCATGGCTCACGGGCATGTGGGATCTTCCCGGACCAGGGCACGAACCCGTGTTCCCTGCATCGGCAGACGGACTCTCAACCACTGCACCACCAGGGAAGTCCTTGCCACATTCTTTTTGATTAAACCAAGTGACAAAACCAATCCAGGTTCAAAGAGAAGAAAAATAAGATTCATTCTCCCTTTTGATGAAAGGAGCAGGAAATTCACATTTCAAAGAAGTATGCAAAGAGGTACGGAAAGTTATGGCAGTGATCTTTGCAAATCATCTACCATAAGGCATCAGGGCAATAGATGGAAAATCATTATAATGAAAAGACCACAACAGGTGAAAGGAAAAGCTGGCCTGTATTTCTCTCCAACATGCATACCTCACAGAGATATCACTGCTTTAAGTCATAGTAGTAAAATATTTTTAAAATATTATTAAAGAAAATTTATAAATTAATCAGACTTGCTCTTAAAAACAGTAGATTGACTACTTTTCTTTTTTCTGACTTAGACAACTTTCTCACGAGTAGAAGGATCACATAAAGTATTTTTAAAACAGAGATTTCTTGTGCCCATTTATATCCTAAAAATCACAAATACATCATAATTAAAGGCTATGTAGAAAAAAACCTAGGGAGGGCCATATAACAAGGGCATTCTGTATTTTGAATTTAATAAAGTATTACTTTAAAACTACAAGAATGATATCTTTTTATGATGCAGAACCTAGGTAGAAGAGATCTAACACTGCATGAGGTAAGAGATTATTTGCTCATCTCTGAGTTTTGTTCAGCTTTGATCCAAATAAATAAAATTTTTCTTTTTTCAACACACATCATAATCGGCATGATCTAGAAATTTCATAACATGTTTTTGTAAAACTAAAATTAAAAAATAAACAAGTATGACAAAACATAATACAGCTCAGCGACTGTGTTTTTAAAAGAGAAAAATATGAAGAAAATATTTTAAAATTTTAAGAAATTTTTTTGTTAGGACTGACAAGCCAAAATTGAGTCATATTTGCATTCATATTGACCAGGGGCATATCTAAGTCATTTGGGGCTAAGAGAATGTATTGTTCAGTGTTTTTAATATATATGAAATATTTTGAAAAATCTGATTTGAAGAGTAAGAGCAGTAAATCTTGCTTTGAATATTGAGTTGGTCAGAATGAATTAAGTTTTATAACGTATTCCACAATAACTGTAGTACTAAAAATTGTCAAGGGCAAACAATTTAGCCTTAATAAGTAAGGCTTATAAGAAATAGAAGCCCCAGAAAAGAAAGAGGATTACAGAACTATATTGCATTTCAAATCCAATAGCCACTGGGCTTGTAGGGGGCAAGATACTGCTTCAACTGATGCAGAAATTTAAGAAGGTAAAATATCTACCTCTTTTGTTTGAAATGTTTGCTTTTTCCTCTCTGTTTCAAGAGAAGAGGGGGAAAAAAGTAGTAATTCAGACTAGCAATATGTCATTTGCAAGTTGTAAAGTTGCCATGATCACGGCAGACAAATGACAGCTCTTACAGCCATTTCATCACCTTTCCCAGAAGGACATAAAGTACTAGAAGAGAATGTCTGTGAATACATCATTCCCCTTCTTAAGATACCCTGGTCCTTATGAAACCCAACCTTTATCCTAAGGAGTGGAGCTGATGGGAAGGGATGATGCCATAGAAGAGAGATGGCAGATGACTGAAGGCCCATGCTGTGGCTCTTTTGTTTTACCTTGCCCTTCTCATTTCATAGCAGCAAGAAAGAACCACCTGTGTGATTATACAAACCTCCATGTATGTTGTGGAACAAAAGCATTTCTTTGGGAAATACAGAAATAAGGTATTTCCTCCAGTCTAATTTTAGACTTGCTGACTTACACAAATAGTAGAGAGTTCCTGTATCCTCCTGACCCAGCTTCTCCTAATGTTAATATCTTATATGACAATAGTATAATGTTTGGAACCAGAAAATTAACATTGATATGATACTATCAACTTACCTACAAACCTATTTTAAATTTCACAAGTTTTCCCTCTAATGTCTTTTTTTCCTTGGCCTAGGATCTGATGCAAGATCTCACATTGCATTTAGCCGTTCACTAGCTCCAATCTGTGACAGTCTCTCAGCCTTTTTTGTCTTTCATATCCTTGACGCTTTTGAGAAATACTGGCCAGTGATTTTATAGAAGTCCCTCGATTTGAGTTTTTTGTGATGTTGTCTCACAGTTAGATTGGTATTGTTCATTTGTAACAAGAATATCGCTGAAAGGATACTATTTTCTTCTAAGTGCATCCCATCAGGGCAGACGATGTTGACATACCTCATTATTGGTGATATGAAGCTGGATTATTTAGTTAAGGTGGTGTCTGCCATGTTTATTCACAGTGAAGCTACAGTGAAGTTTATTTGTTACTGTTTGCATTATATTTGGGGTCTTCCCACCCCAAATCCTGGCTGATTTCAATCATTTCTCTGTTTTTGCTGAGGTAAAACCTTACCATAGTTCTATAAGTCAGAGCTATACAAAATTATTCCCAGAGATCCCTAGGGCATTTTAAAGACTTTTTGTTATTTCTGAAATTTGTATGTTTCATACACTAGATGTTTACACTTAAGTCAGCATTTCCATAATTTTAAGTTGAAAAACTCTTATTCGAACAATGGTGTGTTTTAAAAGTGACAGCACCTTAGAATGACAAGTGAACTCACAGGAAGAATGGAGCCTTAAGTTTGAAGAAGTTAGGTCTATCTCAATTACATTCAGAATTTCTTTTACATACTCATAACCAAACTACACATGCTATAGATCCTATTGTGATATGTTCTATTATTAGTCACCCAATATTCTTGCTTTTCTCTTTGTGGCTCTTTCTCTGAAGTGGAATTATACATCCCTGCCTTCTGAACTCAGGAATGGCCATGTGACCTAAGAGGTAAATATGAGAAAATTAGACAGTGAGGTGGTAGGGGTAGCAGTAGAGGCAAGAATAGCTGAGGAAGGACCAGAAATGCAAAGGAAGGAGGCAAGATAAAATATGGCGCCTGGAAAAGGTGAAAGTTCCATGATTTATCCGGAATGCAGAGTGGGTTAGGAGTTGGGATGGAGAGAAACATGGGGTGGGACAGGTTATATAGGCTATAGTAAGTCAAAGGAATTTGAATTTTTCTCTAAGAGCAAATAATTGGGAACCAATGAAGGAGCAGAAAAACGACAGGATCTTATTTGAATTTTGAACGATCCCTGTAGCTTCAGGGTAGAGGCTGGACGGGCAGTATAGCAGGCGCCGAGTTAGATGCTGTGGCTGTGACTGTCATGGCAGTGATAGATGATCTCTAGAATGGTGGCAAAGCAACAGACTTGAAGAAATATTTGGGAAGTGAGTTGCTGGGACTTTGTGATTCATTAGATATTGGAGTACGAGAGAGGAAGAAATGGATCCTCAGTTTTCTGGCCAACGCAATGAGATAGCCAACTCAGGAGACAAAGCAGACTCAGACACGGTGATCTTCATGTGCAATTGCAGAAGATACACAGTTCAGATATTTGAGAAAAACTTATTAACTAAAGTGCAGTATCTGTGTACAATTCATTTAATCTTTGCTATTACAGCATATGTACAGGCTAGTTCAAATACTCTGTTCCAAAGTTATTTATGTTTGTTCTTTGCTTTCCCATCCTTTTCATGTACAGACAGGCTACAGCTACTGAGATAAAAATTACCACTGCATGTGTGGATGGCAATTAAAACCAAGGAAGAGGAGTAACTCACATAGAGAGGATGAATATAGCAAGGAAAGGGCCTGTGATTGAACCCTGAGAATGCCCAGCATTCGGAAAACAGAAGGAAGAAAAGGCGATACATTTATTTGGGAAGTAGTGGTCAGAGTCAGAAAAGCAGGAAACCAAGGCAAGAGAGTTTTCAGGAAGAACAGCATGATCAATAGTGGCCAGTTTGCAAAGAGGTCAACAAAGTCAAGGGTTAAGCAATTTATTGCGGTTATTGAATACACTGGAAATAGGAGTTTTAGTGAAGTGATTGGTGAGAAGCCAGATTGAGGAAAGAGTACTAGATAAGGAATTAGAGAATGGGATCTTGTACAACCACTTGAAGTAATTCAGCTGTCAGAGGAAGCAGAGAAATATGGGAACAGCTAGAAGTGGATACGTCATCCAGGGAAAGGTTTAACTTTAAAAAGACAATTAGCAAATTGAAAAGTTTAAGGGAGGACACAAAGAAGGCAAGATCATAATGCATTGATAAGACATTGAAAGTGGTCCTGGAATACAAATGACTTCAGGATTTGATCTAGAAAAAATTGGGGATCAGTCTTATGTGAAAGGAGCGAAATATGCCTCAATATATTATCAGAAACATTGGTGTGGATACAGGCTAGCTCTTAGGTTTGGTGGCAGGTAGATAAGGGGGTTTTGTGTGCTGGTTTCTACTTTTTCTGTGAAGACAGAGGTAAGGTCCTCTGTTCAGAATGGGAGGACAGGTTTGGAAGTTTGACTACAGTGTGGTCTGCGTGGAAGACCCACACTCAACCTCCATTTGACCCTTCTTCTAATGCATCTTCCTGTGCTGCAGACACCAGAAAGATAGAACATTAAAGCGAGGGATCTTTAGACAGATAGACAGATATTAATAAAAACTGTATGTATTTAAGGTGTACAACATTATGTGCAGCATGTATATACATATACTTAAAGAAATGATTACTTCAGTCAAGCTAGTTAACATATCTCTTCACAGAAGTTACATGGAGATGTTAACTTTTTTTTGTGACAACACCTAAAATCTACTCTCTTAGCATCTTTCAAGTGTTCAATATGGTATTATTAACTATAGTCATCGTGCTGTACAAGAGACCTCTAGACTTATTCATCCTATACAACTGCAATTCAGACCCTTCGATGAATATCTCCGCATTTCTGCCACTGTCTACTCCTGGTAGCCACCATTTTACTCACTGCTTTTATGAATTCAGCTTTTTTTTTTAAGATTCTATAAAAAAGTGTGATCACACAGTATTTGTTTTTCTATGTCTAGCTTATTTCACTTAAAATTAGCCATCTTGGGAATTCCCTAGAAGTCCAGAGGTTGGGACTCAGAGCTTTCACTGCGAGGTCCCAGGCTCAGTCCCTGGTTGGGGAAACTATGATCGTTCAAGAAGCCACATGGTGCAGCCAAAAAAAAATAAATAAACAAATTTTTAAAAAATTAAAACATAAAATTAGCCATCTTGATGTCACTTATGTCTCACCATTCAGGTGCACTTCTTGGCTTGACCACAACCTGCTCATTCTGAGTTTCTGGGGTTGTGATAGCATTGACTTTTTCTGCAGCAGTATCAGTGGAGTACCCATTTTTTGTCACTAGTTTCATTCTTGTTGAATTGGGTCAACAGTGCATATCTAGCAGTTCGTGGTGGCTTGGTTGTTGTGATGGTTTCCTGAATCCTACATTTTAGCAGACAGTGTGATCCTGGAACCTCCTGATTCACCTTCCTTCTGATTCATCATCTTGACAGCAGCTTTGCTGACAAGCAAAATCTGTAGTATAATTCTTCTTCCACGTTCCAGGAATTTTATAGGCATCTGATTCCCAGGCGTAAATCCATTTCTGTGAAGTAGTTCCTGTTACAGCCACTGAACACCAACTGGATCAGTATTTGTCACCAGAAGTAAGTTGCAAAAAATGGAAACCACGGACTCTTCAATTTGCCTGTTTATCTTTGAAGACCATGCTTATTTCAACCACAGAAAGGAGAGGACACTAATAGTGCATGGAAACCAGTGGGAAAATGAACTGAAATTTTTAACCAGGACCATCCAAAGTGAAGTGTATGAAAAATGTAAGGCCATAGGATTCAGGGAAAGAGAAGTGGGCTGCTTGCTTCTAATTGTACTGGGAGTTTAAAGAAAAAAATATTCAGTTCAGGAATTTAAATCCTTAGGTGAAGGCATGGCTGGAAAGCCAGGGATTTCTCATGATCTTCTTCACAGAGTGTCTTATCTTCTGTAGCTTCCTGGGTGAAGATTGTATGGCTGAGAACTAGATGCAAAGGATGAACCTGTGGATTACTAAACCAGAAAGCGCTTTCGATTCACTTCTTTGCAGGGTGACATATGTGAATGTTAGGGCCTTGACTGGGAAGGGGTGAAGCTTCAAGCATTAGAATGGTAAACATTAGGAAGATTTGGAAACCTCCAAGTATCCTGAGCAGCAAAGCTCCACTGCTCCTGTGTTTGCAAAAGCTTCTTCTTCTGGCCAGTGTGATGAGGGGTATGCCTATTCTCACTGTACTCTACCTCAACCAACCATCGTTGCCCCCAGACTTATAACTAGGATTAGATCTCAGAAAGCAGCCAGTGAGCCAGTTACAGGCAATCCCAGGAGGAGAAGTTTTACACCCCAAGGTATTGCTAGACGTTCCTAATTTATATGTGCATAAATATTTATATGTGGAATGGATTCTGAGAGTACTAGACCATGGAGTGTGAAATGAAATTTTAGAATTGGTTAAATTTATTGATCTGGGTGCCTTTACTGAGATTTTGGATTTAATGTGTTAGCTCAGGGAGCTAGGAGTTGTTCCGGTTGCTTGCTGATTTGGTTAACTAAAAGCTGGAACAGCAGGGACCTGTGCAGAATGAGGTTGGTATACTATACATTTGTTAGTCAATCACAGAAGATATCCAAAGACTTAGGAAATAAGAGACATAGAAATGGATTTAAAATGTGTGACCAGTTTATTCACTCCTCCCAGCTCAGTACCCTGAGAGGGCTTATTTACCAAGGCTTTGAAAAATACACTGGAGAGTGACAGAAAAGCATCTTTTTAAAAAGCACTGCGATGGCTGTCCTTTGAAAGCAATTGCCATCGTAAGATATTGCCACTGAAATGTGCTCCTAGATTTTAGTGGTGAGATAGTTGCCAGGGTGACAAATATCACTTAGCATTACTTACTTAATCCCAGAGGCAAAATAGACATAGTTCCCATAACTGGAGCAGAGTTGGAGTGCCTATTCAGAACATGTGAACCACAGCGATCTTTGATGGTAGGTGGTTGATCATGGGGTCAATAAGTCTGAAATATATGGGTAACTCATTAAGGAAGATCCTACTTGTTCTGAATAATCGAAAGAACTCTAGGGCTGACGAATAGAGAATTTACTCAGGTTACCAAGAGAGACACAAACTTCATTTAATTAGAAGACGTGAGTTCACAGACTCAAGCTCCTTTGGAGAAGGACCCTCAGTACATCACAAATGCATGCTATGTTTCTTCCTACAGGACTCAGAAGCAATGTATTATGACTGCATGCTGAGAAACAGGAAGTACAAAGATCAATCCTTCTGAAAATGTTGGACCACAGATCTCAGTTAATCCCAGTTCCTGGACATACGAAATACTACTATTGTCAACTGGTCAGAGTGGCAGGTTATGGGAGAGTTAGATAGTAATTAAATTTTGACGAGAACTTATCTCACTTTGGTTTCAATGATTCTGTGAATCCATTCTGTTTTATGTTCTCATTTCCTAAATGAATGGCTGGAGAGTTTATATATATAAAACCCCACCAACTGCAGAATTCTTACGTAATCTCTTTGACCTGTGAAGTAAGAATTATTAAGATGAGAAGACTCATATGGAATTCTCTGAAGCCCTTTTCTTCTCAATACAGCAAATGAAGAGTAGCGTTGAATTCCTGGGAGAGCCAATGAAATGAGTGACTCCTTCAAAGACTTGCATGGTGGTGGGGTAGTGATTCCCTTCACATCTCCATATAACTTTCCTTTTGGCCTATGCAGCAGACACTTCAATCTTGAAAAATGACAATGGACTATTTTAACTTCATTCAGCTATTCTTCAATTACAGCTGTTGTTCCACGTGTAATCCCTTTATTGCAGCAAACCAATAGTACTGTCACCAGCACCTGGTTTATGACTGATGCATTAAAGACATTTTTCTATATCCTAAAGCAGAGAACATCAGGATCATTAGCTTTCATCTGGTATAGATATCTCTGCTGCTCTGCAAAGAAGAAATGGATCCAATTCTGCAGCCTAGTGCCATAATTGTCTATGAGAACGTTGATCACCCAGCTTCACAAGACATCCCACTGTTTGGCTATATTGAAGAGATCATGCTGCTAGAATAGGTAAGTAGAAAATAGCAGATGCCTTTAGAAGAGCCAGAGCGTAGGAGATAAGCCCCAGGAGACTTCAGCAATGTTTTAGGGCATAGAGGGATTGGAGCATGACTGGATAACTCTTTAAAAATGAAGGACAAGCTTTTTCCTTCCCACTAAGAAAGAGACAATACTGACTGGGCCTTTTTGAATTATGGCAACAACATATACCACATTTGAGTATGATGTTTTGCCCTGTTCACTAAGTAACCATGAGAATGCGAATTTTGAGCGGTAATCAACCTACCAACACTTCCAACACTTTTATAACTCTCTTCATCTTTGCACTGTATCCATTTCCACATAAAATAACTAGAGTGTGTTTTGTTTTTATGCAACTCGGTGCCAAAAGACAGGAGACAAAGAGATCTGAAATTAACATCAAAGCTTGAGATTTTTGAATTTGTTCCAACTTTGGAGGAAATTTCATGTTTTGACCAAGTGCTGGGTATCCATAGCGATGGGTGATGGAAGTTAAGTAAAAAAGATGTTTATCGAAGGTAAGCTCGGGGGCATGGAGAGGCTGGATGCTCCACCTGCTTAGAACTAAGGCCGACCTGGAGACGGAGGACCGCCAAAGTCTTAAATGCATGAGTAGAGTGACCACAGCCCTGGAGTGTGACAAGCCTATGCAGGGAAGGAGTGTGGATGGTTGAAGATAGTAGCTTCAAAGCCGAATTGAAGAGGAAGGGTCAGGAAGTGGAATAAAGAAGTAAGGAGGACACTGAGATACTCCCTGACCTGAGGTTCGCGAGCGATGGAGGCTGAATGGCCTGCTCTTCACAGGTGACGGAAGTAATGGAGAAAGTCCTCCTTCAGTAATATCAAGAAAATGCAGCTACTCTTCATGGGCAAGGGTGTGTTTGTGTGTGGTGGGGAGGCAGCAGCAGACGAGCAGGTAGGAGTAGGAAGAAGATAGCTGTTAATCGGGAAACAGGGCTTGTAGAGGGAACAGTGGGCACATTAAGGAGGGAGACAAGACGTGGGAGGAGGGTCATAGGTGAGGCTGAGAGTAAGAGTTTACTCCAAGTGCTGTGAATGAAAATATGTGGAATGTGAAACATAGCATCTGGGACCAGCATCAAGCTGTTGAAAAGATGACCCCTAAGCCCCATTCTGGTTAATGGGGGTGGAAGGGAGAGGAGGACAGAGGCCCATGACCGGGCCCTGGGCATCTCTGCTGAGGCTTTACTAATAAATGGGTTGATCTTCAAGTTCTTAAGGAAGTTTTCAGGCCATTCTTGAAAGTGACTTATGAAGCACTTTCCCCTCTGTGACCCTATTTCTGTTTTATAAATAACTTCATTTGTACCATTTTCTTAGATTCCACGTGTAAGTGATATCATATGATATTTGTCTTTCTCTGCCTGACTTACTTCCCTCAGCATGTCAATCCCTAGGTCCAGCCATGGGATTGGCTGGAATGAAATAATGCCATGCTGCAAATGGCATTATTTCATTCTTTTTTTATGGCTGAGTAATATTCCATTGTATATATGTACCACATCTATTTACAAAAGAGAAATAGAGTCACAGATGTAAAAAACAAATTTATGGTTACCTGGGGGGCAGGTGGGGGAGGGATAAAGTGAGAGACTGGGATTGACACATACACACGACTATATATAAAACAGATAACTAATAAGAACCTGCTGTATAAGCACAGGGAACTCTACTCAATACTCTGTAATGGTCTATATGGGAAAAGAATCTAAAAAAGAGTGGATATATGTGTATGTATAACTGATTCACTTTGCTGTACAGCAGAAACTAACACAACGTTGTAAATCAACTAGACTCCAATAAAAAATTAATAAAAAAAAGAACTTTCCCCTCAGAGATCTACTAAGGTACAGTGTCTTCCTAGTAAAAATTACTCTTATAGCACCTTAACAAGGAAAAGAGAAGCTTATCTATTTATCTATCAATCGATTTATTTTTGAGTAAATCACGCTTTTCTAGAACCTTCCTCTGGCTAAGCCACGATAGTAACATTATATGTCATATATACTATGTGTGTTTCACAAAGATCTGTCGCCACTGGAGCAGGCATGAGGGATGCACTCCATGGAAAATATTTTGAGAACAATTTTATCAAATAGTGAAAGATACGATGCAGCGATGTTTATATAAGTGAAGTCAAAACACAAAATCATCACAGAAGCAGAAAAGGAAATAAATTGGGCCCTTGTGTCAGACATAGAAAGTAAATCTGAAACAAATGTGAACATATTTACAATCTGTATAGGGGTGTGTGTGTGCAGGCACACACATCATGTTTGAAAAATAACCTTGAAAGAAGAATAAATTCATACATTAATAAAAGGGAGCCTATAGTTTGGCCTCCAGTCCATATGTATTAACAATTTTGTAAACAGCTAGCGGCATAAAAATGTATCCATTCCCCCTCAGAATCCCCAGTGTTTCTACCCCATTTTCTTCTGCTGTTCCAAATCCACCAAGCAACTAGGAGAGAAATATTAGCCTTGGGCAGTGCACTCATGGGCACCCCCGTGAATACATACTTTAGAGAATACATTCTCAACAAAGACAATATTGTTCCCAAGGGAACGAAAATTGGTTCTTAGTGGGTGAAAAAAACTTACTCTTTTTATGTATAATCCAGATACATACACAAAGTATATAAACAGATATACAGTATATCTGAATTATTAAAATTTCTTGGGGAGGACAGTTAGGGGAAAAGATGTCTAAAAAGGCTCCTTAAGGAGGCATAGTGGGGAAAAAAGGTTGAGAAACACTGCCTTAGAAAAAAATAAAGAGAAAAAGTGATACAGAGCATATTCATTTCATTTTGTGTCTGCTGTCAAGTTTTGATTAATCACATTTAATTATAGTGCATGGGTGAGGAACAGTAATTATCTTTATAGCTCGTTAAAATATGATAAAGAGTAAAATACATTCAGAATCTGAATTTTTAGGCTTTTTAGTAGCTGCTTCTTGGGATGTGTATATAACAAGCATATAATACAGGGTATGTTAGAATGGCCAATGATTATTGAAAGATGGGATGAGCAGAAACCATGGGAAGACCAGATGCGGGTAAGAAATGGCTCTAGGAAAGAGAAACCCAGTGAAAGAACAACCTAAAGCAGACTAAATAACTTCCACCAAGGAAAGGGGTTAAATTTCATCTCATCAGCTTGGAGAGGGATCTGGCTGCTCCCTTATTACCTCTGGGGGAGAGTCATGTGCCCGACTTCCTGGAAGTCTAGAAGTGAAACACCACCACTGCCCAACACCATTAAAGAGAATGGAGGCAAGTCCAGTGGAGAGACAGGGAGATAAGAGCTCAGTAGGATAAAGTAGGGGGAATTCTCCACTAATTCCAAGAAAAGAAGAGTCCCAGTTGGGCTGGGAGATTTAAGGAAGAAGCAAGCACTCCCAAATGTCTTCCCTGCCCTAAGATGAAAAACAAGACTTTATTATCATCTACAGAAAAATTGAATGGGTTTTGCAGATGATGGCAGCCCAGGACAGATTGTGAATATTTGCACTTTATCTTCTTAATGTTGATATATGTTATAAGTTCATTTTTGTGAATTAAACCTCTTAATATACCTTTGTGGCAGGATTATTTGTTTTATGCTTTAGCTAGTCTCTGGAGTGTTGGAAATGTTCCAAGAAACTACTAAGGAGATTTTCTAAAAGTTGGTGCAGGTTATAGTAATACATATGTGCTAATCAATCTGTGCTGCTTCTCCCGTAGGACAAATAGTCCCTTATCAAGCCTCCTTGACAAGATTGAGAGCAAACGATTTCCCTTATATTTTAAAAACCAAATCTTGAAGTACTAAACTCATTTGGGGGATCTATACACATCATTGTTGAGTGGGAATTTTCCATTTTCTAATTGACTGCCCAGCAACATGAGCTAACTGACTCTGTTGCCTGATCTGGTGTATTTGATAGGACACTTGCGGCACGGCCCCAGGTCCCTGTCAATCTGGATTGTTTGAAGCCCACCTGAAGCATAGTTAGTTGGCTTGTTTTTTTTTTTTAGATTAGGCTGTTAGTTTCATTCCAGCAACAGAAATGTGTCATCTAACTGGTCTAGAGAATGTCAGTGTTAACTTTAACTCACTCATCTGTGGAGATTCAGCATCACAGCTGAAGAGCTATTTGCAATTTAAATTGATTGCCAAGTATTTAACATTAATTTACATGCAAAATCCATGACTAACAAATTACGACTAGTGCCAATCATCTTAGAGAACACAATTCCCCATCTCGCTGCCCATTTTGTATTTAGAGGTTGAGATGACATTTTGGAGTGTATTCTTTCAGAAAATCAAATTCTCTTAGAAAAAGGTTCATGATGATAAAGGCCATGAAGAGGAACACCATTGCTCTGAACCGTTTATGGACTCTCAGATCATTTCTACGTCTTGTTAGGTGGCCAACAAAAGTGCTTAACTGATCTGGTAACAGTGAATTCTAAAAAATGTCTTCCTCTAGAGAGGACCTCATGCAAATAATAGTCACTTTGCATTACAAATTAGCTTTACAGTAAGGTAGAGGGACCGGAGTTAAATTAAGTGCATACATCTTTGATACTACATTTACCCCTAGAATCTTCTTCATTTACTCCCCACCTCAAATATTTCACATGCCTAAACAAAATACAATTTTGCAATCTACTCAGCAGAGTAAAAGGAAACTCTACAAAGATATATATTCAAATAAAGGAGAGAAGTTGCAAAATATGTGCGCGACAACTACCCCTCCCCCGCCCCTGCATAGAGTTTTCTTGTCATCAGTTTCTTTTTGGCACTTTCCCCCCACAGAACTGGAAATGTGCTTTCAAACGTTGTGTTTGTTTTAACAACACTGTAGCACAACTAGACAATTGTACTCTTTGTTATACCCTTTATAAGAAAATTTATCTGGCTGAACAAGATCTGCAGACTGTCTCTTTTTGAGATACGGTGATTTTAAGGATGGTGTTGAGGATGACTACGCCAGGCAGAGATTTATTCCTATTTCTGATGGGGTCACCAGGATGTATAGCCTTCATGCATACCTACCTTTCTGCAACCTCTTCCATAAATATGCCCTGTTTCTGATTCATGCTTATAAATGAGAGTTCAGAACACATTCATGCTGCCAGTCACTGGTTACTCATGCTTGAAATTAAAAATCTTTCAGACCAATGTTGCTGTTATATTTGGTGAGGCTTTGCCTATTACTCAAAGTAAGAAAAATAAGACAGAGAGGATAAGATGTTAACAGATATAATGTGGAAAAGATAGCAAGATGTTTTTGGGTTATTCTGAAAGTAAGTGAAATGGCATCTATCTAATCATATGTTATATTAACGTTATTAAATTTAGAAATATGAATTAGACAGAGCTAGTCACTGAATACCATTATGGCACTCATAAAATAAGTTCTTTTACAAGAAGTGAATTGTTTGGCAATAGATACAAAGTACCCATGACTCATGTGGGGAAAAGGTTACAAAAGGAGAGAAAAAATGGACTTCAAATTACACACATTTCTTTCCAAATGTCATGAAGAAAACATTACTGTGAAACCTAATTGATACCTGAAATAATTGCATCTTAATATTTCTGAGTTTTAAACATTATTCTTCAATTACCATAAGCACTATATAATAGCTCTAATTTCTTATCATAGTGAACTACCCACACAAAATTTTAGCATGTGTAATGAATTTATCTATCAATACAGCTGAAAAAAACACTTTTTGAGGACAGATTTTAAAACCCCAGGGGAAGATTTGAATTAAAAAGCCAAGTTCATTTGCACAATATGAGCCAACATTAACTTGTGTACAATAGTTACTTAGCTCCTATTTTAGCAACTGTAGCACCAACTTAAGATGGTGACAAAGACTCAGATGGCAAAAACAGATCATGCTGCAAAGCAGTAAACATAAGTTTATCCACTTGTGTCAAGTACACAATAGCGAAGTTCTCTTTTCAGAAACAATACTTTTGGTTAGCCAATATATATATAGGGCAACAAAGAATATACATACATATATGTGTGTGTGTATGTGTATATTCAACAATACATATTTAAGAGCTACTTTGTGCTAAGATTATCCTAATTATTAATGATATAATGATGAATTTATCAGAGTGGACTGCTGCTCCATGGAGCCTATTATCAAAAAATTTTAAATAAATGCCCATAGAGTTAAACAAAATATTAAAAAGGAAAAGATAAATAGAACATAAATTTGGTTAAAATATAGGATGTCAATGAAGTCTATTTGATAGAGCAGTACAAGGAGTTAAATGCCTTCCTAACAGAGCCAAATAAAGTAGCATAAAAAAATCATCATCAGGGCTTCCCTGGTGGCGCAGTGGTTGAGAGTCCACCTGCCGATGCAGGGGACACGGCTTCGTGCCCCGGTCTGGGAAGATCCCACATGCCGCGTAGCAGCTGGGCCCGTGAGCCATGGCCACTGGGCCCGCGCATCTGGAGCCTGTGCTCCGTAACGGGAGAGGCCACAACAGTGAGAGGCCCACATACAGAAAAAAAAAAAAAAAAAAAAAATCATCATCATAATGTGTGAATGAATTGCCTTTATGTAAGTTGTTATTTGCACTGAAGGAATCTAAAATGGATTCACATGAAATCACAGGTTATTTGAGACTCATATGAATTCCCTACAATTTACTTATTAATCACAATTCTTAAAAGACAGGGAATATGCAGCAGAGAAATATAAAAGAAACTCTGATGGAGGGAATGAGGTATAGAATATCCAGTGTAGTAGGTTTCACAGAAAGAACAAATGGAGAAATAAAAGTTGAGAAGTATTATTCTTAGAAGATTAATATTAATCATAGATTCAGAAAGCAGTGAAAATCCCTTGCAGAATAAAAATCCATATGTAAGCTAATGAAGAAAAAAAAGGAGTTAAAACTAAATCACCAACAAGAGGAATGAAAACGCTGTCATTACAAATATCCCTCAGATGAAAGGATGAGGTATTGTAAATGTTTATGTCAATAATTTGAAAATTTTAAGGAAATGGACAAATTCCTTGAAAAACAAAACTTTTGCAAAATGTACACAATAGAAAAACTGAATAGTCCTATATTTGTTCAAAGAATGAGATCTATGATTTGAAACCTTTCAACAAGTAAAATGACTGACCCAGAAAGCATAATTGGTGAGTTTTACCAAATACTTATGGAAGAAATAACACTGGTTTTACACAAACTATTTTAGAGAGTAGAGGAAGAAGGAACACTTCCTAATTTTTTGAACTATCATAATATTTTTTTTCTTTTTTTTTTTTTTTTTTGCGGTACGCGGGCCTCTCACTGCTGTGGCCTCTCCTGTTGCGGAGCACAGGCTCCGGACGCGCAGGCTCAGCGGCCATGGCTCACGGGCCCAGCCGCTCCGCGGCATGGGCATGTGGGATCTTCCCGGACTGGGGCACAAACCTGTGTCCCCTGCGTCGGCAGGCGGACTCTCAACCACTGCGCCACCAGGGAAGCCCTATCATAACATTTTTACCACACTCTGCTCTTAACATTGTAGAAAAAGAAAATTATAGTTCAATATTCAGAGTGGACATGGCAAACCAAATATTAAAAAATTAAATCCAGCAATATATAAAAAGGGTAATCAATTGTGATCAAATGGGGTTTATCCAAGGAATGCAAGATGATTTACTATTTGAAAACCAACCCATATTTAATTTATTTGTATATGGTCCATAACATGAACAGAATGAAGGAGAGAAGTCAATCATTTCAATGAATGCTGAGATAGTACTGAGTAAAATTCAATGCCTCTTCATGATTAAAAAATAGCTAACACAACATTGTAAAGCAACTATACTCCAGTAAAAATTAATTAAACAACAACAACAAAAAACCCTCAGCATCCAATTAATGGAAGAAAACTTCCTCAATCTGATAAAGATCATTTAGGAGAAACCTAAAGGTAATACTCTTCTTAACTGTGAAATATTGCATGCTTCTTAACCAATATCAGAAAAAAAGACAAAGTTGGCCATTCTCCATCCATTTGTTTCAGCGTTGTACAGGCGTTGTGAACTAGTGCAGTAAGATAGGAGGGGAAATGAAGAGAGGACGAGGAGGAAAAGGAGAAGGACAGGGAAAAGAAGAGAGATATAAAGCATAAAGATTGGAAAGGAAGATGTACAACGGTCTTAACAGTTTGCATGAACATATTCACAGAAAATGCAAAGAAACTGGCAAACTACTAGAGCTACTTGTTACCAAGTTCTTAGAATATATGACAATATTCCAAAATATATTGTCTGTCTAAAGATTCATAGAAACAATTGGAAAAAGTTTTTAATTATAACATTTACACACACATACACACACACACACACATTTCCGAGCTCTGTCTGGTGAAAGGGCCTAGAAGCAATGACACTTCAGCATCAATGAGCACACCTAGTACCAAGATCTGGGTTTCTAGTACTATTCTCTAATAAAAGGAACTGAGGATCCTTGGAGAAATTGCTGATTCTAGGGCAGGAAATATACAAGATGAGCCTGGAATATCCTATACTGGCAGAATCCAAGGAAGCACACAAAAACCAAAATGATGCAGATATGTCAAAGGGACACAGGAGCAAACAAGATGAGCCAACCCAATGGCCAAAACTAGAACAATTTGTACAACAAAATGTATAGCGTAGCATTGAATTACAACCCAAAATACATATTGATATAAATAAATAATTGAACAAATAAATTAATGGAAAGGAATAAATAAATGTCCTTTATCAAAGAATCCCAAATAATGCATAGATATGACCCCATAAAGGAGGTAGAGCATAACTCTCCCCTACCCTTAAGTGTGGGAATAGTCACAGTGACTTCTTTCTGAAGAATACAGTATGGAGAAGATGAAAAAAAGGGGTAAATTTACAATGGAGTAATCTGACAAACACCTCAACCATGTGATCAAGCTTAACACACTACCCTAACTGACAATGCGTGGCTTTAATATGAAGTGATGAGAATGACACTTTACCTCTCTGGCCCTCCTTCAAAAATCTCATGATCCCAGTCTAGTCAAATAAAAATCTTCAACTGAGGGACATTCTACAAAATACCTGATCAGTACTCAAAATTGTTAAGGCATCACAAACAAGGAAAGTGTAAGGGAGACATGACAAATAAATACAATGTATGAGCCTAGATAGATTCTGAGACAGAAAAAAGACATTAGTAATTACTAAGGAAATCCTAAAAATGTAGAAACTTTAGTTCATAATACTGTATCAAATATTTGTTCATTAGTTGTGACAAACGCATCATACTAATGTGAGATGTTAACAATAGGGGAAACTAGGCAGGTGGTTATAAGGGAACACTCTGTACTAACTTTGCAAGCTTTTCATGGATGTAAAACTATTGTAGAATAAAAATTATTTTAAAAATTTAAAAATATAACATTCATAGCCATACATCAATACTTAGAAATAAATTTAACAAAATATATGACAACTTCTGAACAATGTAGGTGAAAGGACCTGCGGAAGACAAATCATTACAATATGTTCATGGATTAGAAGACTTAATACCTGTTTCTGGTTTGTTTTGTATTTAATGATTTCCATGTTCTGCAGACAGCGTGATGAGTGGGAACTTTAAAATCTGATAAAGGATATCTACACCAAACTCAAGCAAATACCATGTTTATTTTAGAAGTATTTCCTTTAAAGTCAGGAACAAAATAAATTTCATTCAGCACTGTTTTTGCTAAAACAGCAAGACAAGAAAAAGATACAAAGCTTATAAAAGACTGAAAAATTAACATGCTAATATTCCTAGACAATATGATTGCAGGAAGGAGCTATAAAGTATTAGGCCTGAAATGAGAGTATGTATATTAGGGCAATGTGAAAACAATCATGTTCTTATATGTCATCAATGAAGAGTTAGAAAACATTACTAAAATGTAATTTTTAAAATATATTTTAAAAATAAGGTGGAAATTGTCAAATTTAACAGATACGTAAGAAATTTTTGAAAAGTTATATGCCTTTGTTGAAAGATATTAAATAATACTTAAGTAAAGGGCGAGATATATTGTATTCATGAATGGGAAGACTCAATATTTTAAGATGATAATTCTTTCAACACTCTGCATATTCAAGTTTTATTTTGTGGAATTGACAAGATTCTAAAATTTATATGAAGAAGCAAACTTCGAAGAATAGTTAAGAATACTCTGAAAGAAAATAAAGTGTCTGTTTGGGAAGTATTAAATATCAAGTCCAATTTAAACCTATATTAAATTTAAAAATGTGTCATTGGTACAGGTATAGACAAATTGATCACTGGCACAGAACTGAGAACTTTGAAATAGACTCATTCAATTTAGGAATATATATGTCAGAGGTATAGTTACAAATTATTGAAAATAATTATTCAAGTGTGAAACAAATAAAACTTAATGCATCCTGCACATCATACAAACATATAGAACTACACAAAATTCCAGGTTAACTAAAACCTAGAGAGGAAAAGCAAAAAAATTTTAGGAGAAAATATAAAAAAATGTCTTTATGAATTTAGGTGAAAGAAGGATTTGCTAAGACAAAGCAGCACAAACCAGTAAGTAAAACAAGGTTACATTTTGTAAATGAAAATTTAAATTATTTCTACATTCCAAGACATCATAAACACATTGAAAAGAGCAGAATGGGTATTTTAAATGCATGCAACTGACAAAGTATTCACCTTCAGAATAATACGTGTGTGTGTGTGTGTGTGTGTGTGTGTGTGTGAGGGTTATTTTGTGTGTGTATAATAAAAGCAAACAAATATAAATGGGGAAGCAACACACAGAACCGTTTCGCACAAAGGACAACAGAGTGGCTAAAAATCATTCAAGAAAAATGCATAACCTCACTATTAATCAAGGAAGTACATGATAAGAAGCAATTAAAATCCAAGTGGGTAAATACTAGCTGTGGGAGATGTAAAACTCTAAATCTCATAAAATTGCTAGTAGGTGTTTAAAGACAGACTGGCCACTTTGGAAAGCAACTTAGTTAATATCTGAACCAAGTAATTTTACTCTTGAGAATATAACCTTGTGCCAAATAATTCCACTCCTGGGTATATACCCTACAGAATATCTTGCATATGTATACTAGAAGATAATGTGTGACAATTTTCAATGCAGAGGTTTTTGTGGTAGCAAAGACATTACAAATAATCAAAATGTCCAACAAATGTAGAATGAATACATTATGCAATATTTACTCAAATGAAAATGAATATAATAGTATAAGCATGGATTACCTCAAAAATATACATTTGAACCAAAATATCATGTTATATGTAAATACTACAGTGTGGCAACTCTGTTTATATTTCATTCATGCAGAATGAAATTTTATGTCTATCAAATTCAGGAACAAAGCTTCCTTTGGAAGGTAGAGAAATGTGCTTTGGGCAAGAGTTCATGGTCAACTTCAATTTATTTGTAATGTTTAATTTCTTAACATGGCGACGGGTGCATGAGTGTTACTTATTATCTATGCAAAAAGTGCATAACTTTATTTGATTAAAAAAAGCTTTATTTGATTAAAAAATACACTTACAAAAAAAGAATGTGTAGGAGTTTAAAGACTCTGTTAAGAATATGTGAAGGAAAAAAAAAAAAGAATATGTGAAGGAACGCTATCAATTTTTTATGCCACATTAGCTTAGATTTCTCTGCAGAATCTAACGACCCAGTGATTCAAAGAAACATTTACATGTGCATGATTACTGTTGCAACTAAATGTGAACCTTTAATTTCTGTGGAAAATGCAAGAACTGTACGGTTTGACCATTCTGTGAGAACACAGCACACGTTCAGACACTCTCATCCAGCCTCACCATACATTTCTGTATACAGGCATCTGAAAAAGCATTATACCAAAACACCTCAGCGGTTTTTTTTTTAACATCTTTACTGGAGTAAAATTGCTTTACAATGGTGTGTTAGTTTCTGCTGTATAACAAAGTGAATCAGCTACACATATACATATAACACCATATTTCCTCCCTCTTGCATCTCCCTCACAACCTCCCTAACCCACCGCTCTAGGTGGTCACAAAGCACCAAGCTGATCACCCTGTGCTATGTGGTTGCTTCCCACTAGCTAGCTATTTTACATTTGGTAGTGTATGTATGTCAATGCCACTCTCTCACTTCGTCACAGCTTATCCTTCCCCCTCCCCGTGTCCTCAAGTCCATTCTCTATGTCTGCATCTTTATTCCTGTCCTCTCCCTAGGTTTTACAGAACTTTTTTTTTGTTGTTTTTTTTTTAGATTCCATATATACGTGTTAGCATACAGTATTTGTTTTTCTCTTTCTGACTTACTTCACTCTATATGACAGACTCTAAGTCCATCCACCTCACTACAAATAACTCAATTTTGTTTCTTTTTATGGCTGAGTAATATTCGATTGTATATATGTGCCACATCTTTCTTCATTCATCTGTCCATGGACAATTAGCTTGCTTCCATGTCCTGGCTATTGTAAATAGAGCTGCAATGAACATTGTGGTACATGACTCTATTAGAATTATGGTTTTCTCAGGGTATATGCCCAGTAGTGGGAATTCTGGGTCATATGGTAGGTCTATTTTAGTTTTCTAAGGAATCTCCATACTGTTCTCCATAGTGGCTGTATCAATTTACATTCCCACCAACACTGCAAGAGGGTTCCCTTTTCTCCACACCCTCTCTAGCATTTATTGTTTGTAGATTTTTTAATGATGGCCATTCTGACTGGTGTGAGGTGTTACCTCATTGTAGTTTTGATTTGCATTTCTCTAATTATTAGTGATGTTGAGCATCCTTTCATGTGTTTGTTGGCAACGTGTATATCTTCTCTGGAGAAATGTCTATTTAGGTCTTCTGCCCAGTTTTGGATTGGGTTGTTTGTTTTTTTGATATTGAGCTACAGAGCTGCTTGTAAATTTTGGAGATTAATCCTTTGTCAGTTGCTTCATTTGCAAATATTTTCTCCCATTCTGAGAGTTGTCTTTTCATCTTGTTTATGCTTTCCTTTACTGTGCAAAAGCTTTTAAGTTTCACTAGGTCCCATTTGTTTATTTTTGTTTTTATTTCCATTTCTCTAGGAGGTGGGTCAAAAAGGATCTTGCTGTGATTTATGTCATAGAGTGTTCTGTCTATGTTTTTCTCTAAGAGTTTGATAGTGTCTGGCCTTACATTTAGGTCTTTAATCCATTTTGAGTTTATTTTTGTGTATGGTGTTAGGGAGTGCTCTAATTTCATTCTTTTACATGTACCTGTCCACTTTTCCCAGCACCACTTATTGAACAGGCTGACTTCTCTCCATTGTATATTCTTGCCTCCTTTACCAAAAATAAGGTGACCATAGGTGCGTGGGTGTATCTCTGGGCTTTCTATCCTGTTCCATTGATCTTTCTGTTTTTGTGCCAGTACCATACTGTCTTGATTACTGTAGCTTTGTACTATAGTCTGAAGTCAGGGAGCCTAATTCCTCCAGCTCCGTTTTTCTTTCTCAAGATTGCTTTGGCTAATCAGGGTCTTTTGTGTTTCCATACAAATTGTGAAATTTTTTGTTCTAGTTCTGTGAAAAATGCCATTGGTACTTAAATAAGGATTGCATTAAATCTGTAGATTGCTTTGAGTAGTATAGTCATTTTCACAATGTTGATTCTTCAAATCCAAGAACATAGTATATCTCTCCATCTCCTTTTATCATCTTTAATTTCTTTCATCAGTGTCTTATAGTTTTCTGCATACAGGTCTTTTGTCTCCTAAGGTAGGTTTATTCCTAGGTTTTTTATTCTTTTTGTTGCAATGGTAAATGGGAGTGTTTCCTTAATTTCTCTTTCAGATTTTTTGTCATTAGTGTGTAGGAATGCAAGAGATTTCTGTGCATTAATTTTGTATCCTGCTATTCGACCAAATTCAATGATGAGCTCTAGTAGTTTTCTGGTAGCATCTTTAGGATTCTCTATGTATAGTATCATGTCATCTGCAAACAGTGACAGTTTTCCTTCTTCTTTTCTGATTTGGATTCCTTTTATTTCTTTTTCTTCTCTGATTGCTATGGCTAAAGCTTCCAAAACTATGTTGAATAATAGTGGTGAGCATAGGCAACCTTGTCTTGTTCCTGATCTTACAGGAAATGGTTTGTTTTTCACCATTGAGAATGAGGTTGGCTGTGGGTTTGTCATATGTGGCCTTTATTATGTTGAGGTAAGTTCCCTCTATGCCTACTTTCTGGAGGGCTTTTATCATAAATGGGTGTTGAATTTTGTCAAAAGCTTCTGCATCTATTGAGATGATCATATGGTTTTTCTCCTTCAATTTGTTAATATGGTGTATCACAATGATTAATTTGTGTATATTGAAGAATCCTTGCATTCTTGGAATAAACCCCACTTGGTCATGGTGTATGATCCTTTTAATGTGCTGCTGGATTCTGTTTGCTAGTATTTTGTTGAGGATTTTTGCGCCTATGTTCATCAGTGATATTGGGCTGTAATTTTCTTATTTTGTGACATCTTTGTCTGGTTTTGGTAACAGGGTAATGGTGGCCTCATAGAATGAGTTTGGGAGTGTTCCTCTCTCTGCTGTATTTTGGAAGAGTTTGAGAAGGATAGGTGTTAGCTCTTCTTCTCTAAATGTTTGATAGAATTTGCCTGTGAAGCCATCTGGTCCTGGGCTTTTGTTTGTTGGAATATTTTAAATCACAGTTTCAATTTCAGTGCTTGTGACTGGTCTGTCTATATTTTCTATTTCTTCCTGGTTCAGTCTGGGAAGGTTGTGCTTTTCTAAGAAATTGTCCATTTCTTTCAGGTTGTCCATTTTATTGGCATAGAGTTGCTTGTAGCAATCTCTCATGATCCTTTGTATTTCTGCAGTGTCAGTTGTTACTTCTTTTTCATTTCTAATTCTATTGATTTGAGTCTTCTCCATTTTTTCTTGATGAGTCTGGCTAATGGTTTATCAACTTTATCTTCTCAAAGAATCAGCTTTTAGTTTTATTGATCTTTGCTATTGTTCCTTCATTTGTTTTTCATTTATTTCTGATCTGATCTTTATGATTTCTTCCCTTCTGCTAACTTTGGGGGGTTTCTTGTTCTTCTTTTGCTTTAGGTATAAGGTTAGGTTGTTTATTTGAGATGTTTCTTGAGGTAGGATTGTATTGCTATAAACTTTCCTCTTAGAACTGCTTTTGCTGCATCCCATAGGTTTGGGGCCATGTGTTTTCATTGTCATTTGTTTCTAGGTATTTTTTTATTTCCTCTTTGATTTCTTCATTGATCTCTTGGTTATTAAGTAGTGTATTGTTTAGCCTCCATGTGTTTGTATTTTTTACAGATTTTTTCCTGTAATTGATATCTAATCTCATAGCGTTGTGGTTGGAAAACATACATGATATGAATTAAATTTTCTTAAATTTATCAAGGCTTGATTTGTGTCCCAAGATATGATGTATCCTGGAGAGTGTTCCATGAGCACTTGAGAAGAAAATGTTTTCTGTTGTTTTTGGATGGAATGTCCTATAAATCTCAATTAATTCCATCTTTTTAATGTATCATTTAAAGCTTATGTTTCCTTATTTATTTTCATTTTGGATGATCTGTCCATTGGTGAAAGTGGGGTGTTAAAGTCCCCTACTATGATTGTGTTACTGTTGATTTCCCCTTTTATGGCTGTCCACATTTGCCTTATGTATTGAGGTGCTCCTATGTTGGGTGCATAAATATTTACAATTGTTATACCTTCTTCTTGGATCGATCCCTTGATCATTATGTAGTGTCCTTTGTCTCTTGTAATAGTCTTTATTTTAAACTCTATTTTGTCTGATATGAGAATTGCTACTCCAGCTTTCTTTTGATTTCCATTTGCATGGAATATCTTTTTCCATCCCCTCACTTTGAGTCTGTATATATCCCTAAGTCTGAAGTGGGTCTCTTGTAGACAGCATATATATGGGTCTTGTTTTTGTATCCATTCAGCCAGTCTATCTTTTGGTGGGAGCATTTAATCCATTTATATTTAAGGTAGTTATCGATATGTAGGTTCTTATTACCATTTTCTTAATGGTTTTGGATTTGTTATTGTAGGTCTTTTCCTTCTCTTGTTTCCTGCCTAGAGAAGTTCCTTTAGCATTTGTTGTAAAGCTGGGTTGGTGGTGCTGAATTCTCTTAACTTCTGCTTGTCTGTAAAGGTTTTAATTTCTCTGTCGAATATGAATGAGATCCTTGCTGGGCAGAATAATCTTGGTTGTAGGCTTTTTCCTTTTATCACTTTAAATGTGTCCTGCCACTCCCTTCTGGCTTGCAGAGTTTCTGCTGAAAGATCAGTTAAGCTCATGGGGATTCCCTTGTATATTATTTGTTGCTTTTCCCTTGCTGCTTTTAATATTTTTTCTTTGATTTTAATTTTTGATAGTTTGATTAATATGTGTCTTGGGATGTTTCTTCTTGGATTTATCCTGTATGGGACTCTCTGTGCTTCCTGGACTTTGTTGACTATTTCCTTTCCCATATTAGGGAAGTTTACAACTATAATCTCTTCAAATATTTTCTCAGTCCCTTTCTTTTTCTCTTCTGCTCCTGGGACCCCTATAATTCCAATGTTGGTACATTTAATATTGTCCCAGAGGTCTCTAAGACTGGTCTCAATTCTTTTCATTCTTTTTTCTTTATTCTGATCTGCACTAGTTATTTCCACTATTTTATCTTCCAGGTCACTTATCCATTCTTCTGCCTCAGTTATTCTGCTACTGATTCCTTCTAGAGAATTTTTAAATTTCATTTATTGTGTTGTTCATCATTGTTTGCTCTTTAGTTCTTCTAGGTCCTTGTTAATCGTTTCTTGTATTTTCTCCATTCTATTTCCAAGATTTTGGATCATCTTTGCTATCATTACTCTGAATTCTTTTTCAGGTAGACTGCCTATTTCCTCTTCATTTGTTTGGTCTGGTGGGTTTTTACCTTGCT
The DNA here is from genome assembly GCF_963455315.2 of Globicephala melas. Lineage (NCBI taxonomy): Eukaryota > Metazoa > Chordata > Mammalia > Artiodactyla > Delphinidae > Globicephala > Globicephala melas. The sequence continues at coordinate 108,303,265 of NC_083319.1, read as the reverse complement.
CCTTCACCTGCTGTGTGTTTCTCTGTCTTCTCATTTTGCTTAACTTACTGTGTTTGGGATCTCCTTTCACAGGCTGCAGGTTCGTAGTTCCCATTGTTTTTGGTGTCTGCCCCCAGTAGCTATGGTTGGTTCAGTGGGCTGTGTAGGCTTCCAGGTGGAGGGGACTGGTGCCTGTGTTCTGGTGGATGAGGCTGGATCTTGTCTTTCCGGTGAGCAGGACCACGTCTGGTGATGTGTTTTGGGGTGTCTGTGACCTTATTATGATTTTAGGCAGCCTCTGTGCTAACAGGTGGGGTTGTGGTCCTGTCTTGCTAGTTGTTTGGCATAGGGTGTTCAGCATTGTAGTTTGCTGGTCATTGAGTGGAGCTAGATCTTGGCGTTGAGATGGAGGTCTCTGGAAGAGCTTTCACCATTTGATATTACGTGGAGCTGGGAGGTCTCTGGTGGACCAATGTCCTGAACTTGGCTCTCCCACCTCAGAGGCACAGGCCTGACACCTGGCCAGAGCACCAAAACACTGTCTGCCACATGGCTCAGAAAAAAAGGGAGAAAGAAAGAAAGAAAGGAAGAAAGAAGGAAAAGGGAAAAGAAAGTTATTAAAATAAAAAATTTAAAAGATTAAAAAACTAAAAAGTAATAAAAAAGACAGAAGAAAAGAAAGAAGAAAGCAACCAAACCAAAAAACAAATCCACCAATGATAACCAGTGCTAAAAACTATACAAAAAAAAAAAAAATCCAAAAAAAACCCCAGGACAAATGGTATAAGCAAAGCTATACAAACAAAATCACACAAAGAAGCATACAAATACACAGTCAGAAAAAGAGAAAAAGGAAATATATTTTTTTTATTTTTTAAAAAAAGGAAGAGAGCAACCAAATCAATAAACAAATCTCCCATGATAATAAACTCTAAATACAAAACTGAGATAAACATAAAACCAAAAATAAATTAGATGCAGAAAGCAAACCCCAAGTCTACAGTTGCTCCCAAAGTTCACTGCCTCAATACTGGAATGATTCGTTGTCTATTCATGTATTCCAGAGATGCAGGGTACATCAGTTGATTGTGGGGATTTAATCCACTGCTCCTGAGGCTGCTGGAAGAGATTTCTCTTTCTCTTCCTTGTTCGCACAGCTCCTGGGGTTCAGCTTTGGATTTGGTCCTGCCTCTGCATGTAGGTCACCTGAGGGCATCTGTTCCCCCACCGCCACACAGGATGGGGTTAAAGTAGCAGCTGATTTGGGGGCTCTGGCTCACTCAGGTCAGGGGGAGGGAGGGGCATGGAATGCAGGGCGAGTCTGCAGTAGCAGAGGCCGGCGTGACGTTGCACCAGCCTGAGGTGTACCGTGTGCTCTCCCAGGGAAGTTGTCCCTGGATCACAGGACCCTGGCAGTAGCGGGTTGCACAGGCTCCAGGAGGGGAGGTGTGCAGAGTGACCTGTGCTCGCACACAGGCTTCTTGGCGGCTGCAGCAGCAGCCTTAGCGTTTCATGCCCGTCTCTGGGGTCCGCACTGATAGCCGTGTCTCGCACCCGTCTCTGGAGCTCATTTAGGCGGTGCTCTGAATCCCCTGTCCTCACTCACCCTGAAACAATGAATGGTCTCTTGCCTCTTAGGCAGGTCCAGACTTTTTCCCGGACTCCCTCCCGGCTAGCTGTGGTGCACTAGCCCCCTTAAGGCTGTGTTCACACAGCCAACCCCAGTCCTCTCCCTGGGATCTGACCTCCGAAGCCCAAGCTTCAGCTCCCAGCCCCCACCCACCCTTGTGGGTGAGCAGACAAGCCTCTCGGGCTAGTGAGTGCTAGTTGGCACCGATCCTCCGTGCCGGAATCTCTCCACTTTTCCCTCTGCACCCCTGTTGCTGGGCTCTCCTCCGTGGCTCCGAAGCTTCCCTCCCATTACCCCGTCTCCACCAGTGAAGGGGCTTCCTAGTGTGTGGAAACTTTGCCTCCTTCACAGCTCTCTCCCAGAGATGCAGGTCCTGTTTCTATTCTTTTGTCTCTGTTTTTTCTTTTTTCTTTTGCCCTACCCAGGTACGTGGGGAGTTTCTTGCCTTTTGGGAGGTCTGAGGTCTTCTGCCAGCGTTCAGTAGGTGTTCTGTAGGAGTTATTCCACATGTAGATGTATTTCTGATGTATTTGTGGGGAGGAAGGTGATCTCCATGTCTTACTCCTCTGCCATCTTGAAAGTCTCTCCCTACCTTTATTGTTTTTATTTTGTAAAAATAATTTATTCTATGGGCTCTGGTGAAAAGTCATGGTTCATTGAGTAAATATTGACTTAAGGCACACAGCAGAGCAATTCTCTCTCCAGCATATGTGTGACAAGATGGAGAGCCATCTGTTTGCTGAAGATAGGACGTTATGACAATATATCCACTTTGAAATACAGCTCTATATACACACCCTAACTGCTATATAGTTACATATGAATTTTTTTTAAAAAAGTCCAACTTACAAATGCTGTCACCCCAGAATATAATCCTTATCCACAACTCACCACAGGTTTGCAGGAGTACGATTACTGAGAGTCACTTAATGTGGAGATATTAAGCTTCACCTCATTGTAACAATAAAAAAAATTATGTTCCTTTTGTCACCACCATTTTAAAAGACAGGATAGACGCATCTCTCTCACCAAGGCCACGTTGCAAAATGGAAGAGTGACTGATGATGGTAAACCAGTTTTTATTTTTAATTTAATCTTTTTAAGAACTGTGGTTTCCAACAGTTGTTGAATCATCATCTGCTGAAGAAGAATGTGAACTTGGGGTAATGGAGGCTAAACAAATCCTTAGAGAACCCCATTATATATAATGACGTATGATTCAAATGTGAGGGAAATTAGGGAAGTTTAGAATTTCCACAACATACATAGAAAATTTTTGATGACTATATGTCAAGAATAATAAAATTGTACTCAAGTGAGAATGGTTGGCACTACATTAAGTTAATTAGACAAACACTGGGAAAGGATGAGTTTAACAGTTAAAAAGAAATTTGTGCTTAAGCTATTGGGGAAAAAATGCACATAAATATTAAGAAAAACAAAGTTGGTGCAAGAAGAAGATGCAAAATATTTTAAAGATTCAAATTAACTTAATTTTCAAAAAATGGCTAAAGTAGAATATCTACTAGAGATATTTTCTCAAGAATCAAATGATTACCTCAAATGGGACTAAAGCTTATTTTAAAATGGGGAGAGATACAATAGGTTAGAAACTAGACCAGTAGAGGGAGCATAATATAGTTGGTCCACGAAGACACTAAGCATGGTTAAGATCTCTGTTAAGCAAAGATATAGAGATTGGGAGAATTATTCACTTTTATATTAGATATAAATTCTCAGATGCAAAGATATCCATTAATGATTACAAGTAATTTAAATTCCATCCTCTCAATTTAATACATTGTTTCAGTTGAATTCAGTTATTTGTATTGTAAGAACAAAATTAAGTATATTCGTATAAAAAATGTGAATGTTAAAAAAATAAATGCAAGATTTTGTAAAAATAAATTAACTTAATACTATGGCAAGTAAAACAATGGGGTAAAGTTTAGTTGCAGAGCTGTGATGGTGGAAACTATGAATAAAATACATCAGAGTAATCAAGTGGTAGCAAAATATTTTGATTCTTAAGATAAAAAAAAAATTGAATTTTCTCTATGCCTATGTAGATGGACACCATATTGCAGCTATCCTATCTGATACCAGTAAAATTTTTTACAAATATTGAATCTGATTATGTGAACAGAAATAATGTCACATGTTTATGAGTCTGGAAGGTTAAAAAGAAAGATATCAAGGTGGACTTAGTTAATTTTATAATACTTTACCTCTGGGGTGTTTGATTAATGTTCATTGATGCTGCTTGTGACTCTGAAGAAGTAAGTGATAGATGCTAAAAATGATTTCAAAAGGATACATTATGATGGAAGATGAAGGAATGGAAAGGATTTCTATGCTGTAGAAGGGAAATAAAACTGAGTGAGGGTCCCTGGGAGGGTGTATTTGCAATATTCTGCAAGCTTTTGGCATAATATTATTCTGCAAAGGAAGTCTGTCTAAAATTATTAAAGGTAAGAAATTTAGCAGATGTAGTCGTCATCCTATGGAGTGTGTGTTATAAACACTTAGTGCTAGACTGATGAACTATGTCATAAAAAGCAGCAACCTTCAGGAACATGACAATCTTTGAGGTTTTAATGAGGAAATCCAACCATGTCTTCTCTTTTTTCCAAATCCCTTCCTCCACCCCACAAAGACAAGTCAGGCTAGAAACCTTTCCAACTATTGCTGTTGAAACTGTTTCATGGAAATGATCTTGCAAAAGAGAAAGTATAAGCATATGTCCAGGCTTTCAGGATGATACAGTGTTGTATAGTAGCAATTAAAATGAGGAAGTTGTCAGGGCTAGAAATATAATTTGGGAGGTCTAGGTAGAAAAAAATCCAGTAGAGATTCCTTTGTCTATAAATATGATTTGAATTGGGTCTGTATAAATACAGGGAATAAATCAGGACCAGAATAAATAAATAAAAGTCATATGAGCATCCTAAAAAAAAAAGAATCAGGACCAAATATTCAACCAGAATCCAGAATATGTCAACTTCTGAAACAGGATTATAGTGACTTCAGGGCCAAAACTGCACCAGAACCACACTGTGCTTACACTAGCAAATCATGTCATTTCCTCTGTGTTTACACACAGGTACACACATTAGTGTTTATTTATATACTGCAGTGAAGATAATTCTATATAATGCCCCCAAAATGAGTTCAGTTCTTCTCCACTGAGGCTTTTATTGTAATTATAGTATATTGAGTTTGAATAGAACCACAGAGATGCTGCTAAATGACTAAATATTGCATACATGAGGAAAACAGCATTTTTAAAAAGTGGTGCCTGAATAAAGTCTCTTCCAGTTGAGAAAGATCCTCTACACACACACACACACACACACACACAAATCTACACAGCCTCCCACATAATAATTTACATATTAGATTTTTCCTTAGAAAATTCATTATCAAGTCATTCTGATATATGTAAAATAAGAATAATTCTCTTACTTAATAATGGCTTTAGAAGCTAATAAATCTTTAAGCTTTTCATATCCTATTTTAGCTAAAATCAGCTTTGAAAATTAATGCACATTATACTTGCTAAATTTAGGAATGGAGTATAATTCTAGGTAATTTAAGAACCACAATACATAGTTTCAATTTTTAAAAAAAGTTCCTAAAAATAATAAAAAATAAAATTTAATTAATTAATTAAAAGTTCTGGCTAGACAATCTTACAAATATTCAGTGGTTCATGTGTCTATTTTATTTTAGCTAAAATGTACAATGAAAACTATAAGGCAAAGAAAAGATACAACATGATCTTTAGAGAAAGTTATAAAATTCGAAACAGAATACATTTGGTTTGGAAATGATAATATTTTAGCTTTAATAACTTGATTATGTAAAATGTTCTCAATTACACAGTGATGAAGTCTCAGTTCAGTGAGTTCAGTTAAATTAAAGCATATACCACAATTTGCAAAATAGTTATGATATTTGATCAAATATTATATTCATTTGGAAAGGTAATCAGAATACTTAAAATAACATTATAAACACATTTATAAGTATACAAAATAATTAAATGTGACATTATTTACTCCTATGCTTATGTCTGCTTATTAAAGAACATTGACAATAAGTAAATAATTCATAAGGTATAGTTTTAGTTTTAATTTGAGATCTAATATTTAGTTACTGAAATGGGAAAAATCAATCTTGTTTTCACTAACCATCTCCAAATGAAACATTGACTGCAGCTGATTGTAATTTAATTATACTATTAAGTTTATCTTTTAAAATCTCACTATATGAATTTTGGCTTTCAATTACATATTACCAGCAGAAAAATTGCCATGAACATGATTACAAACTACCCCAGTGTGAAATTCATTACGAAGTCAACATGCCTACTTACCATGGTTGTCTCAGCGATCGAACCAAAGCTGTTTATGAATATGTTGCACGTGACATTAACTGGAGAGCCTGAAAAAGAGATTAAAACAGAAAAGCTGTTTAGATACTGATCTAAAATATTTTCAAGTAGCTCCATGCCTCTAATTTGTAGTTTAAAAAAAAAAAGAATTCAAAGCATTTCATTATCTGGCTATAAAGCTTTGTCATTAGACTTGATAGCTATACAAGTAAAAAACACTGAAATATTGTGTGGTAGGGGTTAAAATAACTCAGTTAATCTCTGCCTAAGCTAGTCAGATAAAATCACACACAAAAGCTGATATCTAAGCCTAATTTATTTTGTTTTTACATGAACATAATTGAGTCACTTAATTTTACAAGGTTTGCTACAAAAAAAGACAGCAGCCCCTTCCCCTATACCCCCATTTAATCCCTCCCTGGAGATGATCACTTCAACTCATTTAAACAATTCTTTGGATGTTTACCTCAATTTCTCTGAACAATAAGTTTATTTTACTCCTTTAGATGTTTTCATTTTAGACATATGTTCTGACGGCCACAGCAGAAGGTAAGGATTTCGCTTTCTTTCACACCTTATTCCCACCCCTGCTACCTTACACCTCTTTTCTGTCCTCCCATTACCCAAATACAGCTACATTGTCACTGTTGTTAGATCACTATTCACTTTTTACTTTATTATGACAAGGTAAATGTTACCTCCAACTAACCATATAATATACTATGATCACTCTTTCCTGCAGAACATGTTCCTGAGGTCGATAATTGTTTTATATATTTCACATAGTTTCCTCCATAGGTATCATTAACTTATGCACAAGTTCTGAAATGTCTAAACTGTGTTTCTGTATCAGACTCATCAGATACTCTATTAACTTTCTCTTCCATCAGGCTTACTCCATTCTAGATTTGTTGTCCTGGAGCATAGCAGTCATCTTATGCTTTCCCATAATCCTCCTACTGGAGATGCTCATCCTTCTCCTTTGTGGGACCTCTTTTCATGGTCCCCATTCCTTCTTCCTTCTTGACCCATTTCTTCATTTTAGTGGAACATGTCCTTCAGTAATTTTTTGAGAAATGATGCATAACGATGTGAAGCTTTTCAGAACTTGCTTGTTTACAAATGTTCTTTTTTATGCCCTCACACTTAATTAACACCTAGATTTGGTACCACATTTTAGGCTGGAAATTGTTTTTTCTTCTGAATTTTAAAGACTTTTCTTCATTAGCTTCTATTTTCTAGTATTGCTGTTGAAAGGTCCAAAGCCATTCTGATTCTTGATCCTTTGTCAACATAAAAGGGATGTTCTCTTTGTACCAATATTTTTATTCTTTAAAAAACCGGTTTCATTAGTTAAGATAGCTTATCACTCAAGGTTTTAATTTACATTTACTTAATTACTGGTGCACAAGTTTCATCTTTGCTTTTCTACTCATTTTCTGATAGCATTTATCTTGCCAGAATGAGGTACAGAAAAAAAAAAAAACAAAAAAATTATTTAAAAGTAAAGTCTAGGGCTTCCCTGGTGGCGCAGTAGTTGAGAGTCCACCTGCCGATGCAGGGGACACGGGTTCGTGCCCCCGTCCAGGAAGATCCTACATGCCGCGGAGCGGCTGGGCCTGTGAGCCATGGCTGCTGAGCCTGCGCGTCTGGAGCCTGTGCTCCACAACGGGAGAGGCCACATCAGTGAGAGGCCCGCGTACCGCAAAAAATAATAATAATAAATAAATAAAATAAAAAAATAAAGTCTATCCATAGGCCTATGAATTCTATGTACATTGAAATCGCCTGGTGATCTTTAAAAAAGATTGATACATGATTCTTACCTTCTAATTTAGTTGGTATGACATGCAACCAAGGCACTGGTATTTTTAAAAGCTAGCTACATAATTCAGATGTGCAACATAAGAAATTCCAGAGTAGGAAACAGCTGTGGCCATTAGACCATAGGACTAAAGTGAATTGGGGTTTTATTAGAGATAGAGAAAATGAGAGACGGGAGTCAGGACTTAGAACATTAAAAATGCAAAGCTATTTATTTTAATAAGAGAGTTGACTATTATAAATTTGGTCAACCTGCTAACAAAACATGGTGGCTGTTATGTACTTAGAAAGAGCCCAAATTCTATTGCGTCGAGATGCCTAGAACATAACATTCAAACAGATATAGAGGCTACATTGTTTGAAATATGAAGGATGGACATTTAAGAAAACCTCATAAAAGTTCTGAATCCTGGAGGTGCTATAATTAGTTATTACTAGTAGAATGGGTTTCTTTTTTAACTTTAAAAAACGTTTTTTCAAAATGTTATTTCTAAATATTAACAATTTTTTGAAAATTTGTAGGATGATAGAAATGTCTTGTCACCACGTAAGAGACGAGAAAGCACAGGTATTGTACTCCACGATTATTTTATCCCACCATAAGAGACGTATGAAGTCACAATTAACTGTTAGAAGATACGTGTGTGTGTGTGTGTATATATATATATATATATATATATATATATATATTTTTTTTTTTTTTTTACTTAATGTAAGTCTAAGGTGGTGAATTCTAAAATATATACACAGCCTGACTGGAATCTTGAAAAACTAAAAGCCAATCTTTGATATTCTCTAGGCTATTCTCTTTCTTCTTGAGAACTCTAAAATTCTGCTATTTTCGTTTGCTGTTAACAGCAACATGAATCTGGGGAATATCTTTTCCCTCAAGACATATTCTGTCATTGACTCAAATCCATTGGAGGAGGGAAAACGCAAACGTTTTAGTATTGGGTTAATTCATCTTCCAGTAAAATGAAGCTAGAGGTACATCCATGTTGGGGAAACATGGCCCTGTAAGAAGCTGCTGCTACACAACTGCCAGCTCTATCTGACTGTGATCTCTTTGGCTGAAGCTGGAATAAAGAGAAGCGGGGGGATGAATTTCTTATTTTAATTCAGCAAGGGGCAGAGCTTTTATTTTTTAGTCTCATCTTCTAAATTTAATCATTATGCTTAGAATTACAGACAATATTGGTGAAAAATAGGATGAAGGTGAAAATTCAGCATAGGCTTCAGTGACCTGAAGTTAGTAATGTCTGTTCTGATGCATTTCAGGGTCCCCTGAGAGCAGGTGCTGTACAGCACATCCTAATGATTCCAAAAAGGTTCTGAAAGGGAGCAATATGAAGTACTGTGCTAGGAGGAGGACTCCTCTGATGCATTTGTTTTCTCCCTAAAATAACATGTTTCCGTAGAAGAGCAATAGTCCCAGGAGAGGGGGCTACTTTAGGCTTTCACTAGCAGTTGGGAACATGATGCCTCACACTGTATGAACCAGACTCCAGCCCTTGCTTCTCCAATGCCTCCCATCAGGTGCAGAAAACTCTTCCTAAGGTCAGAAGTCAGCCTGCCCTAAGCTTTACTGTCTAATCCATCAGTTATCACACGTGTTCCTCACCTGGTTATTAGGACATACAAAAGTGCTATTTAGTTTCCATTTTACTACTTATTTGTAGGTATTCTCTTCTTCAGCATAAGGAAAGGTGAATTGGATTCAGGCACCAAACTTTAATTTCAAATTTGAAAAATAGAGCACTCACTTGAAAGATATACATATAAGATATATACTCACATGATATATATATATATATATATATAAAAAATACATATACATATATAGAATTTTATTTTAAAGAAATTTAAAATAGATTAAGGTATGAAGCAATTTGGAAATAAAGTCTACTGTTTTTAAAGATAGTCTTGGGCTAGATCATAGAATTTCTTCAATGTAATACCAAGGTATTTGGAATTTACTTTATGAACATGAAGGAGTCTTTACAGATTCTTGTTCATGAGAGTGTAGTAAACCAACACAACATGGTGAATGGTTGAATGGATAGCAAAAGCTTAAACATAGAGAAAACAGGAATTTATTGTAACAGTTTAGATGGGAAATACAATGGCCCTGACCAAGGACAGTGACAGTGGAGATAGAGTACAAGGAATGAAGTGGATACAGTTTATAAGGCAGTATATTCTACACTTTAAGATTCTGATCCATATCAGATCAGGGGTGCAGTCTTGGAGTAGTCTTTCTACCCTCACTATTAATATATATTATATATTCAAAAATTTTGTAGGGAATGAAGCTCAGAGAGGATTGTAAATCTTCTATTGCCATTACAGAGAGCACCTGTTTAGCAGTCATTGGTCAATCTGGTACTTCTCTGTGCCAAAGCAAAAAACTGTTATATCCATCTAATATACTGCTATGTTTAGCAACAGAGCAAATAACTGCTATAGCATCCATATGGCAAATTGTGCTTTAAAATTGTTCACTGCCTTAGCCATCGTTGGCCTGAAAAGCAAATGACAGTAGTTGCAGATGTTTTCAGCAGCATGTCTTCTTTTAGATGCCTCTTAAAGAAACAGAACATGGGGCTTCCCTGGTGGCGCAGTGGTTGAGGGTCCGCCTGCCGATGCAGGGGACACGGGTTGGTGCCCCGGTCCGGGAGGATCCCACGTGCCGCGGAGCGGCTGGGCCCATGGGCCGTGGGCACTGGGCCTGCGCGTCTGGAGCCTGTGCTCCACGGCGGGAGAGGCCGCAACGGTGAGAGGCCCGCGTATCGCAAAAAATAAAAATAAAAAAAGAAACAGAACAAGGCTTTTAAGCTCAGAGATGGACAAAGGCAAAATGGCAAAGTACAGTGCAAAGCCTTGGCAGTTACATTATTGTTATTCATGTTGGGGAAAAATTGTTCACCAGGCAAATCTAGAGCAAATAAACATAGAGACAAAAAATAACCCAAGTGTTCATGAAAATGACTCTAAAAAACTTTTAATGTAATGTTGCTTTAAAGCCACACCCTTTCGAAAGACATAAGAATGCAATCAAAACATTAAATTTCAAAAAAATCTGTTTAGTGATTTGTTTTTATTTTAGATAAATATATATATTTATGTAGTCAGGTCATGAGGAAAGATATTTATTTTTTAATTGACAAAAGCATATTTGATTGCTGTAAATCCATATTTTAGATTATTTTTTAGATACTTGAAAAAAGGTTTGAAATTTATGTTATAAAAATAGGATCCAATTTATTCTTCCCTTTCCCTTCCCTTTCCTTCTTGAAAATGTAGCCGAAAGCCATTCTCTTGGGCAGTACAAGAAAGGCTTCCGCGCTGGGGATGGCTGTGGGGAGTGTGGTGAGAAGGACATCAGCGGGGAAGGATTTCACAGCATGGGGTGTTGAAGCCTGAGTGGGGCTGCCTTGCATGGGGAGTGAGAGTTTGAACAGGACCCTGAGGAATTTGTGCAGGAGAGGGAGTGGCAGCAGACAAGGGAGATTCATTACGTATTGATCAAATATGTAATTATATTAAGGATAATGGGAGCCTTACTGTCAAATGAGGGAGTTAAAATATGGAGACTCAGAAACTAGAATAAACCTATGGTAGCAGAGATACCAGGGAGAACTCATGGTTTTCAGCAGATAGAGAATTAAATACATAGATCTAAACGAATATATGTGTGTGTGTATATACATATGTGTGTATATCTATGTATACTTATGCATATATGTGTATGTTTATTTATGCTCATATGTGTATGTATATAGATACATTCTGGCAGACACCAACTTAGCCAGTTAATCAAAGTGAACATCATCAGTCTTGGTAAAAAATTAACGTCGTCCACAACCTAATAAGATGCAATTAGAACACAGCATCACTGCTGTGATATTCCTATCAAGATGCATTACCTAAATTGAATCACGAGGAAACATGAGACTAATGCAAATCGAGGAACATTCTGTTAAATAAAGGAATAATAATATCTTTTTAAATGCCAAGATCATGACAGTCATAGGAACAATGAGGCTCTGTTCGGACTGAAGGAGACAATGAGAAATGACCCGTAAAACACAAGACATGATTCTAAACCGGATTCTTTTGCTATGAAGCCATTATTTAGATAGTTGATAAAATTTGAATGGGAGCCTGCAAATTAGATGGTAGCAATATATCCATGTTAATTTGCTTGTTTCAGTGATTAGACTGTGGTTACCTAAGATAATGTTCTTTTTGGCATGATACACCCAAGTATTGGGGCATCAGGTCAACAACTTACTTTCAAGTGGTTTGGGCAAAAAAATAGTTTGTGCTATACTTGCAAATCTTCTGTTAGTTTGAGAATGCTTTAAAATAAAAAAAGAGAAATAAGTACTACAGAGAGAATATATTAGAAAATAATCAGGGGCGGAGTCAAGATGGCAGACTAGGAGGACGCGGAATTCTCGTCTCTGCACAACTAGGGCACCTACCAGGCACCGGTGGGGGACCACGGACACCTCAGGGGACGGGAGAAACCCCCAGCAACTGGGTAGGATGTGGAGTGTGGGGGGAGTGAGGGGAGGAGAAGTGGAGGCGGGACAGGACTGGCGTCCCTGAGGGGAGGCTGGGGAGGGGAAGGGATCCCACGCCCGAAGGGGGAAATTGGGGGACGACTGGGAGGGCAGAAGATCAAAAGGGAGCGTGGCCAGGTTTCCCCTGCCCACTTGGGCCCCCAGGAAACTGCTGAGCTGCCAGGTATGATCCTCTGCCCACCTAGGCCCCCTCCAGATGCATGGGTCCTGAGGGAGTGGGAGGGAGGGAAGGGGGAGCAAATGTGAAGGCCAGACCTACGGGAACTGCACTCCTGAGGGGCGGCTGGGGGAGGGGAGGAATTCCTACATGCAGCAGGACCCACCTATGGATAGGGGTCCAGCAGCGATGGAGGAGACCCTGGGGGTGATGGGGGAGGGGCACAGAGGAACAGAACGGAACGTGGCCAATGCCTTCCCTGTCCACTTAGGCACCCGGAGCTTGTTGGGCCCCCAGGCCTCGTCCTCTGTCCTCTGAGCCTCCCTCCTGCCGTGCAGAGCCGAAGCCCCGCCCCTACACTCCCACCCAGGGCCCCACCTCTACACTCGGAGACCCCCTCTGAGACCCCCTCCAACGCGCTGGGCCTAAACCCCACCCACACACCCTCACTCAGGGCCCCACCTCCAAACTCCAGAACTCCACACTCCACAGGGTCTCCTTCCAACGTGCTGCCTCTCCCCTTCCACGCAGGTCCTAAGCAGAGGCCCCGCCCCACGCTCAAACATCACCCCCCCCACCCGCCTAGGTCCTGCCCCACCCTAAACCCCACCACTGCCTAAGTTCCACCCCTTACCTAAACTCCACACCCATTAGCAAGGCTTTTTTTTTCTTTTTTCCTCTTTTACATTCGGGCTCTGTTTTACCTTGTTGATTCATTCTTATTGATTCATTTATATTTTTATTTTTCCTAATAAATCTTTTATTTTTCTGATTTTATTTTATTCTTTATACTTTATTGTTCTCTCCTTTTGGCTTGTTCCCCCCGAACCCCCATTTTTTTTTTCTCTTGTGGTTTTATTCTACCTTGTTGCAGTTGTTTCAATCATATTTTTAGTTTTCCTAATATATTTTTTATTTTTTTTTTTTTTTGCGGTATGTGGGCCTCTCACTGTTGTGGCCTCTCCCGCCACGGAGCACAGGCTCCGGACGCACAGGCCCAGCGGCCATGGCTCACAGGCCTAGCCGCTCCGTGGCATGTGGGATCTTCACGGACCGGGGCACGAACCCGTGTCCCCTGCATCGGCAGGCAGACTCTCAACCACTGCGCCACCAGGGAAGCCCCTAATATATTTTGATCTTTCTAATTTTATTTTGCTTTTTATTCTTTGATATTGTACTGCTCCTTTTTTTCTTTCTTTCCTTCTTTTTTTTTTAGTGTGTGTACCACACCATGCAGCTTGTGGGATCTTGGTTGCTAGGCTGGAGGTCAGGCCCGAGCTCCTGTTGTGGGAGCTCTGAGTCCAAACCACTGGACTAACAGAGAACCTCAGACACCAGGGAATATTAATCAGAGTGAGGCCTCCTGGAGGGCCGAATCTCAGCACCAAGACCCACCTTTATCCAACTGCCTGAAAACTCCAGTGCTGGATGCCTCAGGCCAAACAACCAGTAAGACAGGAATACAGCACCACCCATCAAAAAAAATGAAATGACAAAAAAATGTTACAGACGAAAGAGCAAGGCAAAAACCTACAAGACCAAATAAATGAAGACAAAATAGGCAACCTACCTGAAAAAGAATTCAGAGTAATGATAGTAAAGATAATCCAAAATCTCAGAAACAGAATAGAGAAAATACAAGAAACGTTTAACAAGGATCTAAAAGAAGTAAAGTGCAAACAAACAGTGATGAACAACACAATAACTGAAGTTAAAAATACTCTAGAAGGAATCAATAGCAGAATAACTGAGGCAGAAGAACAGATAAGTGAGCTGGAAGACAGAATGGTGGAAATAACTGCCAGGGAGCAGAATAAAGAAAAAAGAATGAAAAGAATTGAGGACAGTCTCAGAGACCTCTGGGACAACATTAAACACACCAACATTCGAATTATAGGGGTCCCAGAAGAAGAGGAGAAAAATAAAGGTACTGAGAAAATATCTGAAGAGATTATAGTTGAAAACTTCCCTAACATGGGAAAGGAAAGAGTCAGTCGAGTCCAGGAAGCACAGAGACTCCCATACGGATAAATCCAAGAAGAAACATCCCAAGACACATATTAATCAAACTATCAAAAATTAAATAGAAAGAAAAAATATTAAAAGCAGCAAGGGAAAAGCAACAAATAACATACAAGGGAATCCCCATGAGGTTAACAGCTGATCTTTCAGCAGAAACTCTGCAAGCCAGAAGGGAGTGGCAGGACACATTTAAAGTGATAAAAGGGAAAAGGCTACAACCAAGATTATTCTGCCCAGCAAGGATCTCATTCATATTCGATGGAGAAATTAAAACCTTTACAGACAAGCAAGAGTTAAGAGAAATCAGAATCACCAAACCAGCTTTACAACAAATGCTAAAGGAACTTCTCTAGGCAGGAAACAAGAGAAGGAAAAGACCTACAATAACAAACCCAAAACCATTAAGAAAATGGTAATAGGAACATACCTATTGATAACTACCTTAAATGTAAATGGATTATGCTCCAACCAAAAGACGTAGACTGGCTGAATGGATACAAACACAAGACTGGTACATATGCTGTCTACAAGAGACCCACTTCAGACTTAGGGACACATACAGACTGAAAGTGAGGGAATGGAAAAAGATATTCCATGCAAATGGAAATCAAAAGAAAGCTGCAGTAGCAATTCTCACATCAGACACAATAGACTTTAAAATAAAGACTATTACAAGAGACAAAGAAGGACACTACATAATGATCAAGGGATCAATCCAAGAAGAAGATATAACAATTGTAAATATATATGCACCCAACGTAGAAGCACTTCAATACATAAAGCAAATGCTAACAGCCATAAAAGGGGAAATCAACAATAACACAATCATAGTAGGGGACTTTAACACCCCACTTTCACCAATGGACAGATCATCCAAAATGAAAATAAATAAGGAAACACAAGCTTTAAATGATACATTAAACAAGATGGACTTAATTGATGTTTATAGGACATTCCATCCAAAAACAACAGAATACAATTTCTTCTCAAGTGCACATGAAATATTTTCCAGGACAGACTATATCCTGGGTCACAAATCAAGCCTTGCTAAATTTAAGAAAACTGAAGTCGTATCAAGTACCTTTTCTGACCACAACACTATGAGACAAGATATCAATTACAGGAAAAAAACTGTAAAAAATAGAAACACATGGAGGCTAAACAATACACTCTTAAATAACCAAGAGATCACTGAAGAAACCAAAGAGGAAATCAAAAAATACCTAGAAACAAATGACAATGAAAACATGACGACCCAAAACCTATAGGATGCAGCAAAAGCAGTTCTAAGAGGGTAGCTTGTAGCAATAAAATCCTACCTCAAGAAACAAGAAACATCTCAAATAAACAACCTAACTTTACACCTAAAGCAATCAGAGAAAGAAGAACAAAAAAACCCCAAAGTTAGCAGATGGAAAGAAATCATAAAGATCAGATCAGAAATAAATGAAAAATGAAGGAAACAATAGCAAAGATCAATAAAACTAAAAGCTGGTTCTTGAGAAGATAAACAAAATTGATAAACCCTTAGCCAGACTCATCAAGAAAAAAAGGGAGAAGACTCAAATCAACAGAATTAGAAATGAAAAAGGAGAAGTGACAACTGACATTGCAGAAATAGAAAGGATCATGAGAGAATACTACAAGCAACTCTATGCCAATAAAATGGACAACCTGGAAGAAATGGACAAATTCATAGAAAAGCACAACCTTCTGAGACTGAACCAGGATGAAATACAAAATATACACAGACCAATCACAAGCACTGAAATTGAAACTGTGATTAAAAATCTTCCAGCAAACAAAAGCCCAGCACCAGATGGCTTCACTGGTGAATTCTATCAAACATTTAGAGAAGAGCTAACACTTACCTTTCTCAAAGTCTTCCAAAATATAACAGAGGGAAGAACACTCCCAAACTCATTCTACGAGGCCACCATCACCCTGATACCAAAACCAGACAAAGATGTCACAAAGAAAGAAAACAAGGCCAATATCACTGATGAAAGAGATGCAAAAATACTCAACAAAATACTAGAAAATAGAATCCAACAGCACATTAAAAGGATCATACACCATGATCAAGTGGGTTTATCCCAGTAATGCAAGGATTCTTCAATATATACAAATCAATCATGTGAAACACCATATTAACCAACTGAAGGAGAAAAACCATAATGATCATCTCAATAGATGCAGAAAAATCTTTTGACAAAATTCAACATACATTATAAAAAATCTCCAGAAAGTAGGCACAGAGGGAACCTACCTCAACATAATAAAGGTCATATATGACAAACCCACAGCCAACATAATTCTCAATGGTGAAAAACTGAAACCATTTCCTCTGAGATCAGGAACAAGACAAGGTTGCCCACTCTCACCACTATTATTCAACATAGTTTTGGAAGTTTTAGCCACAGCAATCAGAGAAGAAAAAGGAATCCAAATCAGAAAAGAAGTAAAACTGTCACTGTTTGCAGATGACATGATACTATACATAGAGAATCCTAAACATGCTACCAGAAAACTACTAGAGTTCATCAATGAATTTGGTCGAGTAGCAGGATACAAAATTAATGCACACAAAATTCTTGCATTCCTATACACTAATGATGAAAAATCTGAAATAGAAATTAAGGAAACACTCTCATTTACCATTGCAACAGAAAGTATAAAATACCCAGGAATAAACCTACCTAAGGAGACAAAAATCCTGTATGCAGAAAACTATAAGACACTGATGAAAGAAATTAACGATGATAGAAACAGATGAAAAGATATACCATGTTCTTGGATTGGATGAATCAACATTGTGAAAATGACTATACTACCTAAAGCAATCTACAGATTCAGTGCAATCCATATCAAACTACCAATGGCATTTTTCACAGAACTGGAACAAAAGATTTTACAATTTGTTGGAAACCCAAAAGACCCCGAAGAGCCAAAGCAATCTTGAGAAAGAAAAACGGAGCTGGAAGAATTAGGCTCCCGGACTTCAGACTATACTACAAAGCTACAGTAATCAAGACAGTATGGTACTGGCACAAAAACAGAAATATAGATCAATGGAACAGGATAGAAAGCCCAGAGAGCAACCCAAGCACATATGGTCACCTTATCTTTGATAAAGGAGGTAAGAGTATACAATGGAGAAAAGACAGCCTCTTCAATAATTGGTGTGAAAAACTGGACAGCTATATGTAAAATAATGAAATTAGAACACTTCCTAACACCATACACAAAAATAAACTCAAAATGGATTAAAGACCTAAATGTAAGGCCAGACACTATCAAACTCTTAGAGGAAAACATAGGCAGAACACTCTATGACATAAATCACAGCAAGATCTTTTTTGCCCCACCTCCTAGAGAAATGGAAATAAAAACAAAAATAAACACATGGGACCTAATGAAGCCTAAAAGCTTTTGCACAGCAAAGGAAACCATAAACAAGAAGAAAAGACAACCCTCAGACTGGGGGAAAATATTTGCCAATGAAGCAATTGACAAAGGATTCATCTCCAAAATTTACATGCAATTCATGCAGGTCAATATCAAAAAAACAAACAACCCAATCCAAAAATGGGCAAAAGACCTAAACAGACATTTCTCCAAAGAAGATATTCAGATGGCCAACAAACACATGAAAGGATGGTCAACATTACTAATCATTAGAGTAATGCAAATCAAAACTACAATAAGGTACCACCTCACAACGGTCTGAAGAAAAGGGAACCCTCTTGCACTGTTGGTGGGAATGTAAATTGATATAGCCACTATGGAGAACAGTATGGAGGTTCCTTAAAAAACTAAAAATAGAACTACCATATGACCCAGCAGTCCCACTATTGGGCATACACCCTGAGAAAACCATAATTCAAAAAGAGTCATATACCACAATGTTCATTGCAGAACTATTTTCAATAGCCAGGACATGGAAGCAACCTAAGTGTCCATAGACAAAGGAATGGATAAAGGAGATGTGGCACATATATAAAATGGAATATTATTCATCCATAAAAAGAAGTGAAACTGAGTTATTTGTAGTGAAGTGGACGGACTTAGAGTCTGTCATACAGAGTGAAGTAAGTCAGAAAGAGAAAAACAAATGCCATATGCTAACACACATATATGGAATGTAAAAAAAAAAATGGTTCTAATGAACCTAAGGGCAGGACAGGAATAAAGATGCAGACATAGAGAATGGACTTGAGGACACGGGGAGGGGGAAGGGTAAGCTGGGATGAAGTGAGAGAGTGGCATGGACATATATACACTACCAAATGTAAAACAGATAGCTAGTGGGAAGCAGCTGCATAGCACAGGGAGATCAGCTCGGTGCTTTGTGACCACCTAGAGGGATGGGATAGGGTGGGGGGGGGAGGGAGATGCAAGAGAGAGTGGATATGGGGATATATATATATGCATATAGCTGATTCACTTTGTTATACAGCAGAAACTAACACAACATTGTAAAGCAATTATACTCCAGTAAAATGTTGGAAAAAAAAAGAAAAAAAGAAACAAAATCTAAAAATATAGGGTGCAGAATTTAAATCTGTGAACATTTCAGGTGTTCATCTACAGTTTTAGAAAGACTTATTTTTTTTTGAAGTTTTCAACTTTTTTTTTACATCTTTATTGGGTATAATTGCTTTACAATGGTGTGTTAGTTTCTGCTTTATAACAAAGTGAATCAGCTATACATATACATATGTTCCCATATCCCTTCCCTCTTGAGTCTCCCTCCCTCCCACCCTCCCTCCCTCTCCTACCCCTCTAGGTGGTCACAAAGCACCGAGTTGATCTCCCTGTGCTATGCGGCTGCTTCCCACTAGCTATCTATTTTATTTTTGGTAGTGTATGTATGTCCATGCCACTCTCTCACTTTGTCCCAGCTTACCCTTCCCCCTCCCCATATCCTCAAGTCTGTTCTCCAGTAGGTCTGCATCTTTATTCCCATCTTGCCCCTAGGTTCTTCATGACCATTTTTTTTTTGATTCCATATATATGTGTTAGCATATGGCATTTGTTTTCCTCTTTCTGACTTACTTCACTCTGTATGACAGACTCTAGGTCCATCCACCTCACTACAAATAACTCAATTTCGAGAAAGGCTTATTTTTAAGAGATTTTTCTTGTTAAAATGACCTTGTATTACACGAAAATAGAAAATACAGTTTTTTCAAAAAATAACTGTGAATTTTATTCAAGAAGCATTGTGTCTGGATGGATAGGAATAATTAAAATGGATAAAGAAGATTCTAACACTTTCCCTGAAAAAAAATATGTGCAGAAATGAGTAATAGGTACACATTCCATTCTGGGGATAGAATGAGTTATAGCAGAAGAGACTGTATGAAAATTGCACTTGTGATGTGGGAGAAAAGGATTAATATAGAGAAATATTACAGATGAAAAGACAGAAACCACAGAGACATAGTGAAGGCGAACAATGTTATTTCTAGATAAAGAGAATGGTCATTGGAGACAGAATGAAAAAACCTAACGAAAATGCAATAAATATATAGGAGGAATACACAAACAGGTGATTGCTGACAGAGTACTTTCTGCCTGAATCCAAATTAGTTTTAAGGTTATCAAAGACCAACTGAGGGCCTAAACAATAGAGTCAAAGGAAAGAAACAAAATCTAGAAAAAGCTGGTAGATAGTCTAGTGAAATAATATTTTATTGTCTATGGATGTACTTTTATTTTCTATGCAATTGCTTTTTGTCTGTTAAACTGGTTTCCAGTTTCCAATGATTCCTGGAAACTTCTATTTCAGGATGGAGGATCGAGCATAGTTTTCTTCTCTCCAAATGCATAAAAATGATATTATTGAATAAAAATGAGACTAGATATATCACACCAAAGAGAACGAGAGGGAAGTCAGAATTGGTTTAATCACATAAAATATAGAAGGCAGAAGAAAATGGTTGACAGACAAAACAGAGAAAAGTCTAAAATAAATGATGATTAGAACTGCATGGAGAAGGAAGCTAAGTGCTAAGAGGCACAAAGTTCAGGGTCATCATCCACAGGAAAGGAGGTGGGTAGTTAGGCTGGGCAGCAGGGGAGGCCATAGACACCTGTCTCAGGAAGCTCCCTGCTCCCTTATTCATAGTCCCCTAGAGCCGGGATGGCCTGGAATTTCCATGGGTTTGAAGGATGCACATAACTTTTTTTTTCCTTTTGCAAACATAGCTTATTAAGGTGATTGGAAATAATATGATTCTGTAAGCAATGCTGACTTTTTAAATGTTTTCTTTTTCCAGCTTTATTGAGATATAAAAGGCATACAACATTGTGTAAGTTCAAGATGTACAACGTGTTGATTTGATACTGCAATAAGATGATGACTTTAGCATTAGCTAACACCTCCATCATCACATAATTACTGTTTCTTTTTTGTGGTGAGAACTTTTAAGTCTATAATAGAGTACTGTTAACTATAATCTGAAGGCTATACATTAGATTCCCAGAATTTATTCAACTTCTCTTTGCAAAAAAAAAAAAAAAAAAAAGTAACTGGGGAAAACAGGGTTCCTGCCAGTACCTCAAAACGAAAGTCATCGCTATTCTGGCATTTGGAGAACCCCAGACCAAAGCCTCGCCACTCAACACTCACCTAAAGCAAAGCTGTGCCCAGGGCAGTATCATCTCTGTCAGATTTCCTTTCCCAGAGAGAGAAACAGCAGAAAACTATCTCTCTCCATACACAGCAGACAAAACATGTATCAGCACCTGGGCAAATCAACTCAGCCCTTCCTCAATGACAAAGCATTTCCATCACATGCAAGAAAACTAATGGCTTCAAGAGAGTGAACAAGATGAATAAACATAATTATTCCTGCAGGAAAAAAAGAGAAACTATTGGGCAGAAAAGAAAAACAGAAGAGGTAGAATGCAAGAATGGAGGCGTCCAATTAGCAGTCTAGTTAGTGCAAAGAACTTTCATAGCACCTTCTTTGTAAAAGGCCTGGAAAGCCATCAAAGAGATTAAACAGATGCTCACTGGAAGTGACCAATTTTCCTTTTGCAGTGTTTGCCTCAAAGAAGTAGAATTGTGCTGAAGGTCTGTTGAGGCTATTCATCACTAATATTTTTGGACAATTTAATTTTTACCCAATTCAGGTACACGATTTTTACTATTATCATAAAACAACAAACAGATAAACATACAAAATAACACCCGCCTGGCAATGTGCAACACAACCTTCCTGCAGTTTGTGTGGCTTATGCCTGGTACTGCAGTGTTTTCTCTCAAACAAATAGGATCTTTAAAAGGTGTACTTATTTTAGAGAAATGATACAAAATAGTACAAATAAGTATCATAATTTTGTTTAAAGAAAAATGTCTACATCTAGAGTTTTTCAAACTTAGCAGTATACAAAAGAGCAAATACAAAGTTACTTTTTTTTTTTTTTTTTTTTTTTTTGCGGTATGCGGGCCTCTCACTGTTGTGGCCTCTCCCGTTGCGGAGCACAGGCTCCAGACGCGCAGGCTCAGCGGCCATGGCTCACGGGCCCAGCCTCTCTGCGGCATGTGGGATCTTCCCGGACCGGGGCACGAACCCGTGTGCCCTGCATCGACAGGCGGACTCTCAACCACTGCGCCACCAGGGAAGCCCCAAAGTTACATTTTAATAAAGTCATTTTATAGTTTTCTAATAATTGTTCTTTTCTATGGTCTGGAAGGTAAATTTTGTTTTAATGCAAATGTACTTGTGAAAACAATCACAAATTTAAAATCAGTATTCCAGAAATAAATTTTATAATAATGTGTTTGAGACTGAAATAATTATCAATAATATTATTGTTAAATGTTGATAATTTGAAAGGCGAAAATGCTGTCACATTATTATAATTTGCACTTCATTGATTGTTAATTAGGTTGAATATTCTAATTTATCTTCTGCAAATTGTCTGCGAATGTCTCTACTAAGATTTTTTTTTTCCTCGTATGAAATTTATAAATTCCTGAAAGGTCAAACATACAGATTTTTCTCAATAATTTTATATTTTAAAAACATTTTCCTATTGTCTGATCAGTTATCTAGGTATTTTCTAGGTTGTTTTTTTTTTTTCATTAAGATTTTAATCCATGTCCAGTGGTCAGGACTCCGTGCTTCCACTGCAGGGACATGGGTTCCATCCCTGGTCGGGGAACTAAGGCCCTGCATGCTGCACAGCACAGCAAAAAAATAAAAAATAAAAAAATAATAATAATTTTTTTTAATCCATGAAGAAGTGAATACTAAATCATTTAAGTTATTGTAACATATTGTCACATCTGTTTGGCAAATTTCTGTTCCTATTCTTTTTTAAAAAATATATAGTTAATTTTGCTCCTTTATTTTTTTCAAAAAAACTTAGACTAGTGGAATATCACATTATTGATAGACATGCCCCTAAAGTCTCACAGTATTAATTCCTGGCTTTTGACAAATTGGAAGGGAAAGCATATATAATACCCACTTTAAATTAGTTCATTTGATTCAGTAGGCACATTTTTTAAAAGAGAAAGAAAATAGACAAGGGAATAGAGGGGAAGGTGGTAGGGTGATGATCGAAATAGGTGAAGGAGATTAAAAGTTATGAACTTCCAGCTGTAAAATAAATAAGTCAATGGTGATGTAATGTACAGCATAGGGAATATAGTCAACAATGTTGTAACAACTTTGTATGGTGACAGACGGTACCTAAACTCATTGCGATCATCATCTCATAATGTATAAACATATCAAATCATGAGACTGTACACAAACTAATGTAATGTTGTATGGTCCAAAGAAGACTAATTGTGAGAGCTATTAATATGAGAATATATTTCTTCTTTCAAGACATATCTTTGACCAATATAGTGCTTGGAGGATTATTGGAAATAAGCTTTAGAATTTGGGGGGAAATCAATTTGAAAATTTATCTTGTTTAATCATCTGTCATACAGAGTAAAGTAAGTCAGAAAGAGAAAAGCAAATACCATATGCTAACACATATATATGGAATCTAAAAATATAAAAAGGTTCTGACAAACCTAGGGGCAGGACAGGAATAAAGATGCAGATGTAGAGAATGGACTTGAGGACATGGGGAGGGGGAAAGGTAAGCTGGGGTGAAGTGAGAGAGTGGCATGAACTTATATACACTACCAAATGTAAAACAGATAGCTAGTGGGAAGCAGCCGCATAGCACAGGGAGATCAGCTCGGTGCTTTATGACCACCTAGAGGGGTGGGATAGGGAGGGTGGGAGGGAGGGAGATGCAAGAGGGAGGAGATATGGGGATATATGTATATGTATAGCTGATTAACTCTGTTACAGGGCAGAAACTAGCACACTACTGTAAAGCAATCATACTCCAATAAAGATGTTAAAACATAATAAAAAATAAAACACATGTCATATATTGTAGTAAGTAAAACAATTACCTTTAAAATTGGGTCTGATTCTTGCATCATACCCCGATGTCCTTCCCATTAATTTATCCAGAAAGTCAGAAGGTGACATTGGGGCACTTCGAGACCTTGCACTATCTGTTTCCTTTGTTGCAACCAAGCTGCAAATGAGAAAAAATAATACAGATTTTACCCAAAGAAAAAGTCTTCCTAACAGTTGTTACCTAGAAATAGAAAATAAAAATGCTAAGCAAAAAAAAAAAAAAAACAAAAAAAAAAAACAACTTTATGTTCAATAAAACAAAAAAATACAGTTTGGGGCTTCCCTGGTGGCACAGTGGTTGAGAGTCCGCCTGCCAATGCAGGGGACACGGGTTCGTGCCCCGGTCCGGGAAGATCCCACATGCCGCAGAGCGGCTGGGCCCGTGAGCCATGGCCACTAAGCCTGCGCGTCCGGAGCCTGTGCTCTGCAATGGGAGAGGCCACAACAGTGAGAGGCCCGTGTACCACACACACACAAAAAAATACAGTTTGAAAACAATAAAACAACAAAAAAAGGTTTATATACTGTATAGTGAATATTATCATAGTAACAGATAGGTATTTATAGATTTACAGTCAGAATTTATAATTTTTCACATGTATTCAGTAGTGACAATATTTGAGTTAAGTCTGGAAACAAAGCCACTCCAAATTATTAGGCTTCCAAAATTTGTATTTATCCAAATTTGATTTCTGATTGCAATTTTTAGCTAAAATTACCCTAAGTTGTTCAGACATAAGGAAATATGAAAGTTCAGCTGTGAAATACAATTCTTATTGCTTTTATAGAGGAAAAGAACATCACCTTTCAAGTTTTAAGAATTGTTCTCAACAGTAATAAAACTTCGGTCCTATAGATTAAACAACAATGTTCTTTTCTTCAATTAGAGTGAGTGCTTCCTATATTAGTAACATACTCAGTTCAATTCATTCTGCTTTCACTTGGTGTCATTCATACGCAGTACATTTTGTTCAGACCTAAAATTTGTGCATGGAGTTTGAGAAATTACCATAAATGTGGTCTGTGCAGTCGGCTATTATGGAATGAGAACCTGTGTCCAGGAAAGTTAAAGGGTTATTGTATTTTTTTCATTCAAACATTTTCCTTTTTCTGCAGCTGCTCATCCTAGAAGCCCACAAATGACTGAACCCCCGACCAGCTCCTCATTTACCTAGGTTGGTCCCAGAAGGTCTAGGCCTACTTGCTAATATCAAATGATTCTTCTTATCCACAGAGTTTGCTCAGAAAAGTGAAGCAGGCTTTCTGAACACACATCTGTTTGAAATATTTATATTCAACCTGATGTTACTTCCTGGCGATTGTCAGTCATCACGTCCTCCCAGCTCTGTCACTCAACTTAGAGCATCGCCAAACCCTGAACCTTTGTGGTCACTCTCAGCAGTATCAAGTTATTAAATTCCTCCTGCCAGAATGTTTAATAAGAAGGGAAAATAAACCTTAGAGCCATCACCATTAAATCGTCTACCACACACATATATTCAATAATTCATAATCACAACGGTAAAATCCAATATCAATGGTAATGTGAGAACAATATTTCTGAAAGTATAGTATCACAGTTAACAGCACCTATTAACTCTTGCCCTGTTCTAGAGGATATATCTAGTTCTGGACATTCTGAATCACTTATCTTCTCAATAACTTTGATTCTGTCTTTCTTTCTTTCTCTCTAAACAGAAGCTTCTTCTCTCCCTATTCTTCTGGTTCCATATTACTTTGTAAGCCTTTATCTCTGATTATTACTGGTCAGTTGAACTCCTTGCCATGCTGATCCCTGGAAAGTTTATTCTAATGTCATCATCATCATCATCATGAAAGGAAAAACAACACTCCTCTCCTCTCAGTAACTCCAGAACTTTCTTCTACCATCTGGTTTTAAGTAACTTTTACCTGCCCTCTTAAGTAGCATTTGTCCACTTTCCATGGCCCAAGAACAGCAGGCAGAAGAAGGCATTGTCAGAGCTCTCCTAGCTACATATTACTGCTTCTAAACTATTCCCTGTGTTTCCTTTGCAAAACCCTTCCTTTCAGTTGTCAGAAAATAGTACATTCTTTCACCAACAAATAAACCAACTTACCTGGCTCTGAACCAGTAATACTGTGTCTCTCTACTTTTTTTAAAAAAATTATAGTTAACTATGTATGCTGAATTGGCATTCCCTCACATTTTGCACTGAATGGGGGAGATTATCATAGGTTATCCATGTCAGCCCTATATGCAGTGACATGTATCCTTAGAAGAGAGATGCAGAGGTATATTTGATGGCAGGCAGAAGAGGGAAGGCAGTGTGGCCGAGAAGCAGAGATTAGAGTGATGTGGCCGTAGCCAAGAATGCCGGCGGTCAACAGAGGCTGGAATAGGAAGGGACTGAGTCTCCCCTAGAACCTCTGAGGGAGCATGGTCCTCCTCACATCTTGTTTTGGGCCCAGTGAACTGATTTCAGACTTCTGGCATCCAGAACTCTGAGAAAATAAATTTCTGCAGTTTTATGCCACCCAGTTTGTAGTAAATTGTTACAACAGTCAGAGGAAACTACAAGAAGCCTACCTGTGAATTTTTCATTTTAGTTACTGTACCGTTCAAATCCAAAATTTCTCTGCTGTTCTTTCTGTAATTTCTATCTCTCTGTTGGTATTTTGTATTTGGTGAGACATTATTGTCATACTTTCTCTCCAGTTCTTTGGGCATGGTTTCTTTTAGCTCTTTGAATGTTTTTAAAATAGCTGATTTACGGTCTTTGCCTAGTAATTGACTTTTCTGAACAAATTCTGTAAAGTCTATATTATTTATCGTATATGACTATGCGATATCTTTTCACTTAGCTTAGAGATCAGCTAATAATTGGACAGGGATTTTTTAAAATTCCCAGGACCAATAAATCTCATAGTATTTGCTGGGGGTCCTGAGTTCATGGGGTTTTGCTTCAACTTTGAGTCAGGCAGTTGACAAATCTGCCTTAGCCTTTACCTCCTATTTACACAGGGCCCAAAGGCCTCCAGAGTTGAGAATTCAGGGTCTCTCTGGGTTCTTCCTGAGCATGCATACAGCCCTGGGTGTATTCATTTGCCAGGACTCTCTTAACGAATTACCACTGACTGGGTGGTTTAAACAACAGAAATTAATTTTCTCACAATTCTGGAGGCTAGGAATCCAAGTTGTTGGCAGGGCTAGTTTCCTCTGAGGGCCTCCATCCTTGCTTGTAGGTGGCCGTCTTCTCTCTGTGTCTTCACATGGTCCTTCCTCTTTGTGTGTCTATGTCTTAATCTCTTCCTAGAAGGACACCAGTCATATCAGATTAGGGTCCACCAATTTGACTCCATTATACCTTAATTATCTACAAATAAAGTCATGTTCTGAGATATTGGGAGTTAGAATTTAAACATGTGAAATTTTGGAAGGATGCAGTTCAGCCCACCATACGGAATGCTCACAGCCTTGTACATAACGTGTGGACTTCTAGATGCCCAAGAATATGTGGAGCTTTTCTAAACCCCTATGAACATATCATTCTGCTGCTTTTTCTTTTTCTTCTTTTTTTTTTTTGCAGTACGCGGGCCTCTCTCTGTTGCGGCCTCTCCTGCTACGGAGCACAGGCTCCGGACGCGCAGGCTCAGGAGCCATGGCTCTCAGGCCCAGCCGCTCCGCGGCATGTGGGATCTTCCTGGACCGGGGCACGAACCCGTGTCCCCTGCATCGGCAGGAGGACTCTCAACCACTGCGCCACCAGGGAAGCCCTGCTGCTTTTTCTTTTAAGATTCACGGTTAGTCTGCACCCACTGTTCTCTACTGCCTCAGGTACTCATGACGTTAAAAATTTGACAAACATCTCCAGGAAAGGGTAAGCTCCAAGTTAGGTCAAATAAAAGTCTTGTGAGTGGGGTATCCCAGAAAACCTCCAGACAGGTTAAATAATGACAATTTTCCAAGAATATGGTTTTAAAGGAATTCAAACTCCATTCTGTCCCCTCTGGTAGCTGCCAGGCTGCTGTTTTTACTGTTATTGTAGGCTATTGGCTTACAATGCTACCGTGGAGCTCGAGACAGGGGGATGGGAATAGGGCAAGTTATAACACCAGAAATCCCACTGTTCTTACCAAGATTCAGATGTTTTTCTTGATTAAACTAATTCGTGGATTACTGCACATCTCTGATTAATTACCAGAGTTCTGAACAAGTTGTCACTTTTTTTTGACAGTTTTCTCACTGCTTTTACGAAAAAGGGAATTTACAGAGGTCGGTATTCCACTAATTTTGTTATCACTGATCTGACAGTGTGTTCCTAGATTTCTTTTTATATTTGTTTTTATTGTATTTGTGTTTTAAAGAGCCACACTCCTCGCAGCTCCATCCATCTTTCTCTCTGGATAATTGTAGTCACTCCTGTGGTAACAGCTAACTCTCATAATACTATTTTGTAAGACTCTAAAAAAAAATCTTTTCTCATAAGTAATGTAAAGATTTGCTTTTAAAAGAAAAGATACAGAGTTTACCTTCTGGGTTTCCCCATAACAAATAGTCAACACTTGTAATTGACTAAATACCAGTAAATATTCTATTAAGAGACATTCTTTTGATGTTATACTTAAAAATTAATAAAATCCCTAATATAATTTGATTAATGAGCTTTGAGAAGAATACATGAAATACACATTGGACTGAGATGGAGTGAATGTAGGTAAGAGATGATAAATTATTTTAAAATTATAATACATAAACTTTTTAAAGACTTGTATAAGCTGAGAGGTTTACTAACAATACAATTAAAGCAACTTATAACAATAAAATTGTAAAGATATACCTTCTCATGCCAAAATGTATTTAAATATCTGTTAAATGTTGAAACAATGAATTCTGAGTTCTCATACAATTTGTTAGGTGCAAAGCACTCTGTTAGGAATGGTAAGTATGTATAACACAAACTTGAATCTGTAGTGTTCACAGTTCAGTAGATTACTCTGTCTGGGCCCATCTGGGTTCTACAGAGAATCCTTGGGAAGGCTCAGAGCACAGAAGCTGGGAAGTGAGATTATAGTGAGGAGAATGATAGGCTGGCTCCTTTGTTCCTGCCACTTCGAGCAAAACCTTCATGTTTTATAACGGATTCACAACCAAGCTCTGCATGATAATACCTATTAATAAATGAGAAAATTCTGAGCAGAGAAATAGTCCAGATTTCTTTACTAGTTATATTTCTTTCAGTGACACGAGAGCCATTCAGTGACTTATGGACAATTGATTTTATTTCTAAAGATTCACAGTTTTGACTCAAAAGGAATTACTGTTGGCAAAATTACATTGGGTATTTGGCTAAAAAGCATTTCTACACAGGCTATCCCTTCGCTTCTGAAAATGGTGGAGTCTGTGCATATGGGGAGACTTCTAATCACCTACAACTCTTGCTCTGGTATATTTCTCCTAGAACTTTCTTCCTATTACAGTAATATCTAGCACCATGGAGACTAGCACCGTAGGAAAAATGGTAGACTGTCTTCAGACAACTGTAATCATTTAAGAGAGCTTATAGTAATAAATACATACATACACAGTATGAGGCTCTGTGTGACCAATCTGAGATCTTACTCTAATCTTTAAATAGTCAATATCATCTATACTTACATATTCAAAAACATTTTTCTTAAGTTGTTAAAACTCAGGGTGGGGGGAGCTACCATATGATGCAGCAATCCCACTCCTGAGCATATATCCAGACAAAAACATGGTTCGAAAGGATACATGCACCCCAATGTTCATTGCAGCACTGTTTACAACAGCCAAGACAAGGAAGGAACCCATCGACAGATGAATGGATAAAGATGTGGCACGTATATACAATGGAATATTACTCAGTCATTAAAAATAATGAAATAATGCCATTTGCAGTAACATTGGTGGACCTGGAGATTATCACACTAAATGAAGTAAGTCAGACAGAGAAAGACAAATATCATATGATATCACTTACATGCGGAATACTTTAAAAAATGATACAAATGAACTTATTTACAAAACAAAAATGGACTCACAGACTTAGAAAACAAACTTATGGTTACCAAAGGGGAAAGGGGGAGGGGGAGGGATAAATCAGGAGCTTGGGATGAACATACACACACTACAATATATAAGATAGACAACCAACAAGGACCTACTGTGTAGCACAGGGAACTCTACTCAATATTCTGTAATAACCTAAACGGGAAATAATTTGAAAAAGAATAGATATATGTATACGCATAACTCAATTACTTTGCTGTACACCTGAAACTAACACAACATTGTAAATCAACTATACTCCAGTATAAAAAAAAAAAATTCTTAAAAGGAAAAAAAACTCAGGTTAGGGGGAGGCAGTAAGAAGAAATCTAAGTTGCATTTAGAGTAGACTTTGGGGGTTTTTGTTTTAAGATTTTTTTTTTTGATGTGGACCATTTTTAAAGTCTTTATTCAATTTGTTACAGTGTTGCTTCTGTTTTATGTTTTGGTTTTTTGGCCCTGAGGCTTGTGGGATCTTAGCTCCCAGACCAGGGATCGAACCCACATCCCCCTGCAGTGGAAGGAGAAGTCTTAACTACTGGACCACCAGGGAAGTCCCTAGAATGGATTTTGGATAAGAAACTTTATTATGAAGTCCATTTTTTTTTTTGTCTAAACCTTGTCTTTCAACATATTTATAGCAAGTTACTAAGTTGTTAGCAAATGACTCATGATCAGTATTTTTGAAGGAAGCATCTTTGGATATTTTAGAAGTCTTTTATTTATGAAAATCTCAAAACAATCTCTGCACAAATTTGCCTGGCTCCCACACTTGGCTTGTCTTTTCTATGCTGTGCCAAGTACTGAATTTACTATTAACTTTCTTGGAAACTCTAGGTGGGCTCATACACATTCCCATCAATTTACACATTTTTCACTTAAGAATCTTATATATTCTTATTTTTATAATGACTTGTCACTTGAAAGTTCAGAGACTTCAATTTCTGAGAGACTGGCAGAAGCCTATATTTTTTAAGCATTAAAATCAAATACCAAAATCCATCAAAAAGATAAGTCTCTCCCCCTCCCCTTCTATCCCCTCCCTTCCTCTTTAATGAGACAAGAAAGTAAAATATATCCACTTTTGGAGGGCAGAAATAACTGCTAAATAGAGATGCTGTAAAGATGGATTTAATATAATTGTCCATACTTATTTCACTCCGCTAAATGCACCTTAAAATTGAGAGAAAATATGAAAGCTGTAGCTAGGAAACGTAATATGGGTTTGAGATGAGTCTTGGCACGAGGGCCACAAATCTCTGTGCATCTATTTTCATGAGTTGATTTGCACAGAAGCACAGTGACTTATGGGGAATAAATCAGTGCCCAGACTCTTGAGGCAGAGAAGGTTTGGGGTATAAGGGGGAAAGACAGTTGACTATGTATTCTCTAGCTTTATAAACCAGTCCTATGGGGTTACAACACTTAGTGAAAAAAAAATTGTCACAGTTACTATTATTTGGAACTTTCTGAGCTGCAGACACAAGCAATTGATATTTCAAGCCCACAGTTTGAAAAATAAAACCCAGAATGGAAGAGATGAACATTCTTTCCAATTCTTTATGGCTTTAGTCTCTTTATGGGAGAACTAAAGAGAAACTGAAACATCTGAGAATACGTGATGTTTTGAGCATTTCACGCTAAAGCATCCTGCCTTAGAAGAGGACAGATTGTTTACCATGATGACACAGGCAGTGAAGCAGGCTTTAAGTTGATTGTTTAATATTAATTATTTTAAAAGGAGGCCAAAGTGGAAGAATATAAAAGGACTATTCTAGAATACCCTTGGAGGCTCAGAGAAATAACTCAAAATTAAAAGGGTACTGGGATCTTGATTCTTCCCACTGTGAGCCATGTGCCAGTGAAATATGATTATCATTTTAAAGCGATTTCATTTCTCTCTGCAGTTTGATGAGGCTTGGGTTATTTTAAATTCACCTAACAATAAAAATGGTAGCTGCTTCCTGATCTCTCAGGCACAGAATTCATGTATATATATGATATCATTTTATTCTCATAACAACTTTTCTAGTTAGATATTATTACCTATGTATTACAGATGAAGACACTAAGGTAAAGAGGTTTTTTCCCAGGCCACTCAGATATTAAATTTATAAGCCAATATTTTATTTTTATTTTTTTATCTTATTTATTCTATTTTTTTAATTAATTAATTAATTAATTTTTGGCTGCATTGGGTCTTCGTAGCTGTGTGTGGGCTTTCTCTTGTTGCAGCAAGCAGGGGCTACTCTTCATTGTGGTGTGTGGTCTTCTCATTGCGTTGGCTTCCCTTGTTGCGGAGCATGGGCTCTAGGCACGTGGGCTTCAGTAGTAGTGGCACGCGGACTCAGTAGTTGTGGCGTGCGGGCTCTAGAGTGCAGGCTCATTAGTTGTGGTGCACGGGCTTATTTGCTCCACGGCATGTGGCATCTTCCCGGACCAGGGCTAGAACCCGTGTCACCTGCATTGGCAGGTGGATTCTTAACCACTACACCACCAGGGAAGTCCCTATAAGCCAATATTTTAAATCAAATTAAACTTCCCACTGAAAACACTAGACAAGGTTAAAAAGAAAAAACTGCATCAGAGAGCTAAAAACACAGTGAAAAGTCACATGGCTAAGATCTAAGACAAGGAAACTTACAGAAGTGAGTTTCCCTTAAGGATGGCAATAAACTTCAGAGTACCAGCTGAGAGGTTAACAATCTGTGTACAAGTTTTGAAAGCTTTATGGATTTTAGGGGGACAAAAAGGCGTGAACTCCTATGAGGTGGTCTGAGATCGCAAAGAATTACAGCTGCTGAGTAAGAATGAAACAAATACAGAAGTCTTAGCAGGAAGCTAAGCATAGCTTGGAATTGTCTCCATTTCTGAAACTGGAATAAAATAATCACAGATTGCTAGCAACCTAGCTCTCTGATAAAAGCAAACATACATTAAACTCCTGCTATTCCCACACAAGCTTGTTTCTCTTCCATTCTTTTCAAACTTGGTTAATGGTAACAAAATCTTTACATTTCTCAGCTGGAAAATCTTTGATAACTCTTGACTCCTCTTGTATTCCACATATCATATCCTTCCAGTTGGTCCTACCTTATAATTTTATCCATAATCCAACCACATCTCACCATATCCTCTTCAGCTCCTCTGGTACAACCTACTGTTAGGCATTACCTTTGGAATACTCATTGGTCTTCTATTCATTTAATTAAATTCTACTTATCTTTGTGATCTTGGTTTAAGCATCATTTCCTCAGGAAGCCTTACCTATTCTATCTCATTCTGCAAAATCCTGTTACAATATTTATCAAATTTGTATCTCATTAACAGCACTTGTTACAATTGTATTTTTTTTTTTGCGGTACACGGGCCTCTCACTGTTGCCGCCTCTCCCGCACAGGCTCCAGACGCGCAGGCTCAGCGGCCATGGCTCACGGGCCCAGCCGCTCTGCGGCATGTGGGATCCTCCCGGACCGGGACATGAACCCGTGTCCTCTGCATCGGCAGGCAGACTCTCAACCACTGCGCCACCAGGGAAGCCCATGTAATTGTATTTTTAATAAGATTAATCAATCAATGTCTATCTCTGACTTTATAGGATCTTATATTTAAGCAAAACTCATGACTGTTGCATGTGTTTTAATAGCCCCAGAAGTAATCCAGAGCACCCACAGTAAATAACTGGATAAGTATTTTTGAAATGAATTAACTAAATATAGTGATGGAGAGGTCAAACATTATACACCAGAGAGTGTCCAACATTTTCATCCTTCTGTCCTTCTGCCCAAGTTAGGAGTGATGCTTATGAATAATCAGGGAAGAACCTAGAACAAATATTTAGAAACGGGAAAATCAGGATATAGAAATCTGAAAGAGAAAATTAAAGCAAAGTTATATGTCTGAAAATCGTCATTTAATGGTGGAACTGGAGAATTGTCAATTAGAATGTGATGGGTGCTTTTTTAGCCAGACCTGATTGCAGTGGTGTCTACGTTCAGTGCTTACATAAATTAGGACTTAGTAGGTATGTCTGTTCAATGCTTGCTAGTTGTCAGTGGTAAGTTACATATTGTTTGCGTGTTTGTATATGAAGGGTTAATACAGGGTTACAGGTGTGGGATAGGAGGTGGAGGGATAGGACAGGTGGAGAAGGAGGACTCCAGTGAAAGTAGATGACAGGCAGAGTGAAGTAAGTCAGAAAGAGAAAGACAAATATCATATGCTAACACATATGTATGGAATTTAAGAAAAAAAAATGTCATGAAGAACCTAGGGGCAAGACGGGAATAAAGACACAGACCTACTAAAGAATGGACTTGAGGATATGGGGAGGGGGAAGGGTAATCTGGGACGAAGTGAGAGAATGGCATGGACATATATACACTACCAAACGTAAAATAGATAGCTAGTGGGAAGCAGCCGCATAGCACAGGGATATCAGCTCGGTGCTTTGTGACCACCTAGAGGGGTGGGATAGGGAGGGTGGGAAGGAGGGAGATGCAAGAGGGAAGAGATATGGGGACATATGTATATGTATAACTGATTCACTTTGTTATAAAGCAGAAACTAACACACCATTGTAAAGCAATTATACTCCAATAAAGATGTAAAAAAAAAAAGTAGATGACAGGGATAGATAGTGTAGTCATCTGAGGTTTCTTAACTCTCATCGTTATACAAGTTTGTTCGTTTCATCTACAAAATTTATTTTTATCATAAAGTCACTCAGTTTTACTAAATGCTTTCAAAATGCTGTGCTCAAAACTCATGCTAATTGTTATAACTTCTATGGAAACTGTCTATTCTCATGGGTAGTAGTTTACTTCTTTATAGTTTTGACATCAGCTTATTTCAACTGAAAAATCTAAAAGGCCATAACACAGCTAATTAACTCATTGATTTGTAGCTTCTTAATGACTTGTTTATTTTAAAGAAAACTAATTAAGCATTTCAGAAACATTGAAAATTACTTAGAATAGACTCAATAGTTCTATTATGTGTCCAGTGCCCAAGATAATTAAATGAAAATCATCATAGTAGAATGGCTGAAGCTCCAAATGGACAGCCAGGAGGCTTACATTTTGTTCTAGTTTTGTCATTAACTAGTTGCTTCACGTTGGGCAAGCCAGATATTCTTTAACCAGTATAAAAATGGAGACTTAAAAGTGGTACACATTTTTCACAGAAAATTGCAGTAAAACAAATGACATATTCTACACATATGTTTCAAAAAATGTCAAATTCTTAAGCCAATGTTTGGATTTTGCCTTTGATAGCATGACTCTTTTGGTCAGGGATATTTTTAATTGAAATAAAGAGAAATTCACTCAAGCTAATTAATGTAAAAGGGCCCTGAATGGTATAATAGTATCTCATGAAATCCAAGTGTAGAAAATACCAACAAACTCAGGAAATACTGAGCACCATAAAGAAAAAATCTGATGGACCCATCCTAGCTTATGAATTCAATTCATGGTTGAAGGCACCTTAGTAAGAGAAGTTCAAAGTCATATTGCAAATGTATAATTATAGGGCCCCTAACTGACACACTTGTTTACCACTCTTCCTTAAATAACTTCTTATTCAGGACATTTAGTTTTCAGAAATCAACTACTGAATGAATATTTAAAGCAATTCTGGTTTTATATTGTCTTTAGTTTAATAGTTTTATTTCAGTTCTGGTATTCTAGCAAGATTTTAAATAATCAAAAGAAGTCTATCAATTGGTATAAATTCAGTGAACACTTCTAGGAGGAGGGGCTGCTGAAATAGTAGTCCAGAATTTCAGGCAGAAAAAGACTGAATAGACATACAAGAGAAAATATCTTAGAACCTGTGGTGTCATGGGAAGGACAGAGACTAAAGGAATTGTTAGTGTGTCTGGAATAGAGACAGAAAGTGTCAACGTAATAACAAATGAGGCTGGAGACGGCTGTAGGTACCTAATCATGCAGTGCCTCATGGATCACATTTTGGACTTCTGTCTTTACAGCTCCCATTTGGAAACAACTCCTGCGGTCAAAGTGAGAGCTGAGGATAGTGTGAGTAATTTTGATCGCAGTGGGGTTGGAGAGAGTAGAATAATCTAAGAGATATATATATCACTGATAAAATCCATAAAATTTAGTGATGGTTTGGTACTGGTTGGGAATGAGGAAAATGTTTCAAGCGTGATTGCAATGATTTTAAAAATGCTTATTTAAATTTTTTGACACACCTCCCTTCAAAGGGTGGAGCCTAATTTTCCTCCTCTTGAATGCTGCCTACACAATGTAAATTCTTGATGACATGAATTCTGTAGTTTGATCATAAAATGCATTGCTACTTCCACCCAGCTCTCTTCTGGGTCATTCACTCTTCCCTCAGCCACTCAAGTAGCTACATGGAAGAAAATGAGAGCTTCTACCAATAGGATTCACGAACTTGCCAGTCATTTGACTGAGCCAACTTGAAATCAGATTCTCTTCACCAGTCAAGCCTTCACGTGGCTGCAACCATGGCTGACATCTTGACAGTAACCTGACGAAAGATTCTGAGCTAGAACATCTACTTAAGCTGTTCCTGAATTTCTGACCCATGCAATGAACATTCATTGTTGTTTTAACGCACTAAATTTCAGGATAATGTGTTATACAGCAGTAGTTAAGTGATGTCGACCCAGCTTTCTGGCTAGAGCAACTGTATGGATGGAAACATCATTCACTGATATAGGACAGTGGGAAAAGGGGGACCAGCTTTGAGAGTTACGATAATGTGTTCAATTTTGGACCTGTTGAATTAAAGCATGGTTTTAAAACATCTAAGAGACACATATCCAATATCATAGGTTATCTATATTGAAAAACAGAAATTTGCAATGATATTTTACTGGATGGTTTCTTTGAAAACTTTTAGTAAGTATGCTGGCACCTAAGGGCCATCACACTTGCCACCCCTTCTACCTAAACCAATCTCCTCTAGATCCCACTGTATGGCTCCCTCGTCACCTTCAAGTCTTCACTCAAAAGGTCTCCTTGAAAATGTCTTCCCTTCTGCATATACACACTGCTATATATAAAACAGATAACTAATAAGGACTGACTGTATAGCACAGGGAACTCTACTCAATACACTGTAATGACCTACATGGGAAAAGAATCTAAAAAAGAATGGATATATGTATATGTACAACTGACTCCCTTTGATATAAAGCAGAAACTAACACAACATTGTAAATCAACTATACTCCTATAAAAATTAATTAAAAAAAAGAAAATGTCTTCCCTTCTCACATTTTCTCTCTTCCCTATCTGTTTCTGCTTTACTTTTCTCCATAAAACATATTATTAGATAAAATACTATTCATTCACTTATTTATTTTTATGTGTTCCTCTACTGGAAGATAACTTCTTAAGAGCAGGGATTTTTGCTTATTTACTATTATACCCCCAAGTCCTGGAACACTGATTGAGATATTATATAAATATACTGAGACATTATATAAAACCACTGAGATATTATATAAGTATTTTTGGAATAGAGGAGTAAAAATAGTACTTGAAATATATCATTAGACGGATAGGGCTTCCCTGGTGGTACAGTGGTTGAGAGTCCGCCTGCCAATGCAGGGGACACGGGTTCGTGCCCCGGTCCGGGAAGATCCCACATGCCGCGGAGCGGCTGGGCCCGTGAGCCATGGCCGCTGGGCCTGCGCTTCCGGAGCCTGTGCTCCGCAGCGGGAGAGGCCACAACAGTGAGAGGCCCGCGTACCGCGAAAAAAAAAAAAAAAAAAAAAAGAATTGTGCTGCTCTCCTGAATCTTATTTGACAAAACACCACTTAGACCTTTAAAATGTGCATAAAACTTTTTAAAAAACACATTCTCGGGCTTCCCTGGTGGCTCAGTTGTTGAGAGTCCGCCTGCTGATGTGGGGGACACGGGTTCGTGCCCCGGTCCGGGAGGGTCCCACATGCCGCGGAGCGGCTGGGCCCGTGAGCCATGGCCGCTGAGCCTGCGCGTCCGGAGCCTGTGCTCCGCAATGGGAGAGGCCACAACGGTGAGAGGCCCGCATACTGCAGAAAAACAAAAACAACAACAACAACAAAAAAAACACATTCTCTAAATTTCATTTTAATCTATTAATCTACTGTATTTCATAAAAATACAGTAAAATAAGGGGAAAAAAGCACCGTAATCCCACAAGCCAGAAATGAGTGATACAGAAATCATCCTTTTACTTGAGATGTTTAACTGAGTTATATTTACAAAGGAAACAATACAGCAGAAGTAGTACTGCTTTATTTTGATCTAATTGTGCTTGCATGAATGCTTACTAATAAAATGCATTTTTATAAATCCCCAAATCAATAAGATTGAGGGCATAAAACCATGATATTTTTAAAGCACCAGTCTCTGAGTCTCTGAACCTGAAAAGAATATTAAAGTGGAGCCATGCTAAGGTTGTTTTCTGTAATAATATTGAACCAGCAGAGCACCGACTTATTCAGATTATGGTAGATATTCCCTTTTGTGTGACTACAAATGTTTATGTTAATGTCACCTTTCAATGGAATGTGTTCTGACTTAAGCATATTTGAGTTATTGGACATTTTTCTTCCTGTGGTGCAGGAAGCCCTACATTTGTCTGTTCGTTACATTCCTTTAAGGAGAGAGGAATGGCACAGAAAAAAGAAGGGAATCAAACAATAAAGCAAAAAGGAGTTTATAATTGGAAGTGGTAAGGAAAGGTAAATATAGCAGTGAGTATAGTGTTGTTCAATTTCCCTCTAGCGAAAATTAGACTACACATCAAGGTTTTTATTGGATTATATTCTTTTTAAAAATTAAGAGTGAGAAGAGCTTAGCAAGATACAATCAGTGACTGTACATCATACTTAAAGCTAATATTCATCTGAGGTTATATACACCCTTCTCCCTCTGCCTCACCTCCATTCTTTCTTCCCGTTTCCACCTTCCTTCTACTTAGGTGCCTAAACTATTTTGGGCAAGACATTTACAGTTTCCCAGGAAACAAAAGGATTGTAAAAGCTTCTAGATTATAGAAGTTATTTCCTCTTCCTGTAAGAACATGTTTTCCTTTAATCAAGCATAACAAAATCTCTGGAGGTAATGCCTCCTAGGAAAAGACTACCTATTTTCAAGATTGAAAAGAAACGGGTCAGAGATGTGAGTGGACACACCTACACTGCCACACATGGTGTTCATGTATAGAACCCTGAGAAGAGCAAAAAGTTTGAAAGTGGGTCTCATTCTTATATTTTTTGATGAAACTATTCATTAAAAAAAAACTTACTGTGATTCTAGCTGAATGAGCCACATTTCACCTTTTAAAGAATGATGTGATCATTCCTTTTTCTAGTGTAGAAGAGCCTAAATCACTGTGTTCTTTTGGAAAAATAAGCAGTTAATTTGAATTAGGTGATGTGGGCTCTACCTCTGACTTTGCCACCTAAATGAGCGAGGCCTGAATAAAGATCATGTCCTAGGCTTCATCCCGCTCCTCTGCAGAGTGATGGGGGCTTTTGCTCTCACGGGGCTGGACCGACTCTTCCAAGAAAGCTGGGAGCACAGCCTGTCCAGTACCAGAGGTAATGTGGACTCAGCTATATTCTGTGTTTTGTAACCGTTAAATCAGCCTAAACCTGTCTGCTTCGTTGTTCATCTTTATCTCGACTAATGACCTTGTCTCCTACTTCAAAGAGATAACTGAGCATGCAACTGAATAACAAAATCACAATTCCCATCTCTACCACCTGTCACATTCTGCCTCCGGTCCCAGAGAAAGACTTAAGACTTCTGGTTCAAAAGCTACCCCTCAACGACTGCTCTTAAAACTCTTCCTTTTCACCTCATCAGTGACTTTGCCCTTTCTCTTCTGAACCTCTCTTGTGTTTTCCTAAGCATTTCCTAATCTACTGACTTCTTTCTTCCAGGATGTGAGCAAGCTCAAATCTCCTTTCATTGTAAAAGCAAAATTAAACAAGCAAATGAAGAAGTGCCTGCCACATCTGTGTCCACTGTTACTTCCTCATGCAGTATAGCCTCTTCTAAAAAAGGGAATCTATATTTTTCTTTAACGCACAATTCAATCTTCTAACATAGCTGTACATGTATTTTTGTATCAAAAGGCTATTTATAATCTTCCACATTTCTTTTGGTTTTTATGGCATTTGATATTATTGTGTTATTGATCATTCTTTTATTTCCAAAACTTTTCTTTTTGGTTGTCTGACGCACTCCGTGTTAGTTCTCATTTTTCTCTTATCATAATCCCCATCCTTTTTTTTTTTTTTTTTTTTTTTTTTGCCAGTACCTCTCCTTCTGCTCATCCCTTAGAAGCTGGTGTTTTTAAGACAGTGCTTTTCAAATCTGAATGTGCTTTATGACTCATCTGCCGGGCTGGATAAAATGCAGATTCTGACTCAGTAAGTCGTGGTGAGCTTGCAGGTCTAACAGCCTCTCAGGTGATGGTTATTCTTCTGGTTAAAGGACCACATTTTGAGCAGCAGTGCCCTCGGCAGGGAAGGACTTTTTGACATCTGCAAGCCCCAGTGGATTACAGGTGTGCTGTGTTAGCCACAGCTCAGCCTGCAGTGTGTGAGATGGTGCAGCTAGAGCCAGGCTTGAGGACTGAGAGTCACCAGGCTTATTTGTTTGTACAATGAGATGAAACATCCATGTGTGCTCAAGTATTAAAAAATGTAGGAAAACCTTGCCCCAGAATTCTAGCCATCCAATCTTATCTAGTCCCAGGTCTTGTGTTCTCACCTCTGTGCTGAAGTTTTCCATCAACTGGATATCTCATAGGCATTACATTCACCATACATATCTGGAACTTAACTTATGATACTTTTCTACATGGCTATGCCTCTTCTCTTATGCCCTATTCTTGTCGTGGCACTATTTTTCACCCAGTTACTAAAGGTATAAATATGAGGCTTATCCTAGACCATTCTCTCTGATCCTCCACGTCCAAGCAGCGGACAAGACTTTTTTTTTTTTTTTTTGGTCATTTCTCATATTGCTCCTTTCTCTCCATTTTTGGGATGTCCTGTTGCATTAACCGTTTTCTACTCTCCCTGAGGCCAGTTTTTCCCTTCCCCACTGTGAACATACTTTCTGTTAAGTTCTCCATATTGCTTCCTTTTTTTGGATAATAGTTATACTTTATTTGTATACTGGAATATTTATTCTTATCACAAACATTCAACCATTCTGCTTGAATATAAGCAGCATAATGTGTTGTAGAAAAATAATAAATTTCCCCTTTCTCTTGAGAAAAATCAAGATAATGATCTCAAGTTGTGCATTTTTCTACAAATATTAGGATTGAAAAAATAAGAAAAAGGGGGTAAAAATAAAAATAATGCTAAACACTGAAAATTAGAAGAGTCAACCATGATATCTACTATTTAGAATAAGCTGATGTTTAGAAACATTTGAAAAAGTTTTGGAGATTTTCAGAGGTCTTAAGTTTTCTTCAGTGTTTGCAGTAACTTTAACTAACCTGCAAAATTATCAAAGTGTTCCCTTTTTTCTATATAATAATTTGGAAATGATTCATATTATAAAAAAGATATACAACCCCAATTTTAAAAATTAATGTTTGAAAAACAATTAATTTTGGCAAAAAGTAAAAGGTGGTATAGTTGAAACATTTTGAGAAACATTTTAAAATGGAAACTTCTTGGGACTTCCCTGGTGGTCCAGTCGTTAGGGCTCGGTGCTTTCACTGCTGTGGCCCCGGGTTCAATCCCTGGTTGGGGAACTAAGATCCCACCAGCTGCGTGGTGTGGCAAAAAAATAAAATAAAATGGAAACTTCCCTTTATTCTGGAAAATTATATAAAAAATATGACCTACATCCCCTCCAGCCTTGTCTGTCATCCCGCGCCTGACATATAATGTAGCTTCCAGTCACACTGAACCAGCTGTGGTTCCTACATTTTTTTTTTTTTTTTTGCGATACGCGGGCCTCTCACTGCTGTGGCCTCTCCCGTTGCGGAGCACAGGCTCCGGACGCGCAGGCTCAGCGGCCACGGCTCACGGGCCCAGCCGCTCCGCGGCATGTGGGATCCTCCCGGACCGGGGCACGAACCCGTGTCCCCTGCATCGGCAGGCGGACTCTCAACCACTGCGCCACCAGGGAAGCCCGGTTCCTACATTTTTAATGCTGGTTTGTGCATACATCTTTGCACAGGCAGTTGATTCTGCCCAGATCACCTTTGCTTCTCACTTTGACAATTCAATTCAAGGACCACATCTTTTGAAAAGTTGTCCTGCCTCCACGCTGCACCCCCCCCACTAACAATTATGTGCCCTCTTGTGCGCTTAGTGAATCCTATGTTCTCATTAAAGCAGTTCTCTCTCTCTCTCTCTCTCTCTCTCTCACACACACACACACACACACACACACACACGTATTATCACTTTCCTGTGTATCTCTCGTCTAGACAAGTGCTCTCCAAACTTCTATAATTGCCCACTCCGAAACTTCAAAAATATCCAAACATGCACTTCCAATAAATGTATACATTATTATGTATATGCTTGCATGTATACGTATTGATAAATATGTTCCTTGACAATATTTTACTCATATATATGCATATTACTAGTAATCTATATATCAAATTTGCCTGAGGCTTATTTTATTTTTATCAATTTTTATTTTTTAAAACATAGTGATTCAATATTTTTATAGATTGTACTTCATTTGTAGTTATTATCAAATATTGGCTCTATTCCCTGTGCTGTACATTACACCCTTGTATCTTATCCATATTACTTCTTTAGTGATATTTCTGAGACACAGTCTGATCATGCTCCTTTCCTACTTGCAATAATTCCCTTTGGCTTCACTTGAAAGACTGAGTTCCATAACGGTGAACGTAAAATATGAGCTGGAGCCTCTGGACCTCCCTTCGCATGCACTTCCAAAAAGCCAAACATGCGACTTCCATTTGCAACTTAGTGGCCAGAACTTGGCCACATGGACACTCAAAGCTAAGAGTGAAACTGAGAAATCTTTAACTTCTTGGAAATGCCTTTAAAGATAAGCCTCTTCTTCTTTTCTGATAGCTGGAAAGCAGCTATGATTTCTGAAATCAGAGCATCTATCTTGGATCTCAAGGAAGAAATCCTACGTTAAGAATGACAAAACAAGAAGATAGAAAGATCAGTGAACTCCCATTCCAGATGTGGTCTGGTTGCTTCCATGGTTTTTCTTTTCCTTTTTTTTTGAAAGAAAAACAAATCTTTCTTAAACCAATATTATTGTGCACTTTCTGTCAGTCACAAATGAACCTAATCTGAACTAACACAGCTATAAAGGGCTAGTCTGTTTATCCCTTGTTTATTCTCCTGCCACTCAACATCTTTCACATCTACCACTACAATGGATTTTCGAAAAAAAAATAGCTTCTTTGAATAAAGGCTACTGATATTAGGTGAAGTGAGAAATTAGAGCTGTAATCCTAAGTACATATTTTCTCTTAAGGAGTGATTAGTGCGTTTCTGACTGTGTTCGTTTAAAAAAAAAAATGTATTCCATAGATGGATACAGCTTTACCCATTACATTTTTAAAGTAGCATGTTAAGTACAATCACTCAGTGTATAGAAAAGCCACCCAGCCCTTCAAAGACAGAGCTGAGATCTGACCCTGAGTCGTCTTTCTCTAAATTCCTTCTTGTTTTCACATGTGCACACAAGTGCATGCACAGAGAAGACTGAGGCAAGAAAAGTTAGTTTAGAAACCACCTAAAATAAACTAGCTCTTTCCTGTAGAGGTATAAATCTCATCTTCTTTTACTACTGTATTTTTGAGCTTGAATTTTCATATGTTCCAGGAATTTGAATTTTTTTCATACTGATTAAGATTTTCCGATGTAATTTTTGCTGTAAGTTGACGTATATAACCGTACAAAAGCACACAAAGAATGTCATACACTTTGGCCTTTTGAAGTAGAGCAAAATTTTAAGTTTACATATTATTATTTAGGGGGAGATAGTTAGACTACACATAAAACCTAATTCTCTATATAATCTCAGTAGGCACCAACTGAGGTCTGCAGTAGATTCTGTGTCTTTGATGATACGTACCGTATTTAAGATTTGTAGGAAGAAAGAGATAAGCCCAATTTCAGGAATTTAAAAGGAGAAAAAAAGATTTCATAATCTTTTAAAGGGTTTTAAAGTTTTTAGAAAGAAGCAACATGAGGCAGAAGGGAGATTTCTAATGGTTTTATCCATATAATCCTCTGCTACCTCTATTCTTCCCAATAAATAAAACAAGAGGCAAGAGAAAAACACGGAAGGTGCATTTCTTCTTACTAGGCAGTACTATACAAAGTTGGGTCCCTTAGTGTTTTAATAGACTAAAGGTAATTCTCTTCTTAAATAGGAGCAATTTAAGAACTGGTGGAAAATATCATTTAATGTATATTAGTGTTTTATTATTTTATAATAAGAAAGGAATTTATAGAGATAGATTGCTTTTAAGTTTTTCATTACGATTTTATCATGTGTCATTCTTCTTTCCCTTGTCAGGAATGTAATTGTTTATAAAACTATGAAAAGTCATAACTCTCTCCTTTTCTTGGATTTTTGTTTTATTTGATCTACTAATAATTAAGTTTCAGTACTCAGACTTCGGATACACATTTAAATGATACAAATTAAAAAAATATATGTATAGTGATATCAACAGAACTAGTGAATACAAAGTAGCTTATGTGAATATTCTCTTCCCTCATAA
The DNA here is from genome assembly GCF_963455315.2 of Globicephala melas. NCBI lineage: Eukaryota > Metazoa > Chordata > Mammalia > Artiodactyla > Delphinidae > Globicephala > Globicephala melas. The sequence continues at coordinate 108,258,412 of NC_083319.1, read as the reverse complement.
GCAAGTGATAACAATGAAATATTTTGTTTAGAGAAAACTATTATTGGAATAAATATTTGCGGATGTTTTCTAACACGCTACAATAGTCATATAGATTTTCCCCAGGAAGTTAGTTCTAAAACAACATAAAGCATGAATTTATTAGACAGGAAAACTTGGGGGGCCCATGATTGAGATGTTACTATCAAGTTTGCCGTATCCTCCATTTCACATGGAGACTGGCCCGTTGTCTTTTCTAAGGATGCTTTTTCTGTCTGAAACACTCTTCCCTCTTTCTTGCCCACTCACATTCGATCAACTGTTCACGGTCCATTTAAATTCTCTGCCTCTTTATAAAAATTTTATACTCCTCTGCATTCCAAAAAAGATATTTTCTTTTCCCAGTATTTATAATTGTTACTATTTTGGGTAGTTGTTCATGATTACATTTTCAACAATTGCCAGCAAAAAAGAAATTGTCAATCAACCACCCTTTATAGAGTCTCTTGGGCTTAAAACATTAAATGTATGTAAGTAAAGAGATTAAAGGCAAAAATAAATATTCTGTGATATCAATGGTTCTCAGTTTATCTAGGGAATTGGAAACGTGTCAGCGATTCTGATCCCAGAACTGTGAGAGGTGCCATAATAGAAATTCAAACATTATGCATTGAGAATATGCATTATTTATTTGATTATTATTTAGAATGGTCGTTTAATTATGTCTTCTTTTTTCACTGCAGAGATCTTACAAAAAGTAGATAATTAAAAATTATATGTTGCTTTAAAATATATTTTATATACGTATATATGTATTTTATATATACATGAAATAGTTATTTGCTACAACCATTTTTATATTAAGTGCTATTCCCTTTTTCCAATGTTTAAAAGAAGAAGCTATCATGACATGGAAGCTCAGTACTGCTTCATTTTGTAGAGGTGGGGATAGATCCCAGATAGGAACAAGTGAGACATAAGTAAGTAGTGAGGAAATGGAAAAACGTAGAAGAATATTTTCTGTGAAAGAAAAGAGAGATAAGAGGCAAGTGGGTAAATATATTACCACAGACAAATAAAATTGGGAATAAAGAGAAAAAACAAAGCACCAAATCTCTCACTAATTTTCCTCCTAAATGCTAGAAGGAAAGAAAGACAGCATAGTATTTTTATTTATGCCTAGAATTATTTATTTGAAATTGTAAATCTGCTTTGGGGGGGTGGGGAGAAGTGTTTCATTTCAGAAATGAGTGAGCCCTGTCAGTGTGCAAGACACTCTTTTAAGCCCTGGTGATAGAACTAGAAATATGTTACTGTCGCTGCCCTCCAGGGCTTCACGGTTTGAACTAGAGGCAGTATTCAGGCCATTACCACAGCCCTGGGACATATGCAATAATAAAGGTACTGTATTCCTGGAAGCACAGAGGAGGTATCCTCACCTAGACTTGGGGGAGCTCAGAGAAGGATTCTTCAAGAAGGTAAAGTGAGTTGAGTAGAAATTAGCCAGACAGATAGAATGCATATGGTCCTCCCAGGCATTTGATGGATGGTATTTGAGTGGTTGTTTCATCAACGTTCACATCATTTATCTTCCCCCAATTCCCCACCTTAAGTATTGTATGGCCAGTATGAACCAAACCAAAGCAAAACAAACCAAAGCAAAACAAAACCAAACAGCAAGATAAACATCGTTTTCTGATGATTTGCTGACACCTTACTGCCAATTAATAATCATTCCTACTTTCTTTTCTATTAATAGCATTTTACTTGTTACTCTATTTTCTTTCAATCAGTTTTTTTGTTTTATGTGGACCATTTTTTTAAAGTCTTTATTGAATTTGTTACAATATTGCTTCTGTTTTATGTTTGGGTTTTCTGGTCGTGAGGCATGTGGGATCTTAACTCTCCGACCAAGGATCGAACCTGCACTCCCTGCATTGGAAGGTGAAGTCTCAACCACTGGACCGCCAGGGAAGTCCCAATCAGTTTTTATTTTAATGGTAACATTACTCTCAGCTTTTTGTACATATCCCTGAACTCCTGAATTGAAGAATATCCAGACCTTATGTCAGTACTAACTGTTGAGATCCTTTCTACAACAACTATAAATTTAACTTTAAAAAGGAATTTGAACTTTTTCATTTATCTTACTTTGAAAACAAAAGAAAGTCAACAGAGTCTAAATCATAGAAAAATAAACTGTAAATGATATTATCTCCAAGATTTTGTTTTTTAAAAAATAGTTTCATGAAATTATGAAAGTCATTGAACAGTGATGTTGGTAGAGGCAGCTGTGATTTGAAATTTATTGATGGAAGCCTAGTGGCTTCTGGGAACTTTATGTACTTACAGAAAAAGATGTCACTAAAGTTTCCTAATGCTTTTAGGATTAAATTATCTTAAACGGTGTCAACAGATAAATGATTGCTTTACTTCTAGGTCATGACTCCAAACAATGAAACTATACAACTATAGTCTAAGTATCATAAAAAGTAGCAACCTTTACACCATGCATTCTCAAGAGGGGTGTTATCACCCCAAGGAGGTTGGGTGAGAGTTTTATCTTGGGGGTGAAAAATCTTATTCTTCTTACATATAAAGCACAAATCTATCTCTATCTCTATGTATCTATGGCTATATACTACACATGAGCAAATATACAATGTACTGTGATATTACAATTTCATGCAGGCAATTAGAAAAAAAAAGTCTAAAAATATCTTTAAAGGGCTCCTTAGGAGGCAATGATGGGGAAAATAAGTTGAGAAATAATGCATTATACAATAGAAATCTCAATTTCTCATGGTGATAAGGAGAAGCAAATCTATCACTTTTCCACTGGGAGCTGCCAATTTATGTCTGTTTTACAACTTCTCAGAGCCGGTAACATCTTCTGAGGCAATTTATTTGATCTTATAGCCTTTATGGTATCTTGAACACAAGATTCCCTTTCCACTCCAAGTAATAACACAGGTTGAAATAAAATTCAAATCTAGAGTTATAGACAGATAAACAGAGATGACAGGTAGGTAGGTGTCATCTCAGTGCGGATCTGTTGTTTTATCAAGCATCTACTCCACGCATGACATTGAATTAAATATTATGGCAGTAAAACAAGATCAGAAACAATCCTATCCTCATGGGAGTTACAATCAAGAAGGAGAGACAAGACTTGCATGAAAATCTAAAACACACATTTGAAGGTGATGTCACGTCCCCCCCCTACGGTGGCATATTATAGAAAGTTGAGATTCTGCTTCTCCAGCACATTGCACACTGCCTGGAAATGCAGTCATTGCTCCATAGACTTTTATAAAGTTACAAAGAGATTCAGGTAGACTGCTACAGGCACCCTGCAACTGGAGTATACAAGCTTCATGCATGGAGCAACCACATGGAAAATATTATCAATTCAAACTGTGTCTCAAATAAAAAACACACTCTCCACAAGCGGGATGGTCATTTTAAGTGAAGAAGCAAGCATGAAAAAAAAGGGAAAAAATACAGAAACAAATATTTGGGGAGAGGGAGCACATGTGCCCAAAGGAAGTTTCCTATGTCCAGGAGAAAACAGAATGACATTTTGTTTTTTATTCATTAAAATTATTTGATAAACATTTTCCTTTTCAGGTAAAAAGGTCCTTATTGCTGGAAATTTTAACGTTTACAGGATGACTACCTGTTATAGATTTTTTTTTTTAATATTTATTTATTTAGGCTGCAACGGGTCTTAGTTGCGGCACGCGGGCTTCTTAGTTGCGGCATGTGGGATCTAGCTCCCAGACCAGGGATCGAACCCAGGCCCTGTGCATTGGGAGCGCAGAGTCTTACCCACTGGACCACGAGGCAAGTCCCTGTTATAGATATTTTTGAGAGATTTTCAAATTTAGGTACAATATTGGATGGACTAGTTACCTCCAATGTAAGCCCAACCAACCTATATTGGCAATGTTTGTAAAGTAGTATCAGAAATGTCTCAGGGTCTATAAATCCTAATTGGTTATTTTTGTCAGTGTGTAAATTTTGCATGCACTCCTAGAGAATGCTTCATCGTTTGCATTGGAAGTTATTCCATGCAATAAACTATCTCAGAGGATGTTAATAACCTTTCCACTTTATGCTATTCTTAATTGTACCACTGAGGTTACTGCTTCTGTGCATCAAATTGTCTGAGAGGTACTGGCAATACTTCCTCCTAAAAATATCTCTAGTATGGAGATTCTGAAAGAATTTCAGAAATACACTGTAACGGAGCTGCTTTTTTTATTTTATTTTATTTTATTTTTTGCTATTGCTTCCTCTTCTGACAATATCTGAGGATTTCAAACTCTGTTTCTTAAAATGTGTGTGGTTGCCATGCAGTTGTTTGAATAGCTTCATTTTCTGGGATGAAAGAGCTCATTCTATTCACACACTCTGTTTGTTACTAAACAGTTGGTCCTGTCTTAGAATGCCTGCCTTCACTCCAGAACCAGTTCTCGAAGCTAACTCGCTTATCTCTCTTCTTGATGCATTTTTCCAACAAGACAAAGCTACAGCTTTCTTCTAGTGGAGAAAGACAAACCACCCATGTTTCAGAATGGACATCTGCATACACAGGAGTTCATTTTCAATAAATACAGTTAATCCAAGTATAACGCTAATCATTTGGCGAAGAGTTTAAGAGACAGGTTTGGTGGGAAAATCAAGGAGGATTCATCCAATATGCTTCATGTAGTAAGTAAAAGTTAAAGATGCATCTTCTCCAAAATAATTCCCTAAAAGTCTCCTGAGAAAACTTAAGTTTTTAATCATCCGTGACTGTGGACTAGTTTATGAGATTAGTTGAAATTAGAGCATTCAAAGGCTCTATAGAAAAGGGATAGATATATGCTATTGATAAGAGCAAGTCCTTGGGATCGACAGTATAAAATTATGATAAATCTATGACTTTGTCACTTATTTATGACCAGTCGCACCTCCACAGTTTAGCTCAGGACTCTCTCTGAGTACGTCTCTGTGCCCTGCTCTAAATATTCTACCTTCATCTCATATAAATATTTTTTCTGTTTCTTGTTCTTTGCACACAGTGTGATCACCTTTGTAACAGTTTAACTGTTCAGTCTACAGTTCAAGCATTGTCTCTGTGTTCTCAGCTGACAGCAGGATACCCAGATCTACTGCTACCATCTCAAACTCAAAACCAAGTTCACTGTCCCCTTTTCTTCCAACAATCCAAATCCTCTACCTGATTTTCTTTCTTTAAAGAGATCATATTTTGATGAAAAATTCAAACATGATCTCCAAACTCTAAAACAAGCAGATTGTCCTTTTCTTCTAGTAGTCTTGTCATTGTTGTCTGTTTACATAGTTTTTTACTATTACTGATGATTATTAGCAATCTTATGATTAATTGTAATTTTGAGGTAAACTCTACCTCTGAAAGAAAGGGATTTATAGAGATATTTTGAGCCCAGTTACCAGACCATTCCTATAATGATAACTATCCAGTTATAATTAAATGATTTGCTTCTAAATTTCATCCATATTCCATTATGAAAGGAAGCTGCAACTGCACATTTCGGCTGGTTTATTATTGTAGTCAGCTCAATAGTTGTTGCTAGCAGAATATGATTTTAAACCATAAATTGGAAATCTTTCAACTGAATTTGACCATCACCATTCCCTTAGCACATGATAGGCTTGTATCATTCCTATTGCATAGAATATTTTCTTTATATCTCATTTCTGCCCATTGAACAAGCATCTTATAAGATCCAGCACAAGTACCAACCCTCTGGGGAACTTCCCTATTTCACATTGCCTAAAACATTGCTGTTTCTGTTTGTCTTTTGTCACTGGACCTTTGTATTTTCTTTCCTGCTAGACTCTAAGTTCCATGATGAGAAAGGGGATAATTTCCCAATCATCCCTAGCCAAACTGTACCTAGCACAAACATGTGTGCACAGAATGTGATGAGGAAATCTTGTTGAATTGCTTAACATTACACGTTAAACACATATTTGGTGACTGACTTGCCTCAGTACATAGTTGTGTGATCAAGGGAGAGAAAAATTACATACAAGAGGAAATATTTAAAAGCTGTTTCCTGAATCTGCAGAGCAAACTGCTTGAGGCATTGACTAGAGAACTGGGCCACGATCCTTCTACACTTAGGAAAGCATATGATTATTTATAGATACAAAGGGAAGAAGCATATATTACGTATAGCATAATTTAAAAACACTATGTAGAATCCTGCTACAGTACCTACATACAAGAAATCATCATAATAATGACTTTATCCCCTGAAGTACATTTTCTTCAAAATCTTACATAAGAAAATAGACCCAACATTAAAAAGAATTTTCCCCATCCTCCAAAACGTACCAAAAGCAAAAAATAAGAAATTCTATGCCAAAATGTTTTTCTTAGGCTTTGAAGTAAATCAAGAAAACATTTTGTTTGTGATTATCATAAAGTATGAAATTCATACATTCAGTGTTTTGACACAATATACCATAATTTATTCAAATAGCAAGTCTGTGTTGGTATCAAACTATAAAGATGAAAAACAAAATTGTATGTTGTGAAAATAATTAATTTAGATGAAATATTTTTGGCAGTTCTCCTGTTTTTGGAATTTGTTCTGTAAGCTCTTCATAATCATCACTTATTTACATTTCAAAGAAAGCTGAACACTGGTGTTTTGTTCTTTATTTTATTAGTATGAGAAGTAGAATCCAAAAGCCATAGGAAAATTTTTTCAAAAAACAGCAATATCTGAGCAAAATGTGAAAATTTTAAAAACTTCACTACTAGGAAAGGTAGATTTTTTATGTCTGTGTCTGACTTGTATTTATTAAAAGAATTCACCTCTTTAATAAGTTCCCTTTAAATATTACATTTCTAATACCTGATGTATTCTGATAATGAATACTCCTAATTATAGTATAGCAGTAAATGTTTTTGTTTTGCTGTTTTTGCCTTAATAAAACTCATTTACTGGGGTTTCCCTTGTGGCGCAGTGGTTAAGAATCTGCCTGCCAATGTAGGGGACACAGGTTCGAGCCCTGGTCCAGGAAGATCCCACATGCCGCGGTGCAACTAAGCCCATGCGCCACAAGTACTGAGCCTGTGTGCCACAACTACTGAAGCCCACGCGCCTAGAGCCCGAGCTCTGCAACAAGAGAAGCCACCGCAATGAGAAGCTTGCATACTACAATGAAGGGTAGCCCCTGCTCGCCTCAACTAGAGAAAGCCCACGCGCAGCAACGAAGACCCAATGCAGCCAAAAATAAATTAATTAATTAATTAAAAAAAATAAAGTGGTACTGACTTGTAGAATCTCTGTGGGGAGAGAAGCTTCCTAATTAAAAAAAAAAAAAACTCATTTACTAAAATGTAGAAATTATGCCAAGATAGAAACTAAAATATTATCTGTGGACTTGCAATAATAGTCTACGAAAGCACTATAAATTTTTATAGTAATGTTGCACTGATCAAATTTTGTACTAGTAATAGCAACAGGAACTCTCATATATTACTGATAGGAGTTTAACTAGGTAAAACTACCTTAGAAAACTTGCAGTATCTACTAAAGCTAACCATACTCATATCCACCCTATATTCTAGCAATTCCTCTGCCTAGTGAAACTCTTGGACCCAACTCATATAGTCCCCAAAATGCACGTATTCACATGTATTCACCAAAAAAAGGCATGATCAAGGAGGTTCATAGCAGCACTAGCCAAAACCTAAAAAAATACCCAAATATTCCTCAGTAGGACAATGGGTAGATTGTGATGTCTTCATATAATGGAATACCATACAGAAATGAGAATAAACAAGCTACTGCTACATGCTATAACACAGATAAATCACATATGTTTCATAAAAATAAAGCAGACTCAAATAAGTATATAAAGTTCAAAAGCAGGAAAAAGTTTTATTGTCCCATAAGTCAGGATAGAGATGATTTTGCAGCAAAGTAGTGCTTGGGAAAAGATATGGTGGTAAGAGGGGGCATGGTGAATGCTCGTGTGATGCTGACAATTCTACTTCTTTGATCCGTGGTCTCTTGACATGGTGTTACCTTTGTGCCACTTTATTTGGAACTCTGTTGTTTGCACATTTTTCTTTGTGCATTTATATCTCAATAAAAATTTTTAAAACCTTAAACCTATGGAAAAAAAACGCTTCTACTAGTATGTTATTTAATTAAAACTTCATATATGGTTTCTGGTTGTTGTTCTTACTTCCAAATTTCCCTGGAAATAATATTTTTCAATTAAAAAGATATATTTATAAATTTAAACAAAATACTTTTTTGACTTTAGTTTTTCCTTTACATGTTTCCTTTTTTGCTCAATACCTCACGAATAGGCTTAGCGAACAAAAAAATGGTCTCCATAAAGAAACTGTATTTTGCAAGATATTTCCAGTAGAGGGAGCTTCACTTTCTAAAGGAAATTTCTATAGAAAATTTTCCTTCAAGGACCATCACTAAAAAATAAAAATACTTAATTTTTTTATGTATGATTAAAGTTCTTCATAGAGTGATGAGCTACTCTCATCTAAGACCAGTCTAAGATAGAGAAAACTTTTTTTCGATTTGTGAACGAAAAAAGAAAAACTTGATGAAGAATATATGTATCACCAAAACTTCTATATTGGGTATGTCTTTTTCAAGTGATTACATTTTTAGACTATTCATAAAAAGCATTTTAAACTAAATTATTTAATATTAATGAAGATAAATTCTAAGAATATATCATAACAAATATTATGGTGATTTGCATTATATAAATTTGACCTCATCGATCAAAATATTTTAGTTATTAACATTAAATTTCCTAAACCTAAGTATCTATCAACTAAGCTCTTCTGATTTCTTTGAAAAAAATAAATATGTGTATTATCTAAGATATTAAGAAATAATTATGGTAAAATAATTTATCTTATGACATGAATTTTGTACTCCTTTCCATACAATTTACATAAATGTAAAAGCTCTACATTCTTTGCTTTGGTCACTACGTATGAAACTTGTAACAATTGTAAAGTTACAAAAATTTACTGTCATTAAAATATTTTTCACTGAAAATATTCTGATTTACAATGGTTTCAACACCTCACTTCAGAAAAAATCGATAATTTCAGAAATATAATAACCTTCACAACTAGTTCCTGTTACTAAAGGTAGTTATGGGATATGCTATGTTTTTCTAATGTGCCTAACGATAAAAACTTGACATAGCAACCCAGAAAAGAATATTTACATACTTCAAATGGAAACCATTATACAAATAACTTAGTTACTCTCATTATTTGATTTCAATCTTCTTGAAAGTCTTGTGAGCCAAAAAATGGAAATTTTAAGGTAATTATAATAGTAAAGTAAAATTTATATTGTTGGTTCAAAAATCCATGAGCAGTATCTTGCTTATACATTGTTTGATGAAGAATGGGGGTTAAATTACTTGATCTGTGTTTAGTCTCTCTTCTCTTTTAATTAAAAAGAAAAAAAAAGAAAGCCTACCAAATATGACTGGATATGATAAGAAAATGACACATCATAGAACAATTTTACCATTCAATAGGTTTCTTATTACTTTCTCCAAAATAATTATTCTTGGCATAGAACATATCTGGTGATTTATTTATTATTTTGCCTCCATGAACCAGGCTCTTTAGAAAATAGTACTTGCAAGACCTTTATTATTCTATTCATTTGAACTTAACCTCTAGATATATCAACAATGTTCAGAATATCTCTGATCACTAAATGTTTATGCTCTAGATTTTTTTTTGTCTTTTAAAAAGTAAGTAATGTTCCATTTCTAATTACTAAATGTTTTGTAACTTTCACAAAAGAGAGTAACACCCAGAATTTATAATTCACTTAGAAAAAAGAAACACTTAAAGCAATTTGAGAAGGAAGACCTAGGCTTTGGAAATATTTTTTTGCTAGGGTAACCTCAGCTGCAAATAATATAAGATGCCAGTTACTAAAATACATTAATTAGTGAAAACAGAGCAAAGTTATATGTTGTAGAGGTCTCAAGAGATAGACTGCTAGATACCTTTAGATAGAAAACAATACGATTTAAGGGACACTTTCAACAAGTCAACTTCGAGTTGCATTCTTGATTTCATCCATGACAAGTAGTTGCAAGGCTTGAATGAGTTCTCCAACTGTTAAATACAAGTGGACTCACCTGAGTAGCAGTGCTGCTTCCCAGAAGTAAAATCCCGAAACTAATGTCCGAAAGTGTCTCACGTAGGCCATGATACGGAGGGAAAGATTCACGACTCTGAAATGAGTCTTAGCCAAGGCATGGGGAAGGAGAAAGCCGGGAATGAGAGTGTGCAGTCTAACTGCGTGTGGTGTTGGTGGAGAGCAACGCCTGGAAAGCTTCAGCACCTGAGACAGCTCCCCGCGATCCGCGGAGACCCTCTCTTTCAAACACTTGAAATTCCCTTTCGACCCCTTCTCTGAGCAGGAGCTGAAGGGAGATTCACAGGATTACACATGTGCAGGTGATTTATACAGTGACAGCGGAATAACGGATGAGATGAGAAGTCTGAGGTGCCTAGGTTCTGGGCAGCAGTTCACGGGAGCTCTAGCGGCAAAAGAAGAATGCTAGTCCTTTCCTGACTCAGACCCACGACTGGAGAAAGAGCAACAGCGGGAGCAAGGATGCGTCTGCACCTGCTCCAAGCGCCGCCCGCCCGAATCCCACTGTCCACCTTTGGGTAAACCCCGGGCCACTAGCGTGGCAGAGGGAAGCGGGGGCGGGGCCAGACGACACGGTCTTGCCAGCCAATCACAACCGCACAGCGGGGCAGAGTGACAGGCCACTCATGACGGTAGGCGGTGCTTAGCTAGCCAGGCTTTTAAAAAAAAAAGAAAAAGAAAGAAAAAAAAGGCGTTGAGTAACTGGTGCAGAGCCTAAACCGCAACTGGAAGGAACTGGGGGAGGGGAAGCCTCTGCGCTAAGAACTGGGGGAGTCAGCAGCATTTATGGATTAGGTAGCAGAATCGCGCTAGAGGGACCCTCCATTGTTCCCTTCCGGGAGAAGGCGCAATTTAGTAATAAAAGGTCTTTTCGGATGTGACCCTGTCTCTTTGACCTTACATCAAAATGCAAGAGTCAATAGTAAACCCAGACCCTTGGAGAGGTCTAGGGAAGAGCAGAGAATGTGGTGCTGAAAACCAGCGGAAGAGGAGAATCAGCTGCTTCTAGAATCGTCTCACAACCCTGGCCGGCTTCTGGCCGGGAAACGTTGTTGACTAGAGTCAATTGAGTTTCCTTCAGTGACAATACGGGTTCTAAAAAGATGAAGGTGGGAAATCTAAAGAGGTGGCTTCTGAGGGGACAACGCTACACACACACCCGTTTTTTCTTAGGCGTTTTCCATATCTTAACATTAAGCTCCAGGGAGAACGACAACTAGGTCATATGGTTCATCTTTTCTTCTGCCATCCAACTCTCTCCCTCGCCCACCCCTCCCTAACCATTTATATGGGGACTTGGATTGGAAGACTGGAAAGGGAAAGTGAGTGCGTGTGTGTGTGTGTGTGTGAGTGAGAGAGAGAGAGAGAGAGAGAGAAAGAGAGAGAGCTCATGCACACGTTTCTATGCTTCTTCATGCACCTCAAAATAATGGAATTTTTAATCATTAAAACTTAGGCTATTAGATCTTTAAGTGGCTTTTATTTACTATCAACTAGGATCAAAATATTCACTCCTTGAATCTTAGCTTTTTCCCAAAACTCCCTCAGGTATTTATTCTGAAAGCCCTACTTTAATCTCTTACTTTTCTCAATGACCAAACTACATGCCAAGAATGTCTTTCCTTTCTCACAAACGTTTTCTTCTTAATTAAATCCAAGAGCAATTGACATATCAATTATCCCATAATTCTCTGTTTAACTGGAAAAGTATGTCACTAATTTTTACCCTCCAAATGAGGGCACGGTGAAAAAAAAAATCTTTCTCTTTACTCTTTAGTAGACAAGCTTATTTATATTCCGTGTAAATAAAGAAATTTTGGATTTATTTCCAGACATTATTATTAAACCTGCCTCTTTTCACATTTGGTTTTCCGACTTAAATCACAAACTTCCAGAAGCCTCTTAAGGAATATAGTTGATTCTGCCCATGAATGTTTCTATCTTGAGAAGTGTCATATAATTTTAATTAACGCTGTTTTTCAGTGAATCTTTGGAAAGCTTTCTAAGTGCAAATGCTTTTTAGTTGGTCATTCTTTGAATAGCAGTAATTGTTTTAAAAACCACACACAATCAAAAAACAAAACTTACTATATTTCAAGAAGACCTGGGTTCCTTGCCTTGCTTCATCACTAACTATCTTTGGAAAAGTAATACATTTTTAAAAATACTTTTACTTAATATATCTTTAAAAATATATATTTATTGAGGGAACTGAATGAAATGACTTCTGAGATTTATACTCTGGCCCAAAGGAGAGAGCCAATGAATGTTTAAGTGAGCAAATCAGTGGATAATATTTAAAGCTCTGTGTTTACATTAATCTGGATAATTATGTTACATGATAGCTTAAAAGGCAGGATAATTTTAGCTGTTTCATCTCATCATTAACATGAAAACATAGGAACGTTAGACTTTATCAAATTTATATAGTCAATCAGTTTATTGAATATAATGTCATATAAGAGGATGGCTGGAATCCCCATATTACTTGTTTTTCTATTTCTTGCTTTTTTTTTTTTTTTTTTTTGACTGCGCCCTGAGGCATGAGGAATTTTAGTAGTTCCCAAACCGCAGAATGAACCCGTGCCCCTGCAGTGGAAGCGTGGCATCCTAACCACTGGACCGCCAGAGAATTCTCCCCATATTACTTGTTTTTCATAGCATCATGATTATTTCCTTCAAATTACTTATGGCAAGCTACCATTCCCCTCATTTATTTGTTTGACTTTTCCACCAGAGTGAAATAATGGCTGTTATTTAGCACAGCACCTAGCATACAGTAGATAATCAATGTTTGTTGAATGTGTCAATGATCATACTAGAAATATGATTATTTTGAAATTAGTAAACGAATGAATTTGTTACAGTGTGTGGGGTACTAGATTAACTTTGATTAAATAATTAGAAATGAATCAAAGTGCGTCGTACTGTCTTGTTTCTTTTAACATTTGATGATTAATTTCCCAGTGCTTCTTGTCTATGTTGTTTATGTTGTTTATTCTTAATTTCTATAAAGTCAAAATAAATTTTATGCAACTACATATTGTGGTAGCCATTCTTGTAAATTTTACTCTTTGGAGAATAATTGTCCTGATTGTATGGTAGGTGAATGAATGTGTTTTTGGGAAAAAAGACCATTTTATGGCTGATGAGCATCTGACTAGCATTCATGTAAAATTAAGCTGGATTCTGATATAGCCAAATCTCTGCTCTTCTTCTTCAGGCCTTTATTATTTCCTTCTTGTACTAATAGATTATTTTTCACATTGGACAAGACATGGCACTTCTGAGCTAAATGAGATATTAATCTTCCTCATATTTAATATTTTCCTTTTACAAGGAAGTAATTGTAGCCCAAAGTGGTTAAGTGATGGTTACTAACCTTCATATTCAGCAAGCTGAAGATATCAAAACTGAATTTGGTGTTTCAGGTGCATTGTCCAGTATTTTGTATACTACCACAGAGCTATCTTTAATGGTGTATTTTCACTATTGTTTCAAGATATATGCATATTACTTAAGCTACAGAAAAGTAGATCAATTTCAATGTAAAGATAAAGCTTTTTTCATATGCTCAATTGTTACTACCAATGAGCTAAACATATATAATATTTTGTACATACTGCTAAAATGATTTGTTATTTAGTGAAAATTTTACTTACTTTTTTGAAGTTAATGTAGTATCGGGTTAATAACTATTTACTGAGAATCGATCAGATTCAGTAGCACTGGGTCATTCTAGTCATCTCATCAAAAGCTTGTGTATGAGTCAAAATGTCAGTTTTAAAACTTATAAAAGGCAATGTCACTTTTGGAATAATTAGAATAGTCACATCTTTGAATTAACACTCTAGGAAGATTGAAACAAAGCTTTAATTTAGGGCTTCCCTGGTGGCGCAGTGGTTGAGAGTCCGCCTGCCGACACAGGGGACACGGGTTTGTGCCCCGGTCCGGGAAGATCCCACATGCCGCGGAGCGGCTGGGCCCGTGAGCCATGGCCGCTGAGCCTGCGCGTCCTGAGCCTGTGCTCCGCAACGGGAGAAGCCACAACAGTGAGAGGCCCGCGTACCGCAAAAAAAAAAAAAAAAAAAAAAAAAAAAGCTTTAATTTAAAAATCAATCAGGAAGTCACATGTTTAATACAAATTAGGTAGAGGAGAATTAATCCTATGGCAGTGATAGATATCATCACCAAGTATGTGTGCCTAGTGAATTTGTCTTTTGCATAGGGATCTACATACTGAACAGACTACAATAATAATGACATGTTAGCTGGTCAGGTGACCCTCCTTTTTTGAAATAATAGCAGAAATATCCAATGATTTATCTCCTTTTTTTCTTTTTTTTCCAGGCTACAAAATTTTTCACATGGATCTCAGCAAAAGTCTCCTAATTTTTTCTCTTGCTTGCTCTCTTATTCCCCTTGATTAACCCTCCACTGTGAATATTAAGGGGTTTTTGTTTGTTCTTTGTTAGTTTTAGTATACCGAATGATGTCACTTCTATTCCTAAGACTGTTCAGTGCCTTTCCATTGCAACAGATTGAAATCCACATTCCTCTTCACAGCTGGCTCTAAATGATTTTCCACTGACAATCTCCTCAGCCCTTTCTAGTGTGCTTTTCCCCCATAATGCACCAGTCACATGAGCTGTTTCTTATCTCATGATTTCTCTACTTCAAACTTTCTTCCTCTGTGCTTCTTATGTCTAGTCTCTTTCAGCCATTAACTCACAGTATAAATCTCTCTCTTCCTTTCTTTCAACAAGATTTCCCCTAAACCTTTAATATTAGGATTTATTTCCTGCAGAAATCAAACTAGAATTTGTTTGTCTTTGTTTGAATCCTCCTGGAAGGCAGGGGAAATGTGCATCCTTATGCCTGGCACATGTCTGGCAGGTGGTAAATGAGCAAGAAATATTTGTTGAATGAACAAATGCAGAAACTTTCTCTGCTCTTTAGTTCTTTCTTTTCAAGATTCCATTCTTACTAATCTCTTTTAACCTATTCTTTCTTCATAAAATTGTTTAGATTATAGTGTTCTCTCCAGGCCAGATATATTCCTTAGCCATCTAAAAGTAATCTTTGAGTTTATATGTGGGTCTTCAGTTCACTCTGAGAGTGCCTTATTTATAAATAAGATTAATATAATACACTCTATTATGATATTTACTTTTTTAACTCTCAGACTGTCATCTTTTCTCCGAACTGCAGTGAAAATCTGCCATAATTCCCTAAATGACTTCAAATAGTGGGATATTTGAAGCGCTTAATTAACTGGATATTTTGTTCTTTCTCTGAATATTTGGTCTCAAGTAGGCACAACTTGTAAAAGTACTTCCAAATTATTTCCTTAAACAGTTTCTTCACCAACAAATATAAGGTTTATAATATGCACCATCTTGGGAGCTTCCTGAGATATACATGTGAATGGGAAACAAATCTTGTCCTAGAGGAACTATAATACATAGTGTGTAAGGTGTACGTGAATATTCATAGTATCTCATAGAATGTTAAGTATTGAAAGAAGCAAAGAGAAATGCTATGGGAATTCAAATGCATTACTTCAAAATAGAAAGCACGAGTAGATTAGAAAATGTTGATAGAGTGGGGAATATTCAACAAAGCTTTGAAACCAGTTCATGGTTCATTTTTAGAATTTGAATGAGTGGAAACTATAGCAGAAAAACTTTGTAGGAGGGTAAAAAAAAATCTTCAAAAGCTTAGAAGCAGAAAAAAGTGGGGCAAATAGGATTTCAGTAACAATATTTGTGCAGTTAACTACTGTATTGGATATTTTACGTCTTATCTTAATTTCTGCTCTCAAGATTCTAAGGTATACATATTTCTGACCATGTTTTAATAATGAGGAAACTGAGTTCCCATGATTTTAAGAAGCTTTTCCAATATCACACTATTATTATTTTAAGGCAGAAATGACCTTCAAGTTTTATCTAACTTCTAAACAATTTATACTATCTAACTTCTGAACAATTTATACTATTGGTATGAAAAAAAAGGATGACTGAAGGAAAATAGTGGTAAATAAGTTTGAGGCATATCATGGAGGACTGTAAATACTGGGTCAAATAATGAACAAATTTAAAAATTGTTGCTAAGTTTTCTGGTTAGTTGACAACATGTAAATGTGGTTGTAATGTCAGGAGATACCTTCACCCACTTGTTAATACACCAACCAATAAAACCTCCATTTCATACTTACACTCCTGAGGAGGTTTTCTCATCATGTAGATTTTTTTCATCACAGGCCTCTTATATAAATATAAGAAATATAAAAAGCTTTAAAACAAACAAAACCCCAAACACCACAACCTTAACTGATGTTTTCATTTTTCACCTGAGATGAATTATGAGTATGATACTCATTCTCAGTATCATATATGTGTCATGCTAAATTGATTATGGCAGTCAACTACAGATTGGAATATATTGCAATATGTTATTTTCAAAATGGGTAACAACACTACTTCCAAACAAATCCAATAGAATATTTTCTCCAAAACTCTGATTTAATTTGAAAATGAAGAATATTCATATATATTGTTAAATATCCAGGTTAGAAAAAAACTGAAAATTTCAGCAATCCCTTAGCCTTATCATACTTTATATATTCTTGTTGATTATCACTAAAATAATATTATTTTCTTCATAGGTCAGCCACAGGACACGTACTACTACTAAACTTTAATTACTTGTGATTTGAAGTCTAAATATTGCAATTCTATTATTGGTGGATAATACATAATAAGGCATATATCCATCTACACAGCTTTTGTCAGAAATAAAGTAAGAAGATAATTAGGGTGCATATACAATTATCAGAATATGTAATGATATGCTATAAAAATTAATAATTTACCTCTATAGAAACAATTATAATCCATGAATTGATATAACTAATAAATATTCTATGATTTTGACTATTAATTTCTAATTTCTGAAAACGAACAAATTTATATGTATTTTACAGGAAAATTATCACTCCCAACTTTCTCCAAAATTTCTTTAAGATTTTCTTAATGACTTATTTTTAGTATTTTTGACAAACTAAAAACAAAAAAAGCCCATTCCCCAAATACCTAAAGTACGAAGAAAAAAAAGCTCATCCCCCAAATACCTAAAGTATGAAGAAAATACTTGTTTAAAAAACCTAAGTGGTGAGAGGGCGGCGGGCCGGCGGGCGGAAAAAAAAAAAAAAAAAAAAAAAAAAACCTAAGTGGTAAGCTGAGATTGCATAGAAATCAGAGGCCCAAACTGATGAAAAATCAGGAAGCTAAAAATGCAAATGAGAACTAAAACTGAAAAGATTCCAGTAGTAACAAGCTGATCCCTCTTGGACTGGAGTTTCAGTGTTTACCAGTTGCCCACTGAATTGGAGACAAGAACTAGAACTCAAAGACCTAAAAGACTTGCTTTTTTTTAACCAGAAATCCCTGGAATTGATAACCACAAGAAGCAATTGAGAAAAACTATACACATCCCAAAGGATTCTGAGAAAGAAACTTGTCTGTCCCAGCTTTAGCTTGGAATGGAGGAAAAAAATCTCATTGAAGAGTTATTTGCCAAAAACTAGCTCACACACAGTTTTGAGCCAGAATTAACACCACATGTGGCCACATAAATGCAAGTTACAAATGTGTATTTAATTGGTGCTGTCAATGTAATATCCTTAGAAAACTGGCAGAAACAACTATAGTTACTTCCTAGAGGAATATATCTTAGGACCAAGTCTGAAAAAATTTCCTTAGATAAAAGTCCAAAGAACATACGCTCAATATCAAAAAACAAAACACATGAATAGACAATCACCATGAGTTATAGTCAACAAAGCAGTTAAAACAGTATTACAAGTGCAAAGACGGTAGGCATTTGAATAAATGGCTACAGAATATAAAATAAGTGCGTTTAATATGTGAAAAGAACAAAAATATGACTAGGACTATAAAATTGGCCAGGTAGTTGTGAAAGATAGCCAAGAGAGTATCTAAAAGTAAAAGTTACAATAGCTGAAATTAAAAAAGCATTTGATAGCTGAAACAGTGGATTTAATATGATGAAATATAATTAGTGGGTTAGAAAATAGATCCAAAAATTTACACAGTATGAATCATGCAGAGTAAAAGATATTCAAAACAGGTTTAAAGACACAGCAAAGAGATTCATAATTTCTTACAAACATTAGATTTGTGTTCCCCCCAAAAGAAAGATGTGTAAATTAAACAGAGTGTAAGTAAAATATGAAAAAATAATAACTGGAAATTTTATCAGAATGATTAAACACGAATTCTCACAATATAGAAGTGCAAAGTGTCCCAGTAGGACAGGTGGAGAAGAAACTACAACTAAAGTCATCTTAATACTGTTAAAGAAAAAATATTCAATACCAATTGTTAAAGCACAGTAAGGAAGACTTTATTCAAGGGGGCAAGGGGACTATCACAATAGGTAGAGGACCACTGAGATGGAATTTTGCAGTGGGGGAGACAGATTAAACTCAACTTCAAGTACAGCATGGGCGAGTGGTAATTTATAGCCAAGGAGCATGGTGGGGGTGGGTGGCTAGAATATTACTAAGAGGAAACAGGGGTAAGGGAAGATTCTGGCTAAACCAACCTAACAGGATTCTTGCTATGGGGCAGGTCAGCCCACCTTGGGGCTGGTGGAGGATGAGGAACTTGATGAGATTATCAATGGTCATCAGATATTGGAGCGGGGAGGGGATTCTGATTAAAATGACTTAGCAGAATTCTTGCTAAAAGTGGACAATGCATAGATGAACACAGAAGCCAAAAGTCAGGCCAAGTTGGAAAAGAGTGCAGGGGAGGCTGAGAAAATTTTGTCAATACAACTATGTATTACTAAAGACAAATAGAAGGTCTCAAAATCCACTACAGAGAAAAGACAGATTATTTTTTAAAAATGAAAATAAAGACTAACAGCTATATATAGTTTATAAGAATCAGGAATAAGCTAAAGGCTATCTGGAAGGGTAAAACTAAAAGGAGGGGGGAAAGTACATCAGGTAACTGCGAACCAAAAAAAAACAAAGCTGGTGTAGCCCACTAATTTTAGACAAAATTAAAGGAAATTACTTATGTACAGAGAAAGAGGGTCTTTACATAATGAAAAAAGTTTCACCAAATAGATATGAAAACTAAATTTGTATGCACTTAAAAATGAATAATACAGCTTCAAAACTGTAGAGCAAAAAAAACAAAATCCACCACTATAATGGGATAGTTTAATATACTATTCAGTAGCTGTTGGACCAACCTTACAAGAAAATCTAGATATGAATTTTGAAAAAATTCTTTTCAATGCTTTATATATAATATATATGTAATTAACAAATTCATTCTAATGAATAGTTATACAATATTACATCCCAACATTTTGTAATAAGCATTCTTTTTAGACATGCATTGAACATCTATAAAAATTGAACATAATAATGTGGGCTATAGATAAGTTTCAACTAATTTAAAGAAGTGGTTATCATCTCAGAAAATGAACCCATGACTGGAATTCAATAAAATTAAAATGAATAAACATGCATTAAGAAACTTGTGGATATAAGCAATGATATAAATAATTGAAATTTTAAAATAAAAATACTACATATTAAAAGAAGATAAACCTGTGATTAATTAGAAATGTATAGCCTTAAATGGTCATAAAATAAAGGCTGAAAATTAATAAGATACAACTTATGATGTTGGAATGAACAAATGAATGAATCTCATAAATGTAGAAATAAAGAATAAGAAACATAAGAACAAAAATAATTTAATGGAAAACAAATATGAAATAGATGATCAGGAAAGCAAAATGTTGTTTTTGAATTTTATATTTCACAAATTTAGTAATAATATATTAGCCAAGTACTGGTAGGCAGAGCATTTCTTAAAAAATCAAGAAGAATAAAGACTGACAACCCAATAGAAAACAAATATGGAAAGATTTCAGGAAGAGGAATTAAAAAAAAAAAGAATTAGGTCATTTATAAAGTTAAAGATGTTAAACTTTATTTGTAGTTAAGGAATGCAAATTAAATGAGACACAATTTTAGAGCCAAAAGATGGGCAAAGTTAAGTTTAATCATAATACCAATTGTCCCAAGAATGTGGATCAATGTAGAAGTTATACAGTGTTAATGAAAATATACATGATATTATACCAATTAATCTAACGGTTGTGAGCACGTTGTGTATTTTGTTTGCAAAAGGAAATTGTCTATTTTCTCCTTTTAAATTAAAATTGTCTAAAAAATTATTTTGAGTGGCATATTTTAGAATATTTCTTTTTAAAAAATTTTTATTGGAGTACAGTTGTTTTACAATGTTGTGTTAGTTTCTGCTGTACAGCAAAGTGAATTAAAGAATATTTCTTTTTTAAAGTCTACTTAGCTAAGAAGTTAGTAACTATCCTATTTAACAAAAAGTGACATTGTTTAAAATGATTCACTAATTCTTTTACTCTTGAGTCTTCAAACTAAAGCTTCTTTTCCTTTCTGTAATTTTCCCTGCCTTTCAGTAAACTTAATTGAAATGTAGGCTATGAGTTGTTTTACTAGAGAGGGTCCCACTTGACACTTAAATAAAGTGATTAGACTTAAACAATGACAAGTTCTTACGCCCACTAGTTACTTTTCTGCTTTAAAAAAAAATGTATTGCAAAGGCAATATTTTATGCTTTATTGTTCACTCAAGTGAAAATGCAAATAAATTACCCAAAAGGTGGTTTATAGATAAGAGAGTTTGTAGTAACAATAATGCCTTTGAGTGTTTTTATAAATACTCATTTATTTTTCAGCTGGTAATATGTACGATGAATATTTGAAATTTTAGTTTCTTATGATAATTGTCTCTTGGCTCTCATGATCCCCTCAGGTCTTTTGGACTAGAATCCTTTTATCATTCTATCTACCTGAAGAATTTTGTGTTGCAATACGCCTACCTTAACGGCATCTGAGGTCATCACCAATCTAGAGCTTAATTAATATATTCAGTAGAGTCTCAGGGATAGACAGTTGACTTAAATATGGCTGTTGTGGGTTGAACTATATCCCCTGAAAAGAGATATGTTTGAAGTCCTAACCCCCAGTACTTCAAAATGTGACCTTATTTGGAGATAGGGTCTTTATAGAGATGATCAAGTTAAAATGAATCATTCATTAGTTTGGGTTCTAATGCAATATGACTAGTGTCCTTATAGAAAGGAGAAATTTGGACACAGAGATAGACAGGCTTAGAGGGAAGATGATGTAAAGAGACACAGGGAGAAGATGACCATCTAACAATCCAAGGAAAGAGACCTGGAACCAATCTTTCTCTGTCAGCCTTCAGAAAAAACCAACTCTGCCAACACCTTGATTTTGGACTCCTACACTACAGAAAGAACTGTAAGACTGTAAATTTCGGTTGTTTAAGCCACCCTATTTGTATTACACTTCTATGGTAGCCCTACCAAATTAATAATATGGCTCTCTACATCTTTTCTCCAAATTCCTGACTACCTGTCTTTTCCAAGTCAAATTGGTGTTGAAATTGATCTATATCTGGGAACAGGTGAAGGTTTAGGCTCAGAGGAGATCTTGATGGAGAGAACTGGTACAGACTCTTTCTTCCTTGGGATAGAGTAAAGTTAACCACAATCTTGGAAAAACCTGGCACAGAGATTCTTAGAGGAAATTTTGACATTGATGAAAGTTTGTCCAATAAGTGTGACCTTAGGGACTATGGGGGAGCTGGACTAGGTCCTCTGCTCCTGAAGTTGAGAATAAACTTGGAGACCTGGAAACAGGGAAGCTTTAGCCTGCTACTCAGCGGGGGACCTGCAGCCCCTCTGCCCCGCGCAGCTAGCTCAGTGTTGCAGAAACAAGCTCCACTTGTTTACTTCTACCACCAGATCTAAGGGTTAATAAAGAAAATAACAAACCATCTAAGGGATTCTAACAGCCAGAGGGAGGAAGATCCAGTCAGTACAAACACATTTCATGCCAGCAAAGCAGAGTTGCTGTAAGAGACAGAAAGCCACTTGAACAAATAACACAAACACTTAAGGAAACTCAAGTGTATCCCAATCACTTGAGTTTGTTTTGAGGAACTATAACTGAATTAAACATTTTTAGGCCCGTTTCCTTGTCAGTTACTAACAGAGAGTTTTTCTCATTTTCTTCAAATTATGAAAAATCTGTTGACATCAGCCAATCAAATTAGTTTTTGCCACATGTACAGTTTTGTCAGAGTTTTGTTCCCTCATGTTTATTGGTGCTTGAAAATTTAATACTTACTATGTCACACAGAACATTGCTGTTTGAAAATTTGTTACTGTATCACATATATAATGTTTATGATATTAATTCTGTGGCTAAGAAACAATATGATATTTTATGTGTTTTATGGGTTACCATTAGAAATTTTGATTTGTTAATATTAACTTCGCCTCATTCTATGTAGTGTTTAGGAAAATGAAGAAGAGAGTTATAAGAGAACAAAACTTGTTAAGTCCTGTGAGTTGTCCTTATTATTTTTGGAATTAATAAACAGCTATTACGTACTTAACTCTTTCGTCCTCAATATTTGAATTATTCTCAGAATATCATGCTTGTTGTCTTTATAATACCAATTTAAACATAGAAGTACTCTTACTTAAAGATGTTATAAAACATTTATCTTAATAAGATTATGTATACTATATATTTCCTTTTTGAAATAATTTTTCGTATTATGATATCATTTATGCTTTATTTTGGCATTCATAATTTTGCTTTTAGGCAAAGCATTTTATCATAATTTCATTACAAAAGATTTTCTCCAGTCAGATTATATTTTCCAGTTAATAATTTCTTGTTTTTTTCTACCTTAAAATAGAATTTTCCTACATGCTTAACTTCTTCAAACGTATTAACTAGTGTATTAGGTGAAAACTACTATAATATCAGAAGAATTATGATAATTTGCTTTGCAAAACTTCAAATGAGTTCCAATCTCTTAAGTGTTCTGTTTTATACATAATATATGATCTGTTCAGGGGATAATGTGATTCATTACACTCATGCATAATTTTGTGCTCTTACTTATCTGAAACTATACTGATTTATTTTCCTGAGCACAGTAGTTAGGTTGTAGCTGAGGGTTGCTTTTTTTTTTCTTTTAAATTAGTCACCATGCCATACTTTATATCCCCAGGATTTATTTTATAATTGGAAGTTTGCATATTTTGACCCCTTCACCCATTTCACCCACCTCCCAACCTCCACTTTTGGCAACCACCAATCTGTTCTCTGTATCTATGAGTTTTGTTTTGTTTTGTTTGTTTGTTTTTAGATTCCTAGAGAGATCATACAGTATTTGTCTTTCTTCTGTCCAACTTATTTCACTTAGCATAATGACCTCAAGGTTCATCCATGTCATTTCAAATGGCAGAGTGTCCTTTTTATGGCTGAAAAACATTCCTTTGTATGTGTATATATGTATTTTATATTATGTATGATTATATATATATATATAAAACACTTTCTTTACCAATTCGTCTATCTATGCACAATTAGGTTGCTTCCCTATCTTAGCTATTGGAAATAATGCTGCTATGAACATGTGGGTTGCAGATATCTCTTCAAAGTAGTGTTTTCATTTTCTTCAGATACTTACCCAGAAGTATAATTGCTGGATCATATGGTAGCTCTATTTTTAATTTCTTGAGGAACCTCCACACTGCTTTACATAGTGGCTGCACCAATTTACGTTACCACCAACACTGCATGAGGGTTCCATTTTTCCACATCCTCGCCACAACTTTTTATTTCTTGTCTTTTTGATAATAGCAATTCTAGCCTGTGTGAGGTGATACCTCATTGTGGTTCTGATTTGCAAATCTCTGGAGATTAGTGATGTTGAGCACCTTGTCATGTACTGGGGCTTGCTTTTTACTTCAAAACTGAAACAGTTGCAGCTTTAATAATTGTCACAAATTTATTTCGGAAAACGAATTCTTCTTAATTGACAAACTTTAACATCTCCATCCATCTACCCACTTAATAGATTTAGATATCCCTCCTCTATACTGTATGCTTATATCAATTATAGAATTTATTATATTTCAAATTTTTATTTACATGCTTGCTTCATCAACTGAACTGGGAGTTCCTTTAAGGATAATATTGTCTTTGGTCTACATCACAGCCTTGAAACTTACTTACATACCTGACACAGAATACAGGCTAAACAAATGTTTAGAATGAATGAATGAGTAAAGTGTGTATTTTTATTAACAACTGATGTAGCATCTCTTGGTTAAGTTGGAATTTTTAGCCAGAGTGATTGATTTGCCCTCATTTAATAGTAACAGACCTAATAAATGGTCTACATACCAATTCAGCCTGTTTTCATACCAAAGGATATTTTTCATATTAAACAGATACTACTGAAACAGATGTTCCTCAATTAGGTGCCCAAAACAAATGAAACAGAGCTGATGCCACATATACAAACAAATGTTTCACAGTTGTAGTTTCAAATCTGTGGTCATGATGGTTAGTATTCTATTTGTGTGCAAAAAATTTTTATTAGTCATTTTCTGGACATGTTTGAAATGCTAAGTATCTGAAATACTTAATATGCACTTTCCCTTTCTTATGCCCTGGAGGAAATCTGTGAGAAGTGTAAATATTTTGAAAGGATTAATTTTTAACACCTTGTAGATTTTTCATTATTTGCGTTCTAGAAATATAATTTAATGTGAGAAAGATATTTATTTGCTGAGACACTGGAATTTTAAGGAAACTTCAAGACCAAAAAAGATTTTTAGCATTGGATATAACTGGTCTGAATTCAGGTCCCAGAATTGTCACTTAACCTCCTTGTTATTTTGGATGAAATCCTTGTTCTAACTTAGCTTTAGTTACTTATTATAAAATTAAAGTTATGATATGTTATATATTTTCCTTTCCTCTTCAGTTTCTCCAAATAAGTCTGACTTCTTTAGAATTTCTCTTGAAACTTCCATAATTATTAACTGAAAAGTTTGTTACTCTATATTCCTATTTGATTTTATCTACTTAAAAAACATTTTAATGTATAAAGATATTTCTATTTTATTAACTTTTAAAATAATAGCTTTGGGGCTTCCCTGGCAGTCCAGTGGTTAAGACTTCACCTTCCAATGCAGTGAGTGAGGGTTCCATCACCGGTGGGGTGGCTAAAATGCCACATGCCTTGCGGCCAAAAAACCAAAACATAAAACAGGAGCAATATTGTAACATACTCAATAAAGACTTTAAAAATGGTCCACATAAAAAAATCTTTAAAAAAATAAAAAATAAAATAGTAGCTTTATTGAAATATAATTTACATTCACATTATACAAATTCACTCTTTAAAATTACCTTTTAAAATGCACATTCCTCCATGTGCATTTCAGTGGTAATTAAGTTTATTCATATAACTATGCAACCATTCCCAGTATCTGATTTTAGAACATTTTAACCACTCAAAACAAAACAAAACAAAAACCCATACCTATTAATAATCACTTCCTATTTTCCCTGTCTTCTGCCCTTGGGAACCACAAATCTACTTTCTGTCTCCATAAACTGACCTATACTGGACATTTCATATAAATGGAATCATACAAGATGTGTGCTTTTGTGACTAATTTCTTTCATTGCATAATGTTTTTCAGATTTGTTATAATACATTGACCCTGATATCCTAAATTAGTTTGATGTCTAGCAAACATAAGTACTTATGGTTCTATTTTGTTTTTATCTAATAGACTTTATTTTTTTAAAACAGCTTTATGTTCACAGCAAACGAGAACAGAAGACACAGAGATTTTGCATTTTCCCCCTGCACCTACTCATGCATAGCCTCCCCATCATCAACATCCCCAGACTAGTACATTTGTTATAATTGATGAGCCCACATCTGAACATCATTATCACCCAAAGTCCGTAGTTTACATTAAGGTTTACTCTTGCTGTATCACGTTCTATGGGCTTGGACAAATGTATAAGGATATGTCCCTTATAGTATTATACAGAATAGCTTCACTGCCCTAAAAATCCTCTGTGCTCCACCTATTCATTCCTCCCTTCCTGCCTCCAAACCCCGGGCAATCACTGACCTCTGTCTATAATTTTGCTTTTTCAAGAAATTCATATGGGTAGAATCATGTACTTCTGACTGGCTTCTTTCACTTAGTA
This sequence comes from Globicephala melas, assembly GCF_963455315.2. Taxonomy (NCBI): domain Eukaryota; kingdom Metazoa; phylum Chordata; class Mammalia; order Artiodactyla; family Delphinidae; genus Globicephala; species Globicephala melas. The sequence goes on along the minus strand of NC_083319.1, from coordinate 108,231,991 downwards.
ATATTCATTTAGGTTTCCTCCATGTCTTTTTTTTTTAAGATTTTTTTTTGATGTGGACCTTTTTTTAAGTCTTTATTGAATTTGTTACAATATTGCTTCTGTTTCATGTTTTGGTTTTTTGGCCACGAGGCATGTGGGATCTTAGCTACCCAACCAGGGATCAAACCCACATCCCCCACATTGGAAGGTGAAGTCTTAACCACTGAACTGCCAGGGAAGTCCCCCTCCATGTCTTTTAATGGCTTGATAGCTTATTTCTTTTTAATACTGAATAATATTCCATTGCCTGGATATACCATAGTTTATCCATTCACCTACTGTTTCAATTCCATTTATTTCTTCTCCAATTTTTATTATTGCTTTTGTTTTGCTTACTGTGGATTTAATTTGCTCTTCTTTTTAGTTTGCTAAAGTGGAAACTTAGAGTATTGATTTTAGATCTTTCTTCTTTTCTAATATATTCTTTCAGTGTTATAACTTTCCCTATAAACACCGCTTTTGCTGCATCCCACAAATTCTGATAAACTGTGTTTTTATTTCCATTTAGTTCAAAATATTTTTAATTTCTCTTGAGATTTCTTTTTGACCTATGGGTCATTTAGAAGTATGTTGTTTATTCTTCATGTATCTTGGGATTTTCCATTATCTCTCTGTTATTGATTTCTATTTTAATTCCATGGTGGTATGAGAAGAGATATTATATGATTTCTATTATATGTTAAGGAGTGTTTTATGGCCCAAAATGTGGGCTATTTTGGGAATTGCTTGATGTGAACTTGAGAAAAATGTGCATTTTGCTGACGTTAGAGGAGATAGACTGTAGATGTCCATATATGCAGTTGATTAATGGGGTTGTTAGTTCAGTTATGTCCTTACTGATTTTCTCCCTGCTGAATCTATTCATCTCTGATAGAGGTGTGTTGAAATCTCCAATTCTGATAGTGGATTCAGTTGCAGTAGTGGAACTGGTGTGAAAAGACTGTAGTAATGCCATGGTGAGGTGCGGGCGCGTTACACATTCCTATGCTTAGTTCTCAGTCTTTTAATAAGCTTATGCCCTCTGGTGTTTTTAAAAAAAGCCTTCTTTCTCATCTTCCTGCTGGAAGTATGAGAGGAAATTTTCTCTGCTGTTCACCCTGAGAACCTGGTAGAGCTCCAGGATGTAAAACTCACAGAAGTGTGGGACCCACTCACATGATCCTGGGTCCTCTGGAGTTTTTTTTGTTTTTTTTTGTTTTTTTCTACAGGTGCTCAATTTTAGTAGATGGTCAACTTCAGTAGTAATTATGGAATTCCAATGAAAATAAAAAATGAAATATTACTGACCTCAAATATACTAGCAACAATTAACATCCTTAGCATTACTAAGCAGTGGCATTCATCGCTTGTGAGAAAGAAAATTCAAATAATCACATAGAAGAGCAATTTGGTAATATCTATCAAAACTAACTATGCATGTACAATTTGACCCCCAAATTAGTCTACTAACTATACAACCTAGAGAAACTCTAACACATGCAGGCAATGAAATGATATTCATTACAACACTATTTTAAGCCCCACAAAATAGAGAAAACTTGTGTCCATCAATAGGAAAATGAATTGTACTTTTTAAATAATAAAATATTATACACAATGTTAAGTGTATGAACTGGAGCTCTCTGTACCAGCTTGGACACAAAGAAATAAGCTCTACCCCAGGATCTGGCCCTGTCAATCATCAGTTAGATAGATAGATAGATAGATAGATAGATAGATAGATAGATAGATAGATAGAACATTCTGTCCAAAAGGTGCAGAATACACACTCCCTTCAAGTAACATGGAACATGCCCCAGGATAGACCACATACTAGGCCACAAAACAAGTCTCAACAAATTTAAGAAAACTGAAATCATATCAAGCATGCCCCCCGACCACAATACTACGAGACCAGAAATCAACTATGCTGTACACCTGAAACTAACATAATATTTTAAGTCAATTATATTTCAATAAAAAACAAGAAACAAGTTGCAGAAGAATATATGTAGTATTACAAAATTTAAAGTCAAAAAAGAAAATGATTCGTTTAATAATTCAGTTATATGTAATAAAAGTTTACATGGGAATGATAAATAACAACTTGAGTACCATGATTACTTCTACGTAGGGAAGGGACCAGATATTATGTGAGTGGAATACCAACCAAGGGGTCTTCAACTGTATTTTTTTTTAACATCTTTATTGGAGTATAATTGCTTTACAATTGTGTGTTAGTTTCTGCTTTATAACAAAGTGAATCAGCTATACATATACATATATCCCCATATCTCCTCCCTCTTGCGTCTCCCTCCCACCCTCCCTATCCTACCCCTCTAGCTGGACACAAAGCACCGAGCTGATCTCCCTGTGATATGCAGCTGCTTCCCACTAGCTATCTATTTTACATTTGGTAGAGTATATGTGTCAATACAACTCTCTCACTTCATTCCAGCTTACCCTTCCCTCACCACAGGTCCTCAAGTTCATTCCCTACTTCTGCATCTTTATTCCTGTCCTGCCCCTAGGCTCTTCAGAACCATTGTGGGTTTTTTTAGATTCCATATATATGTGTTAGAATACAGTATTTGTTTCTCTCTTTCTGACATACTTCACTCTGTATGACAGTCTATAGGTCCATCCACCTCACTACAAATAACTCAATTTCATTTTTTATGGCTGAGTAATATTCCAATGTTTACATGTGCCACATCTTCTTTATCCATTTATCTATCGATGGACACGTAGGTTGCTTCAATGTCCTGGCTATGGTAAATAGAACTGTGATGAACATTGTGGTACATGACTCTTTTCGAATTATGGTTTTCTCAGGTTATATACCCAGTAATGGGGTTGCTGGGTCATATGGTAGTTCTATTTTTACTTTTTTAAGGAACCTCCATACTGTTCTCCATAGTGGCTGTATCAATTTACATTCCCACCAACAGTGCAAGAGGGTTCCCTTTTCTCCACACCCTCTCCAGCATTTATTGTTTCTAGATTTTTTGATGATGGCCATTCTGACGGGTGTGAGATGATATCTCATTGTAGCTTTGATTTGCATTTCTCTGATGATTAATGATGTTGAGCATTCTTTCATGTGTTTGTTTGCAGTCTGTATGTTTTCTTTCGAGAAATGTCTATTTAGCTCTTCTGCCCATCTTTGGATTGGGTTGGTTGTTTGTTTGCTATTGAGCTGCATGAGCTGCTTGTATATTTTGGAGATTAATCCTTTGTCAGTTGCTCCGTTTGCAAATATTTTCTCCCATTCTGACAGTCGTCTTTTCATCTTGCTTATGGTTTCCTTTACTGTGCAAAAGCTTTTAAGTTTCATTAGGTGCCACTTGTTTATTTTTGGTTTTATTTCCATTTCTCTAGGAGGAGGGTCAAAAAGGATCTTGCTGTGATTTATGTCATAGATTGTTCTGCCTATGTTTTCCTCTAAGAGTTCTATAGTGTCTGGCCTTACATTTAGGTCTTTAATCCATTTTGAGCTTATTTTTGTGTATGCTATTAGGGAGTGTTCTAATTTCATTCTTTTACATGTAGCTGTCCAGTTTTCCCAGCACCACTTATTGAAGAGGCTGTCTTTTCACTGTTGTACATTCTTGCCTCCTTTATCAAAGATAAGGTGAACATATGTGCGTGGGTTTATCTCTGGGTGGGTTTGGGGGCACTGGTGTGCCCTGTGACCTCACTTCTCTCTTATGAATTTAGGCAGAGTTGTTGATTTTTCACTTTGCTTACCTTTGTACTTGTTAGGATGAGTGGCAACTTCTGCTGGACCAGAAACCTGAAGTTTCTGATAGTCTTAAAGTATTTTAAAAGCCTGACCTGATCTTAATTTTTTGGGATTTTTCACAGCTTTGGGGATTTCTTGTCTTTTTTAATTACTGCATATTCTGGTCTATAAAGAAGACTTTGCTTGAGACTAAATCATATTCATTTTAAGATGCAGGCATATTTAGAGCATTTCAAGTAGGCAGTGGGGTCTATGTACATGTATAAGTGAATACTAAGGGGGAAAACTTATTTTAAAGTAGAGTCAAGTCATGTAAATTCAATGATAAATTAGCCTCGTTTCAGTTCCTCAGTATACTTATATATACTTAACTCTCTCTTGCTTAAAGAATTTAAATTTGTTCTTGCCTCTAAATTGAATAGTTCCTCTCTGCATTATTGACTCCTCTTGTCCTTCATGCCTCAAGTTGAATAATCACCAAGGAAGACCTTCCTGACCAGCCTGTGTAAAGCAGGCACTATATCTATAACTTTCTATTATATCACCCATTTTATGTACCTCACAGGTGATGATTATTTATTTATTTATTATTTATTTATTTTTTTTATTCTCTGTCTCTCCTCCCCTAAGGTAAGGTCCAAGAGGTAAATACCCTCCTTGACTTCCAATCTGCATTTCCTGTGTCCTAAGATGCAAGAAAGAGAGAATGAAAAAGAGAGACAGATAACAGAGAAGGGAAATAGGTGTTTTTCTATAATGTGGGATATGAAAATTTGAGAAGTCAGATCAGAGACAACATTTATGCTGATTGATGAAGACCAAGGTGAAAAATAGCAAATTTGGGAGTATTCCTGGCCTAGGCTGTGGGTCCTCAACATTATAAGTCATCAGTAGTTGGTGCAAACGTCAGCACCAAGGTCAGCTCCTGGGGCCAGACATTTGAATCTGTGCAGCAGCAGATGCAGTTGAGTCTCCAGTAGGTATTGGTAGCACAGTTGACACTTGGGGGATAGCAACAACTGAGATATGCAGTGAGCAAAAGAAGAAAGAGAAAGTGCTAAAATACATGCAGTAGTCATGGAGACAACTCAATTCTTGGAGCACTGAGTATGACACTTTCAGGAATCTCTCAAAATTATCTAAGAAGAAACTGGGGGAGGCTGGATTTCCTGAAGAATAAATAAGAACATACAGTACCAGAGAAACTTTACTTTGCAGACTTGTTTTTAATCTTTTCGTACTGTCAAATGAGGTCTAAGAAATAAAGGTTTCCTTCTGCAAATAATTAATTTTATTTATTTGTCCCTTTGAGAAAGAAATCAGGACACCAAAAAAAAAAAAATCACCACCTATCTCTAAAGATTTTCTGTACACAAGAGAATATAAAAATCTAAAACAAGTAATTGTTCTCTTTTTTTAGCCATATAAATTAGGGGAAAAGTAGATATTTAGAATAATTAAATTGTTTTTTTCGAGTGCCTTAAGTTCAAAGCCACGTTCTCTGCAACTTAATGTAGAAAAACATCATGACAAGTATTATTAACTCACTTTTCCAAATGTTCTCATATCCCAGTCATGCTATGTAAATTCCCCCCAGGGTAAAGCACATACAAACACTTTATTTGAGTGTCATCTTTTCTGTAGCACAAAGTGAAATTTCTAGCAACCCAGTATTGGCTATGAATGTGGGCATTGCTCTTGTCTCCACTCCTAAACAATAGACCACTAGTGGTTACTTAGGTTTTGTATGCCAGTTTTTCACAATTGTGAGAAAAGGGTTTCAGCTTGGTCACAGAGTTTCACAAATAAATGTTGAGTAGATGCTACCTTGGTCATTGCTCTTAAATTTTTGTTCCTTACTTTGTGGAAATACCTGTGGTGAGTAAGGTTGTGAGTTTTCTTGTGTCTTACACTAATCTATATCATATAGAATATATTCTTTCTTACAATGACTTTAATATAGTTAATGTGATCTACCATTTCTCTCTACAGAGAATCACTTCAACAGAGAATCACTTCAACAGTACTTGAAGACCATGCATTACTTTCAAGGCCTAGGATCACAAGATGTTGAACCATAATTTTTCATCCAAGTCTTATACCTTGCACCTAGATAGTATTAAAATTTCATATTTTCTTAGAAGACCTAGGAGCTGACAAAACCTTAAAACAGTTTCAGGTAAAATTATGTTTTATGTTTACAGATGAAGCCTAAAATCAAATTTATTGTTAAATCTTGACATTTATCTAAGAGGAGATTCAATTTAGAAATAGCTAAAGGGGGGCTTCCCTGGTGGCACAGTGGTTGAGAGTCCGCCTGCCGATGCAGGGGACACAGGTTCATGCCCTGGTCCGGGAAGATCCCACATGCCACGGAGCGGCTGGGCCCGTGAGCCGTGGCCGCTAAGCCTGCACGTCCAGAGCCTGTGCTCCGCAACGGGAGAGGCCACAACAGTGAGAGGCCCACGTACCGCAAAAAAAAAAAAAAAAAAAGAAATAGCTAAAGGGTATTTCTGAAATTAGAGATGAGATTTGAGGGTCAAACACAAAGAGGATACCTTTTATTTTTCAGTCATTTTCTTTTTCCCAATGTTGCTCTAGGTAAAACAGGTGCATATTATAGTTATTGTTGGATTTTCTCCAATTTATGACATTATGTATTTTACATTCCTGTAAAACTGTCTGTGAGAATAGGGATTTTATATCTAGAAAGTAAGAATGATATTTATAAATCTATAAGGCAGGACCTATAAACTAATATTTCTTGCTCAAAAAGATCTCATAAATTATATATAGCAGATACATGAATACTTACTTTCCTTTCAACTATGCTCACATTAAAACATGAATCTTTAGCCTTCTTTAATTTTTCCTCAAAATATGTATATATATATAGATAAATGCTTTCAACTTTTAGAGCAAATATAGTAGCATAATATTATGCCTATGAGGATAAGACAGTATAACTATCAAAAGAATAAATGAATTACTATTTATGTGCATAGCCACATCTTTTAGGACAACAGACAGTCACAATATAAATTTAAATAAGTGATCATGTCTCATATCAGAACTGTTTTAGCCTGAAGATTGTGATGCATTGTCATTTACAGTAACAACTGCTTCCTTAACAAACTGAAAGAAATTTTATTTTTTTCCTCCTCAATCAACAGAAAGTCATGGATCCAAAAAGAAATATACACCACAAACTGGAAATCATGACCTGTATGCCATGTTCCTGGAGTTGGAAGTTTGGACAGATCATATTTTCACAGCAGGAGTGCTGTCTGTCTGAGAGTCCTTGGCTCAAGTGGAGGTTTCAACATACCCAGTTCTCAGACTACATGCATGGCAATTCTACAGTACTGCATAGCAGCAAGCCACGGTCTCCTTCCTCTTAATGGACCTTTACTGCTCAAAGTCTACCACTCCCAAGACCTGTGTTTGGGATAACTGTAGCCCCAAAATGTGTTCACACAAGCACTGGGCTTTAGTTATTGTACCTGAACTACACAGTAGGTGTCCTGCCTGCTTGATGGACTTTCTGCCTCTTGATCTTGGCTACCAGTGTCATGTCTTGTTAAAACAACAACTTGATCACAAACTTCAAACCAGTTGAATTTCTCAAACCACTTGAAATCCAGCCCTAATTCATGCACCCCTCTGTAACAAATTTGACTAAATGCTTCCAGACTTTTACCCCACTCCCTGAGCCATGTCTTCTTCCAGAATTTTTTTTCATGTTTTCAGAGAACATTTATTAAATGTTCATGACACTTCGTTAAATAGAAAAATGTGAGTTACCAGACTGTGTGTTTGGACTAAATGTTTCTATTCCTCTCCCCACAACCAAAATTCATATGCTGAAGCTCTAGCTCCCTAGTGTGATGGTTTTGGAGGTGGGGCTTTGGGGAGGTAATTAGGTTTAGATGAAGTCGTGAGGATGGCGTCCCATGCTGGGATTAGTGCCCTTATAAGCAGAGGAAGAAAGATCAGAACTCTCACATTGCACCACGTAAGGACACAGCAAGAAGGAAGCTATGTAGTAGCCAGAAAGAGGGTCTTCGCCAGGAACTGAATTTGCCAACACCTTGATTTTGGACTTCTCAGCCTTCAAAACTGTGAGAAACAAATGTCTGTTGCTTAAACTACCTAGTCTGTGGTATTTTGTTACATTAACCCAAGGAGACTGACATAGTATGCATACTGTGTTCCCATGTTCTTCCAGTATTTTTTTGCATGAATCTTCATCTAGGATGTCTACATTAGAACTCCCTTTGAATCCTAGCTGCTTAATCCACTGATGCCCTGTGTGCCTGACTTTAAACTTTTTCTCTAGAAGGTTTTTAAAAATTAAGAAATCTCTACTTTTTAGGGTTTAAAAGACACGTGAACCTAGCTAATATAAAATTAGGACATTTGCATTATGGTGGGAAGCATCATAATCTTAACACATACTTGATAAACTATTTTTAAAAAAGCAAACATTAATTGTGTGTGTACTATATTTCAGGCACTGAGTTAAAATTTCACATACTTTATCTCATTTACTCTATCAAGAACCCATGAAGGAGTTGCCAGTATTATTTCCATAATATAGAAGAAGAAAGCAAGACTTAGAGATGTTAAAAACAAGACAGCAGACCCAGAATGGAGTTGCTTATGCTAAACCCTGTGTCACCAAGTTAAGACTTAACCTAATTACAGTTTCTGCTTCAATAGAATCTTAAAACCAGTCAATCAGAAATCACCTGATCAACACTAGTTAGTTAATCTGCCTGATAGACCCCTGCCAACCTCCAAAGGAAAGTACCCTTGCAATAACCAACCTGCTTTTTGCTTATTATAACTTCCTTGTTCCTGCTCCATTCTGCCCATAAAAGTCTTTCACTTTATACAGCTCCTTGGCCCCCCTTTCTATCAGCCAGATTAGATGCTGCCCCATTCATGAATCACTGAATAAAGTCAATAAAATCTTTAAAATTTACTCAGCTGAATGTTTGCGTTTTTTTTAACAGAGAGATTATGTAACTTGTTTATGGCCAAACAGCGAGAGCAGATATGACTCATCCCTATGGCTGCCTGACTCCAAAGGCTATGTTCTTACCTACATCTCACCAACATTAAGATTTAATGTTAATTAAATCTCACCCACCTCTGAATGGAAGGCTGAGGAAGATGACTTGATTTCTTGTTGCTTTAGACAGGGTATACTGCCTTACCTATGAATATATTTTAGAGTCATGAAAGGTGTAATTGATTTTTCTGTTTTAAAATTATAGTCAATGTTTATGATAATCTATAGCTGGTTAGTCAGGCTATAAGAACTATGCTGCTAACAAATTTTCATTTCAAGTTGGTGTTTTGCTAGCCATTCACAGACATATTTAATTGGTTTCAAGGAGCTCTGAGGATTAGTGTGAGTCCATAACCAAAAACAGAAAAAAAATAGCAAAAGCTGGTGTCCTAGAATATGGTAGTAGTTCAAATGACTTCATGAAACAATTTTAATTTTACTTTAAATAATAAATAATTGAGTTTTAATAATATATAGCTAACCATTATGTTTACCATGATAAAGTTTCAAGATAAATGATAGTACCTCAGTATAATCTACATATGATACATGGACATCATGAAATATTATCAATAAATTGAGAATATAAAAGTAAGAATATTTTCATGTTTTTGTAAATGATTTTTTGAAACTAAAAATCTTAAATCTAATTGGTTAGAAGTAGAATGTACCATTTCACCTGCCAAGAGCCTTGAGAGAATTTCCTCACATTGGAAAGTCTGGGCGCATAAGAATCTAGCACCATCTCAGATGATTGTGTCCCCAGGATGTTTTCCTCTTCCTGGCACAGGAGAAGGAGACATGTTTACAAATTTAAATTTCCTTTATAAATGTAAATTTCCTTTACAAAAAGAAAGTGTTTGCTCTGTTTTTAGAGCTTTTCCTGTGTCTGCTGTTCCTCTGTTGTCTTTAGCTCAAATTAATCCTTACGCCAAAGTGACATGTTTTAGGGTTGCATATTCTGGTCCCCTTCTCTGATTAACCAGCAGGTAGGGTAAAATCTCAAACTGTTCACAGTTCTTGATGGTTTTGTCTATGGAGGAGGGCTGCTGAAAGAGGAAGGACAATGACCTCACACTCTGAGATCAGTGATATGATTACCTGGAATTCAGTAGAGAGTGTTGTCACCCACGTGTTCAATGTGGGGAGGACTAAGGGACAGCAGTGCCCTGCCTGTTAAAAAAAAGTTTAGAGGCTGAGTGGTGAGATATATGACTGAAAAAAACTGGTCAGATGGTGCCTTGGTCATTTTCATCTTATCTGGGTGAGTGGAGGAAGAGGTATTATCAGGAAGATGGGGTGGCCATCTCCACAGTCCCATATGAAAGGTAATGCCATTGTGGCTACTGAGCCAGGGAACTCCTAAGCTGAAATAATGTTGGCAATGAGGACTTTGCTCTACAGTATGGAAGTGTGCATGTACTGAAAGCGTTAGAAGTTCATCTGGTTGAGTAGAAGGATGGAAGAGATTGGAAGATGGCTGAGTAGAAGACCGTGATCTCACTCCCTCTTGCGAGAACACCAGAATCACAACTAACTGCTAAACAATCATTGACAGGCAGACACTGGAACTCACCAAAAAAGATACCCCACATCCAAAGACAAAAGAGAAGCCACAATAAGACGGTAGGAGGGGTGCAATCACAATCAAATCAAATCCCATAACTGCTGGGTGGGTGACTCACAAACTGGAGAACACTTATACCACAGAAGTCCACCCACTGGAGTGAAGGTTCTGAGCCCCACGTCAGGCTTCCCAACCTGGGGGTCCGGCAACAGGAGGAGGAATTCCTAGGGAGTCAGACTTTGAAGGCTAGTGGGATTTGATTGCAGGACTCTGACAGGACTGGGAGAAACAGAGACTCCACTCTTAGAGGGCACACACAAAGTAGTGTGTGCATCGGGACCCAGGGGAAGGAGCAGTGACCCCAGGGGAGACTGAACCAGACCTACATGCTAGTGTTGGAGGGTCTCCTGCAGAGGTGGGGGATGGCTGTGGCTCACCATGAGGACAAAGACACTGACAGCAGAAGTTGTGAGAAGTACTCCTTGGCATGAGCCCTCCCAGAATATGCCATTAGCCCTGCCAAAGAGCCTGGGCAGGCTCCAGTGTTGGGTTGCCTCAGGCCAAAAAACCAACAAGGAGGGAAAACAGCCCCACCCATCAGCAGACAAGCAGATTAAAGTTTTATTGAGCTCTGCTCACCAGAGCAACACCCAGCTCTACCCACCACCAGTCCCTCCCATCAGGAAACTTGTTCCAGCTTCTTAGATAGCCTCATCCACCAGAGGGCAGACAGCAGAAGCAAGAAGACCTACAATCCTGCAGCCTGTGGATCAAAAACCACATTCACAGAAAGATAGACAAGATGAAAAGGCAGAGGGCTATGTACCAGATGAAGGAACAAGATAAAACCACAGAAAAACAACTAAATGAGGTGGAGATAGGCAACCTTCCAGAAAAAGAATTCAGAATAATGATAGTGAAGATGATCCAGGACCTCGGAAAAAGAATGGAGGCAAAGATCGAGAAGATGCAAGAAATCTTTAACAAAGACCTAGAAGAATTAAAGAACAAACAAACAGAGATGAACAATACAATAACTGAAATGAAAACTACACTAGAAGGAATCAATAGCAGAATAACTGAGGCAGAAGAACGGATAAATGACCTGGAAGACAGAATGGTGGAATTCACTGTTGGAGAACAGAATAAGGAAAAAAGAATGAAAAGAAATGAAGACAGCCTAAGAGACCTCTGGGACAACATTAAACGCAACAACATTCGCATTATAGGTGTCCCAGAAGGAGAAGAGAGAGAGAAAGGGCCCAAGAAAATATCTGAAGAGATTATAGTGGAAAACTTCCCTAACATGGGAAAGGAAATAGCCACCCAAGTCCAGGAGGCACAGAGAGTCCCATACAGGATAAACCCAAGGAGAAACAAGCCGAGACATATAGTAAACAAATTGACAAAGATTAAAAACAAAGAAAAATTATTGAAAGCAGCAAGGGAAAAACGACAAATAACATACAAGGGAACTCCCATAAGGTTAAAAGCTGATTTCTCAGCTGAAACTCTGCAAGCCATAAGGGAGTGGCATGATATACTTAAAGTGATGAAAGGGAAGAACCTACAACCAAGATTACTCTACCCAGCAAGGATCTCATTCAGATTCGATGGAGAAATCAAAAGCTTTACAGACAAGCAAAAGCTAAGAGAATTCAGAACCACCAAACCAGCTCTACAACAAATGCTAAAGGAGCTTCTCTAAGTGGGAAACACGAGAGAAGAAAGGAACCTACAAAAACAAACCCAAAACAATTAACAAAATGGTCACAGGAACATACATATTGATAATTACCTTAAACGTGAATGGATTAAATGCTCCAACCAAAAGACACAGGCTCGCTAAATGCACACAAAAACAAGACCCATATATATGCTATCTACAAGAGACCCATTTCAGACCTAGTGATGCATACAGACTGAAAGTGAGGGGAAGGAAAAAGATATTCCAGGCAAATGGAAATCAAAAGAAAGCTGGAGTAGCAATACTCATATCAGATAAAACAGACTTTAAAATAAAGAATGTTACAAGAGACAAGGAAGGACACTACATAAGGATCAAGGGATCAATCCAAGAAAAGATATAACAATTATAAATATATATGCACCCAACATAGGAGCACCTCAATACATAAGGAAACTGCTAACAGCTATAAAAGAGGAAATCAACAGTAACACAATAATAGTGGGGGACTTTAACACCTCACTTTCACCAACGGACAGATCATCCAAACAGAAAATTAATAAGGAAACACAAGCTTTAAATGACACAACAGACCAGATAGATTTATAGGACATTCCATTGAAAAACAGCAGATCACACTTTCTTCTCAAGTGCGCACGGAACATTCTCCAGGATAGATCACATCTTGGGTCACAAATCAAGCCTCAGTAAATTTAAGAAAACTGAAATCATATCAAGCATCTTTTCTGACCACAACACTGAGATTAGAAATCAATTACAGGGAAAAAAAACGTAAAAAACACAAAGATATGGAGGCTAAACAATACGTTACTAAATAACAAAGAGACCACTGAAGAAATCAAAGAAATCAAAAAATACCTAGAGACAAATGACAATGAAAACACGACCATCCAAAACCTATGGGATGCGGCAAAAGCAGTTCTAACAGGGAAGTTTATAGCTATACAAGCCTACCTCAAGAAACAAGAAAAATCTCAAATAAACAATCTAACCTTACACCAAAAGGAACCAGAGAAAGAAGAACAAAGAAAACCCAAAGTTAGCAGGAGGAAAGAAATCATAAAGATCAGAGCAGAAATAAATGAAATAGAAACAAAGAAAATAATAGCAAAGATCAATAAAACTAAATATCAATAAAACTAAAAGCTGGTTCTTTGAGAAGATAAACAAAATTGATAAACCATTAGCCAGACTCATCAAGAAAAAGAGGGAGAGGACTCAAATCAATAAAATTAGAAATAAAAAGGGAGAAGTTACAACAGACACCGCAGAAATACAAAGCAAGCTAAGAGACTACTACAAGCAACTTTATGCCAAGAAAATGGACAACCTGGAAGAAATGGACAAATTCTTAGAAAGGTATAACCTCCCAAGACTGAACCAGGAAGAAATCGATAATATGAACAGACCAATCACAAGTAATGAAATTGAAACTGTGATTAAAAATCTTCCAACAAACAAAAGTGCAGGACCAGATGGCTTCACAGGTGAATTCTATCAAACATTTAGAGAACAGCTAACACCCATCCTTCTCAAAGTCTTCCAAAAAATTGCAGAGGAAGGAACACTCCCAAACTCATTCTACGAGGCAACCATCACCCTGATACGAAAACCAGACAAAGATACTACAAAAAAAGAAAATTACAGACCAATATCACTGATGAATATAGATGTAAAAATCCTCAACAAAAAACTAGCAAACAGAATCCAACCACACATTAAAAGGATCATACACCATGATCAAGTGGGATTTATCCCAGGGATGCAAGGATTCTTCATTTTACACAAATCAATCAATGTGATACAACATATTAATAAATTGAAGAATAAAAACCATATGATCATCTCAATAGATGCAGGAAAAGCTTTTGACAAAATTCAACACCCATTTATGAGAAAAACTCTCCAGAAAGTGGGCATAGAGTGAACCTACCTCAACATAATAAAGGCCTTATATGACAAACCCATAGCAAACACCATTCTCAGTTATGAAAAACTGAAAGCATTTCCTCTAGGATCAGGAACAAGACAAGGATGTCCACTCTCGCCACTATTATTCAACATAGTTTTGGAAGTCCTAGCCATGGTAATCAGAGAAGAAAAAGAAATAAAAGGAATACAAATTGGAAAAGAAGAAGTAAAACTGTCACTGTTTGCAGATGATATGATACTATACATAGAGAATCCTGAAGATGCCACCAGAAAACTACTAAAGCTAATCCATGAATTTGGTAAAGTTGCAGGATACAAAATTAATGCACAGAAATCTCTTGCATTCCTATACACTAATGATGAAAAATCTGAAAGAGAAATTAAGGAAACACTCCCACTTACCATTGCAACAAAAAGAATAAAATACCTAGGAATAAACCTACCTAGGGAGACAAAAGCCCTGTATGCAGAAAACAATAAGACACTGATGAAAGAAATTAAAGATGATACCAACAGGGCTTCCCTGGTGGCACACTGGTTGAGAGTCCGTCTCCCGATGCAAGGGACATGGGTTCATGCCCCGGTCCGGGAAGATCCCACATGCCGTGGAGTGGCTGGGCCCGTGAGCCATGGCCTCTGAGCCTGCGCGTCCGGAGCCTGTGCTCCGCAACGGGAGAGGCTACAACAGTTAGAGGCCCGCGTACCACACACACACAAAAAAAAGATGATACCAACAAATGGAGAGGTATACCATGTTCTTGGATTAGAAGAATCGATATTGTGAAAATGACTATACTCCCCAAAGCAATCTACAGATTCAATGAAATCCCTATCAAATTACCAATGGCATTTTTTATGGAACTAGAACAAAAAATCTTAAAATTTGTATGGAGTCACAAAAGACCCCAAATAGCCAAAGCAGTCTTGAGGGAATAAAACAGAGCTGGAGGAGTCAGACTCCCTGACTTCAGACTATACTACAAAGCTACAGTAATCAAGACAATATGGTACTGGCACAAAAACAGAAACATAGGTTAATGGAACAAGATAGAAAGCCCAGAGATAAACCCACGCACCTATGGTCAACTAATCTATGAGAAAGGAAGCAAGGATATACAATGGAGAAAAGACAGTCTCTTCAATAAGTGGTGCTGGAAAAACTGGACAGCTACATATAAAAGAATGAAATTAGAACACTCCCTAACACCATACCCCAAAATAAACTCAAAATGGATTAGAGACCTAAATGTAAGACAGGACACTATAAAACTCAAAGAGGAAAACATACGAAGAACACTCTTTGACATAAATCACAGCAAGATCTTTTTCGATCCACCTCCTAGAGTAATGGAAATAAAAACAAAAATAAACAAATGGGACCTAATGAAACTTAAAAGCTTTGCACAGCAAAGGAAACCATAAACAAGAGGGAAAGACAACCCTCAGAATGGGAGAAAATATTTGCAAACAAATCAACGGACAAAGGATTAATCTCCAAAATATATAAACAGCTCATGCAGTTCAATATTAAAAAAAAAACCCAATCCAAAAATGGGCAGAAGACCTCAACAGACATTTCTCCAAAGAAGACAAGCAGATGGCCAAAAAGCACAAGAAAAGCTGCTCAACATCACTAATTATTAGAGAAATGCAAATCAAAACTACAATGAGGTATCACCTCACACCAGTTAGAATGGGCATCATCAGAAAATCTACAAACAACAAATGCTGGAGAGGGTGTGGAGAAAAGGGAACCCTCTTGCACTGTTGATGGGAATGTAAATTGATACAGCCACTATGGAGAACAGTATGGAGGTTCCTTAAAAAACTAAAAATAGAATTACCATATGATCCAGCAATCCCACTACTGGGCATATACGCAGAGAAAACCATAATTCAAAAAGACACATGCACCCCAACGTTCATTGCAGCACTCTTTACAATAGCCAGGTCATGGAAGCAAGCTAAATGCCCATCAACTGACAAATGGATAAAAAAGATGTGGTACATATATACAATGGAATATTACTTAGCTATAAAAAGGAACGAAATTAGGTAATTTGCTGAGACGTGGATGGATCTAGAGACTGTCATACAGAGTGAAGTAAGTCAGAAAGAGAAAAACAAATATCGTATATTAACGCATGTATGTGGAACCTAGAAAAATGGTACAGATGAACCGGTTTGCAGGGCAGAAATTGAGACACAGATGTAGAGCACAAATGTATGGACACCAAGGGGGGAAAGCGGCAGGGGGCGGGGGGCTTGGGGTGGTGGTGTGAGGAACTGGGCGATTGGGATTGACATGTATACACTGATGTGTATAAAATTGATGACTAATAAGAACCTGCTGTATAAAAAAAAAAAAAAGTTCATTCAGTTGAGCCCTGAGTGATCGACAGCTGAAACTGAAAACAAATGTGCCATGCTTACCAATGTGAAGCTGTGTTCTCCCTCTTCTCCCACTGGACTCTCACCTTCCTTCTATTCCAATTTCATCTGCTTTAAGGATAAGGAGGATTTGTGGTGAGGCCCAGATCTCTCTGGTCCCAAGGAGGACCAAAGGCCATATACACTCTGAACTATGGGATGGAGAGGGTTTTAAACTTTTATAACTCTATTGGATCTGGCACCCAAAGTGCCAACCTTCTCGCTTCCATGGGGCGAGGAGGTGTCCAAATATAGCTAACACAGTTAGGCTAGGGTTCATAGGGGTCACAGTAGGTGAAAGAAGTTTGGACCAACTCAATGTACTTTTTTTGGCTGCTTCTACATCTCATGTATAGTAGGATCGGGTATATTATATGCATGTACTTCCCATACCAATAGTGTCAGGGGGGTTCTCCTAGGAGTTGCTGTAGAAAAGTTGCTTCTACCTCTGGAGTACTGCAACCCTAGCTCTTTGAATTTCAGCGACTGATGATTTTGCAATTGGAGCCTACTGTGGGTTGAATTGTATCCTCATAAAAAAATATGCTGATGTTCCAACCACCAATACTTGTGAATGTGATCTTACTTGGAAATAAGGTCTTTGCAGATATCATCACGTTAGGATGAGAGCACAGGGAATTCAGTTGGGCTTAATACAATGTCTGGTGTCCTTGCAAGAAAAAATACATTTGGACAGACACATATAAAGGGGACACCATGTGAAGGTATAAGACACACAGGGAAGAAGACCTTGCAGTGATGGAGGCTGAGAGTGGAGTGAGTCAGCAGGAAGCCAGGGAATGCCAAGTATTTCCGGAAGCTTCCAGAAGGTAGGAAGGGGCAAGGAAGCACCTTTCTCTAGAGACTTCTGAGGAGACATAGCCCTGCTGACACCCTGATTTTGGACTTCCAGCCTCCAGAGCTGTGAGGGAAGAAATTCCTCTTGTTTTAAGCTACCTAGTTTGTGGTACTTTATGATAGTCCTAGGGAACTAATACGTAGGCTCTGGTTTCCACCTAGAGTGGCCAGTTGGGGGTTTGGATTCATCACCTGCCTGATGTGCCTATCAGGAATAGATCCTTTGAAAAGCAGCTATGAGCTTGGTACCGGGCTTTTGTCGAAGCTGAACTCCTGACTTATACAGTCACTGTTGTTAGTGCCAAGTTCCTGTGCCGAATGCACAGCAAGGCCAACAAACCAAAACGTCAGAGTTTGGAGCAGAGAAAGGTTTATTGCAGGGCCAGGCAAGGAGACAGGTGGCTCAAAAATCAAACCCCTG
Organism: Globicephala melas; assembly: GCF_963455315.2. Classification (NCBI taxonomy): domain Eukaryota; kingdom Metazoa; phylum Chordata; class Mammalia; order Artiodactyla; family Delphinidae; genus Globicephala; species Globicephala melas. Next base: position 108,214,235 of record NC_083319.1, on the reverse strand, counting down.
AGCTCCCCAAAGGGTTTCAGAACATCATTTTTAAAAGCCAGGTGAGGGATGGGGGTCACAGGGTACGTGGTCAGCTTGTGCACAGGTCTCTGATTGGCTGATGGTGAGGTAACAGGGTGGTATCACAGGGTTTAACATGATCAGTCCTTAGGCTCCTAGAGGCCTGGGGCTATGTGCTCATGGACATCAAGTAGTTAACACCTTCCATTTGGTGGGGGGGTTTCACATCTGTAAAACAACTCAGGAAATGTGCATCAAATACTATTATCTAGGTACTTCAGGGAGGAGCTAAAGCAGAGGATATGGGGAAAGGGTCTGTCCCGGGAAGGCCCCATAGGGTCCTGCTCAGTTACACTGTGACTCTCCAGTCTGATATTCCCATTTTGGGGTGGTTCAACTCAGCCTTGATGATCAACAAGGTGGGAAGTAACTATCAAGCCTCACTTGTTAAGTAGAAGTGACACATTCAAGCGTGCAGCCAGCCTTGTTCCAGTGGAATCTCTGCTTTATGTGAAAAGGTGGCAGCTGTCCCTTTGGGGTAAACATTATATCCCACTCTACAGCCTAAAGCAAAACTGCTAGCTCAGTGGGGCCCACCATTCACAAAAGTTTCCCTAAAGGCCTGGTTCTGAATCACTATAGTATTGATAAATGGAATATTGCCTGCCATATCAGTAAACAAAGGACGTCACAGTCATCAGTGATTGTAGCCCCAGCCTGAGGTGAGCTGGTGAGCCCTGAGGGAACTCAGGAAGGAAAGAATACCTACCATCTAGCAGCCTTCAGACTGCAGCCACTCCCCACAGTGAGCCCTGAGAAAACTCAGGATGTGAAAACACAGGATACTGCCCTCAGAGAGCTGAGGTGCATATCAAAGGAATGATTTCAGTGAGCCCAGGCTCTTGCACCTTCCCATACACAGAAAAGCACTAAATTCCTTAACTTGACATATCTGGTTTTCTTTAATTAACAATAATCTTTTGACTTTCACACTACCTGCCCTTGGTTGCAAAACTCCTACATATCCTGGCTCCCCCCACCCTCTCCCCACCCTCTCCTCCTTCGAGCAATTCTCTAAGGGTTACTTGAGATGCTGCCTCTGGAGCCTGAAGTCCTAAAAATTCCCACCAAATAAAACTTAACTCTCAACTTTTAGGTTGTGAATAATGTTTTAGTCGACAGTAGCCACTGGCATACTGGACTGTTCAACTTCAGCCCTGACTATGCAGAACCAAAAGCACTGGTGTCACTCCACTCAGCAGGCAGAAACAAAGGCTATTCTCATATCTCTGGCCAATACCCGCTTTAGTAAATTGTTTTCTATATTTTTTCTGGATTGTGAACTGTTGCAAGTGACCTAGCTGTTAGGCATGCCATTTTAAACATTGGAAGCTGGCAGATTAAAGACACCTTTCTTTGGTATTACAGGCTATAGAAACAAATTGCAGTTGCTGTTCAAACTCTCCAGTTTGCCCCTATAAGTGTTCATGGTAAGGGCCTGTTTTCTAATACCAACTACAATGAACAATGGGCTCATAGACAAGGTATTTGATGGACTTTTCACACTCCCTACTATCCACAAGCATCTGGTATTACTGAACTTCGGAATAAACTCTTCAAAAATTTACTCAAAAAATTTTTTGAGTCTATATTCTTTCCTTCCTCTTGAAACACATGCTTTAGAAAACCACGTTAGTCAGTGACTTAGTCTCCAGAGATGCATCATTTCCTCTTGGGTGTTTCCTGGGTAATGATCAGGATGAAAGTGATGGGGGTTATATAGACCGGTTTTGAAAATTCAGGATTCTGCCCTGACCATTCCTGGGTATGCTGCTTCTATTTTCCCCCCTAGCAAGAACCTTAGTCTGGCCTTGTTTGTGTACCCTCTTGGTAGCAATCCAGTGAAAAGAGGACCTAGGTGATGCAAACTTAGTTCTGATTTAGCTACTTCGGTTATCTTATTGGATTAACATGGTCATAGAACATAATGAAATGATTACTTGCTTGAGTACACTGCTTGCAAAGTTCCTCTTTAGTGGCCCATGTGTGCACTTTTGGACAATGCAGTGGGTTTCTTTAGGTTTCATAAAAATTCCCTTGTACCTCTTGTACCTAAGTTTTCCAGACAAAAGGTTTGGGTGTGAGTAGGGAATGGCTGGGTAAAAAAAAAAAAAAAAAAAGATGCAGTTATAGGTACTGGAAAGGGATTTGTGTTGTAGCAGACAGATACTGTAGCAGACAGATCCCCAGCAACTCCGCCTCTTTATGTATGTGGTGACAGAAAGCTTAGCAAAGTTGTCTACCAATGTTAGCAGAAAGCAGAACTTGTAAGTGATGAACTTGTTTGTTTAGCGGAGGAGATTTCCAAGCAAAGTGGTAAATGTGCCACCTGGTTTCTTCCTTCTGCTTATAATAAAACTACAAGTGAGAGAAATTGAGGGTAAACTGGTCAACAAAAAGGATCGAGGACTTGATGAATTTGGAAATCCTCACATGTTCAGATGGCAAACGATGCTGCAGTTCAGGCATCACTTCTGAAATCTTGGCATAGGGAAAAAGCCAAGGATGGTGACTACATAAACTTCTGCTAAAACTTCAGCAAAAAAGTATCTATTCTCACACAAAAAACCCTTGAAAAGATTAAGGGTGTGCCTCTTAGATCCTCTTAATCAAACCTCCAGGAGGCTTAAGGGCACTGACCCTTATCCGTCTCCACAGGAAGGTAAAACAGAGAAGGCAACAATTTGGAAAGATCTGTAGAGATGGATTTTGTCAAATGGAGTTAACTCCATTGAAGTCCAGGGAAGTCCTACAAAGTTTTTAAGAAGTTTATTTCAAAAAACAAAAACCCACTGATCATTGGACTGAAAGGGGCAGAGAGAGTGTAAGATGAAAAGAAGTTGTCAGATCTCCAAAATTCTGCTGGCAGGAAGCAGACTGATAAAATAATTCAGCTTTAGAAGTGTGCAACCTTCTATCAAAAAGGAGGAAATCAAAGAGTAGAGCTGAATGACAGGGAGGTTTAACCCCAGATTTTGAAAACTAATCAAGAAATGCAGGGCTTACCTGGTGGCGCAGTGGTTGAGAGTCCGCCTGCCGATGCAGGGGACACAGGTTCGTGCCCCGGTCCGGGAAGATCCCACATGCCGCAGAGCGGCTGGGCCCGTGAGCCATGGCCGCTGAGCCTGCGCGTCCGGAGCCTGTGTGCCGCAACGGGAGAGGCCACAGCAGTGAGAGGCCAGCACACCGCAAAAAAAAAAAAAAAAAAAAAGAAATGCAGAAACATTTGCCCAGCTGTATTTCAGAACTGCTGAACCATTGGCCCCTTTGTACCTCCCAGTGTCCCTCCTTTTTGACTGTTGATGCATAGCAGAATATGCCACCCCAAAACATGACTTTCTGGCATAAGGATCATTTTGACCTGACTCATTTGAATAACTGCAGACACAGGAGAAACTCTGAAAACAGAGAGGTTACCCTTTACTAAAGGAAATCTACACTTATAAACAATTTTTACATTAGAAAGGGGTTCTCTACTAGGAATGAAACCGAGCAGGACCCTGTGGGGCTCCTGGGCATGGAAGCCTGTCTGTGTCCCCCATTTCTTGTTTTTAGGGAACAGACTCCAGTCTCCATGACCTTCTCTGAGTTCCAAAGGGCAGATTCAAACAGTTGCTAATCAGGGAAGGGAGGGGTGGCAGAGACAAGGGAGGAGCAGTCAAGAAACAATAGTGCACGCTTGGGGCAGGTCTTGGTTCTGCCTCAAGGGATACACACATAACAGTATCTTTGAGCTCTTCTGCAGAACTAAAATCCCCACCAAATGGAAGATGTTAGCATTCTTCATTCCAGAGAAGACCACCTGAGGCCAGATTAAAGAAGTGCAGGCCCTGCCCATGCCCTAATCCTTAACAGCAACGCCACCCTTGAACCATTGCTATAGAACTCCTCATCAAATCCCCCCAGGTTGGGACACACAGTTTCTGAGGGCAGGAGCCCACTGTGTCCCCTTTTGTTTGACAAAGCAATAAAGTTATTCTTTTCTACTTCACCCAAAACTTGGTCTCCAAGATTCGATTTGGTATCGGTGCACAGAGTTTTTGGCATCAGGAAGACAGCTATTAACAGAGATAATTTTTTCACCTGAGAGACTTATCTGCAGGGCAGGGCAACCTTTGTTTATCAAACATTTTCTGCACTGGCCTTCCCGCGAATTTCCTCTCCCCTCCCCTTTTTCTTTCTTTTGTCTTTAGCTGAAGATGATATTTAAGCTGGTGGCTTGGGCCAATTCAGGGAATTAGTTTTCCTGGGTATCTCCCATGTATACATGAAGTATACGTGCTAATAAAACTTCTATTTATTTTTTCTCTTGTTAATCTGTCTTTTATTATGGGGGAGGGATGTCTCAGAACTAAAAAGAGTAGAGAAAAAATTATTTTTTCCCTTTCACACAGTCTTTAGCTTTTATTCTATGTTATTCTCACCATTTTATATTGGTGTTGTGGATGTTGACGGCTTGTCTCTAGTTTTGCAGGTGCACAGATGGAGAAGAATTATGCCCTAGGAACAAAGAATTACCTCACATTACAACCAGGAGTCTCCTCTGCACCTGGACCTTATTTAGACGATGAGATTTTGGACTTTGGGTTTGATGGATGAATAACAACCTTGAGGCACTGAATGTATGCTGCATGTAAGGAGGGACACAAATCATTGAGGGGCAGAAAACAGACTCTGGGAGCACAGACTACAGGATGACGCTCACTCAATAATTCCTTCCTCTTGGTGTACATTCCCCTGTATAATCTCTTTCCATTGATCATGGGCATTGTGACAGCAAAGGTGATGTCATCCCATGATTATTTTACAACCTTATATGGCAAAGGTGATGAGATATCACTCCTGTGATTATATTGTGATATCCACATGTTGCTGGCCTTGAAGAAGAAGTGAGCTACTGTGTAGCAAGGAACAGTGGGGTTTTTTTTGTTTGTTTGTTTTTGGCCATGCCACAGCTCGTGGGATCTTAGTTCCCTGACCAGGAATTGAACCAGGGCTCCCTGCAGTGGAAGCATGAAATCTTAACCACTGGACCACCAGGGAATTCCCAGGAACGGTGGTTTCAAGAGCTGTGGGTAACCTCTAGTTGCTGAGGTAGTCGCCAGTAAGAAACTAAAGTCCTAGTCCTACAGCCACAAAGAAATAAATTCTTCTAATTATTTGAGGAATCTTGGGTGCAGACTTTCCCTCAGTCAAGCCTCTGATAATACCACAGCCCTGACCAATACCTGAACTTCAGTTGATGAAACCCTGAGCAGAGGATCAGTTAAGCCATGCCCAGACTCCTGACCTACAGAAATTGTGAAATAATAAGTGGTAGTTGTTTTAAGCTGCTAAATTTGTAAAAATTTGTTATACAGCATAGAAACCTAATACAAGGGTGATGAAGGAAGGAAAGCCTCAGCGTTTTGGGAAGGAACAACACAGACCCCAAGAGGGAGGGAGAAAAAAGGACATTATTATTTTTTTATCTTTCTGACAACCCAAGGAACTTTTCTTATAAAGAAAAATGCCTTGATATGCTCTGTGATGGTTAGTTGTATGTGTCAACCTGACTGGGTCAGGGGATGCTCAGACAGCTTGGTAAGACATTACTCCTGGATGTGTCTGTGGAGGCGTCTCTGGGAGAGATTACCATGTGAGCCAGCAGACTGAACAAAGGAGATGCCCTGCACACGTGGTGGGCACCATCCAATTGGATGAGCATCTGAGAAGAACAAAAGGGGATGAAGAGCAAGTTCACTATCCTTGCTTGTGCTGAGACACCATCTTTTCCTCTCCTTGGACATCAGTGTTCCTGGTTCTCCGGGGTTCAGGCCTTCAGACTTGGACAAGGGTGTCACCACTGGTTTCCCTGGATCTCAGGCCTCCAGGCTTGGACTGGAAGTAAACCCCTGGTTTTCCTGGGCTTCCAGGTTGGTGATGGCAGACTGTGGGACTTTGCAGCCTCTATAATCATGTAAGCCAATTTCTCATAATAAATCTCTTCTTATATCTCTCTATATATCCAGTTGGTTCTGTTTCTTTAGAGAACCCTAACACTTGTTCTCACAGACTGTTGCTAGCATCTTAAATTTTATTGACTGCTGGGAATTCCCTGGCGGTCCAGTGGTTAGGACTCCAATCTTCCACTGCAGGGGGCACAGGTTCCATCCCTGGCCAGGGAACTAAGATCCTGCATGCAATGCAGCTCGAAAAATTTTATAGACTGCTAGGTCTACAAATCATCACCAGGTGACAAACACAATCTGATCATCAATCTCGTTGATAATTCTACTGAAAACTGCAGAGGATGGCTCCAGACCCTTTACCTGCCTCGGGGTAAGTAATAGACTGTCCATCATTTCTGACTCAGGAATTTTGTGCTTTCTGTCTGTATCCATGAAGTTGTGGCAGTCTAAGCTGTGAAGTTACAAGTAGGGAAAACTCAGACCTTTCATAGTTCTCAACAAGGTGATATGTGTCACTTCTGGGCCAAGACAGAGGAGAAAATTGTATGCATGTTCTCTCCCCCCGCCCCCCCCCTTTTTTTTTTACCTCTATTAGGCAGAAGAATGCAATGAAAGGAACTGTTTCTCTCAATCACTTCATGAAAGACAGCCCCCAGGATAACAGGAAAAATTGGTTGTTCTGTTAGATAAGAGAGAAATGATTTTTTAGTATACTAACTCACTGAAATATTGGGATTTATTTGTGATAGTGGTGGGAGGTGTGCATTAATTTGACCAAAAAATGACAGACTGACAAATGTGAGTGGCTGGACAGTACACACATGTGGACTCCTGAAAATACTTGTGGAAACCAGCACTGATGAGTGCTTAAGGCATTCCATTTTAGTAGGCACCCGAAGGAGTGATTCTGTTTACTCATCTGCCAGGTTATATAAGCTGTAATGTCAAGGCCTAAAGTTCCATAGAGTAAAGGCTGTGGGGAGAGGAACCAAGAAAAGACAGGCTTGAGAACGATTTCTAAGAAAGAATTTTGGCATGGTTCCTGGTACTCTGAACTGGCTAGAAGCAAAAACCTTCCCAAGTCATAGGGAATTTTATCGCCGAAGAAACCAAATCCCAGCATAGAAAGCCTTCGACATTTGTTCCTTAAACTGCCACCAGATCCCAAAACTTACCAAAGCAGAAAGCAGTCTGCCAAAGTTACCAGCATGGAGTATATAAGTAACATTCACCCTACCTGTGACTCTACAGGAAAATGAAGAAGGAAAAACTGCAGAACATAGTCAAGGTTCATAGAGAACAAAGTTCTGGGTCATTAGTTTCCAAGAGCAGAATTGTGATCTAATCAAGTAAATTTTCCACCTCTATCAGGGCAGGTCTTTGTGGTGCCTTCCCACAGGATTCCCTTCTCTGAATGTCCAGGTGTTTTTTTCCATATAATGGATCTCTTGTCCTTGCTCTGTAGCTGTATAGTGGATGGGTGAGGGGATAAGGGTATATGATTATACCTGATAGCAAGATCCTGGATTTTGAGCCCAGAGCAGACTGTCTGAGCCAAAATTTAGAAGCAGTCTGAGTGCCTGAATCGTCAAGTAGAAGAAAGAGCCACATGAATAAATTTGTGAGAAATGCAGTTCTAGTATGTTAAGCCACTGAAATTGGAGATTTATTTCTTACAGGACTAGTGTTACCCTAAGTTGGTGATTCTCAAACTTATTTTCATTTTCAGCCCGTAGAAAGCTTTTTTTTAGACTTTTTTTTTCTAATCACAGCCTCTGCATTAAATTTTAACACCATAGATATAATCTATATCTGTTTACTTACTATATGTGTATGTCACTGTGCTTTACAGAGTAAGATTCACCTCCTTCCCAACCCAGAACCAATTTTTGTCCCCTTGGGGGCACTGTTGCCCTGGTTGAGAACACATGCCATAAATGATAGTAAAATGTATCTGCCTCCTGTTCATCTCTCTTACCTCAAATTTCCCTCCTGTCCCTGCATACTGATCATTTATTTTAGCCTTTTTTCAATTCCTTGAACATACCAAGCTCTTCTGAACCTTAAGAATTTTTTTCCTGGCTTCTTTTTTTTCCCCTTGAAAACTCAATTTCAGGATGCACTGCTGCCTTCCTCTAATTTTTCATAATATTTCTTAGCATTTTCTTAAATGATACTTTTGCAGAGAAACCTGCTTTTAAAGTGGTTTTCACATTTGTCTCTTAGTACTATTGTTTTCTTTAATACCACTTATGACAATTTATAATAATATATTTGACTGTTTTGATACTTTTCTCTCAGTATTGTTGTTTTCTTTTAATACCACTTAGGACAATTTATAATACTATATTTAACTGTTTTGATACTTAACGTCTGTTTCACTCACTGAGAGACACTCCATATATACTCAGAACGTAGTGTTGAAATAGATTTCTAAGCCCAAGATAGAGCTGCTCCTACCCGGGGTGCTGTGTCAGAAGACTGAAACATAGGTAACTCTAGTGTCCCTGTAAATGCTCCCCTTGACTAGAAATGCAGTGCATGTAACCAGGCAGCCGATTCCCAACTGCCAAAAATCTGTAATGATTTCCTGGTTCTAAATAAGGTCAGATATGCAACCCCAGCCAACCAACTGAAACCAAATACTCTCTTATTTCCTGATCGGCCTGCTAGCTTTTAAGGAAACCCCTGACCTCCTAGCCATTCACGCCCTGTTTCTGCATACTACTTCCAACACTTTACAAAACTCACTCTTCCTATACATCCAATGACAAATTTAAATTATGAAGGAGTGATCACAGTTCAGGCGGACAAAAATAGAGTCAGGCAGCCATTGAGGATCTGGTCTCAGACACGCCTCTGCACACTGAGAACTTGAACTTTCTCTGAACTGTACCACGTTCAAGGACACCACCAGCTGTATTCAGAACACCTGCCAGCTGCAACCTTGTGGTCTCAAGGTCTCCCCTTATAACTATGGAAGCTTTTCGGACCCCAACCAATTCTTTCTTATCCAGCATCCCCACTTCTTGCCAGGTCCAATTATAATTCTTGGTAAACAACTCATGTAACTCTCTGTAACCTTGCAGTTTTTTGCCTTTATAAGCCTCTCCCATTTTGTAGTCCGAGGGAACATAATTCAAGTGCTTCTTGAATCTGTGCCTGCCATACTGCAATCCTAACAAGCCTCAAATAAACACCTTTTAATTTCAATCAGGTCTCTGTTTCTGAAATTTTGGTTAACACATCCCTTGGGAATGCTCCACTGCTTGTGAGGCACTGTACTCATCCAATCCATGGGTTTTCCCTTGAATAAAGGACATCAAGCTCATTATGAAACTGAGCAGGACCTTGTGGGGTCTTCCTGGGTACAAGCCCCTCCATGTCCTCCACTGCTTGTTTGGCTTTCCCCAAGTCCCAAAGGGCAGACTCAAGCAATACATGATTAGAGAAGTGGAAAAGGCAGAAATGAAGGAAAGCAGTCCAGCAAGAGAAGTAATAATAGCTTGAACAATAGTCACAGGACTCCTAGTTCCTCCTGAAGGGATATAAATAACAATCTGATGCATCTCTTTGAGTTGTTCTGTGAGACTAAGACCCTCACCCAGTGGAGGATGATGACTACATGCAGACCACAAACATGTAGACCCCAGACTGGTTGGAACCGGAAAGTCAATGATTAATATTCTCTAAACATCACCCTATTACCTTACCACCAACCAATCAGAAGAATGTCCATGAGTTGATCACACATGCTGCAACCCTCACTCCAAACCCTTCCCCGGAAGCCATTTGGAAGTTCTGGTCTTTTGAGCATTAACTACCCATTCTCCTGGCTTGGCGCCCTGCAAATAAATGCTGTACTTTCCTTCACCACAACTGGTGTCAGTAGATTGGCTTTGCTGCCAAATCTGGACCAAGTTCAGTTCTGTAACAATTTCTAAAAATTTTTTTGCTATTTGACCATAGCTAATTAATATTGAAGAGTGGATATAAAAAAGTATAAGTGAAGAAACAAAGGCAGGAAGGAAGGAGGGATAAGAGGAAGAAAAGAAATCGACAGCAGGTCAATTCCATTCTTACTTTTATAACCTTCTCCTTCCATTTTCTCTTTGCTCTCTGGAGTTCAAAGCTCATATCTTGAGTAGAGGAGGAGAAATAATTTTCCCTCTGCCCTTCTGAGTTCTTGACTGAGACCCCTTGTAATAAAAGACAGATTAACAGAGAAAAGCAAACAGAAGTTTATTAACATGTATAACTCATGCATACACAGGAGATACTCAGGGAAAGTGCATAAGTCCCTGAGATGGCCCAAGCCACCCACTTAAATACAGTCTTTAACTAAAGACGAAAGAAAGGTGTGTGTGTTTGGGGGGGCTATGGGAGGTTACAAGGAAAAGCAAGGTAAACAAGGCTAACGTTTGTTATGCAGTTAAGTCATATCCTTCTCCATTGATAAAGAGCTTCAGGTGTTACAGAGTTAATTCTTCTCCTGGTACAGAGAGGGAGACACCCTCAGAAATGGAGATTCCTTCATAAATGTAAATTTCCCTTACAAAACGGCAACTTCTATTCTTGTTTTTAGAGCTTCTCTTGTGTCTGCAGTTTCTCAAACATGATAATCTAAAAATAATCCTTGTGCCAAAGAGGCATACTTTGGGGTGGAATATTCTGCTACTCTTCACTACTTATGGTGGTTTGTCGCTAATACTGCAAAAACATATGACGTGATGGGTCTAACAATAATCAATACATGCTGGACAGTTTCAACCACATAGTCATTTGATGTTTCACAATCAGACACTCAGCCTCCTACAAGGTCCCCAATCCAGAGGTTGTACACAAGTGGTATGCAGTTCCCTGCTGAACATGGGAAGGTCAGATTCCACAACCCTAGTGGTCTGTGCTGTGACTCTCTTATTCAATTATTCCAAAGACTCTATGCAATATTCTTTTCTATAGCAGGGGTCAGCATACTCTAGCCCATGGGCCAAATCTGACTCAGGGACTGATTTTATAATTAAAATTTTATTGGAACACAGCCCTATCATTTATGTATTATCTGTGGCTGCATCTGGACTACAACCATGGGGTAAAGTAGTTCTGGTACAATAACAGGGTTAAATAGCTGCACATCAGCAGAATTTAGTAGTGGTCACAGAGACCCAATGGCCCTCAAAAGCCTAAAATATTTACCATCTGGCCATTTGCAGAAACAGTTTGCTGACTCCCGCTCTATAACATCATCGAATCCACTAGATCACATGACCCAAGTGGTAGAGCTCTTTGTACTGTAGCCTAGTGGTCTCCAACATTTTTGGCACCAGGGACTGGTTTCGTAGAAGACAATTTTTCCACGGACGGGGGTGGGGGTGTTGGGGGGGATGTCTCAGGCAGTAATGCAAGTGATGGGGAGCAATGGGGAGCGGCAGATGAAGCTTTGCCTACTCGCCCGCTGCTCACCTCCTGCTGTGTGGCTTGGTTCCCCAACCCCTGGCACTGGTCCACAGCCTGGTGGTTGGGGCCTCCTGCTGTTGCCTACATCTGATGCAGCACCTTCTGCTCTGTACCCCACTTGAAATTGGCAGCCTTCTAAGTCACCCTATAAATGAATTAGAGCAATATTCCTAAGTATGGTATATGCTCTTCCAAAAATCCAAAAATATCTACCAAGCACAGTGACTCTTTCTTAGTGGCAGAAAGTTCCAATGTCTTGGCATGTACCAGATCATCAGATCCTTCAAAAGTTTTACGAATGTGGCATAAAACTTCAAAAGTTTTATGAATGTTTTATGAATGTGTCTCGCAAGCCCTCAACTTACCAAGTCATACAGAGTATTTACTACTTCTTGCTTACTAAGTCCTCAACAAAGAATCAGAGAGATGTCCCACAGAATGTTCAGGTAATTGAGACCCCTTCAGACTATACTCTGACAGAATGCAGCAGAGTTAACACAGTCTAGAGCAGGACTGTTTTCTTTCCTGATGGGGAATGAAATGAAATGCAGATTATGTAGATGAATAGCTACTGTATTAATTTTCCATTGCTGCTATGACTAATTACCACAAACTTAGTGGCTTGAAACAACAGAAATTGTCATCTGTAGATCAGAAATCTGACACAGATGTCACTGAGCTGAGAGTAAGGTGTCAGGTGGAGGGCATTCCTTTCTGGAGGCAGTAGAGGAAATTCCTTTACCTTGTCTTTTCCTGTTTCTATATTCTGCCCATTTTCCTTGGCACTTGGCTCCCCCCTTCCACATTTTAGATTCAGCAATGTTGGGCCAAGTTCTTCTCACTCTGCCATCTCTGTGATTCTGTCTTCATCTTTGCTCTTCTACTTTTAAGGACCCTTGCAATTACATTGGGTTACTCAGATAATCTCCCTATTTTAAGATCTGCTGCTTAGCAAACTTAACTCTCCTTTGCCAGGTAACCTAACATATTCACAGGTTCTGGGGACACAGACATCTTTGTGGGGTCCTTATTTTGTTTCCCACAGCTAAAAATCAAGGGCAGAATCTATGTTGCTCTGTTCTAGGAAATATACCACATCTGGCACAGCAGCTGTGAGAATGGGTCTATCTCTTGGTTAAACGTGTGAAACTCCACTGTCACCTGCCATGACCTATGTGAATTTTCTTGTATGTGGCTATTGGTGAATTCAATGAGGATATAAATGAGGATCACAAAACTTAATTTTTTAGTCTTTTGAGTTTGGCATTAATTTCTACCGTTTGACTTGAAATGCAGTTGTGCTTCTCATTTACTAGCCTGACAAGGAGGAAGAAACAGTATCAAAGATTTCTGCTTATTCTTTTCTTTCATAATGGTCCTCATTCTGATGCCGAAAGCTCAGCCTCTGTACACCAGTGCCAAATCGAATCTCGGAGACAGAGTTTTGGGTGAAGTAGAAAAGAACAGCTTTATTGATTTCCCAGGCAAAGGGGGACACAGCCAGCAGGCTCCTGCCCTCAAAAACTATGTGTCCCAACCCAAGGGAGTTTGGTGAGTTTTATGGCAATGGTTCAAGGGTGGGGTTGCTGATAAGCATTAGGGTGTGTGCAGGGCCTGCACCTCTAATCTGGTCTCCAGTAACCTGATGAGTTTCTGTGGTTCCTTTAATCTGGCCTCAGGTAATTTTTTTTTTAATAAATTTATTTATTTTTGGCTTTGTTGGGTCTTTGTTGCTGCGGGCAGGCTTTCTCTAGTTATGGTGAGCGGGGGCACGCAGGCTTCTCATTGCAGTGGCTTCTCTTGTTGCGGAGCATGGGCTGTAGGCACATGGGCTTCAGTAGTTGTGGCTCGTGGGCTCTAGAGCACAGGCTCAGTAGTTGTGGCACACAGGCTTAGCTGCTCCGTATCATGTGGGATCTTCCTGGACCAGGGCTCAAACCCATGTCCCCTGCATTATCCGGCAGATTCTTAACCACTGCGCAACCAGAGAAGTCCTCAAGTAATCTTGATGAGCCTCTCTGGTTCCTTTAGTCTGGCTTCAGGTGGTCGTCTCTGGTATGAACAATGCTGACATCTATCTTCCTTTTGCTGGGTTTTAATTCTACAGAAAGCTTAAAGACATTGTTACGTGTGTCCCCTGAGGCGGAACCAGGACCTGCCCCAAGGCTGCACTATTGTTTCTTGGCTGCTCCTCCCTTGTCTCTGCATCCCCTCCCTTCCCGGACTAGCAACTGTTTGAATCTGCCCTTTGGAACTCAAGGAAGGTCATGTTGGCTGGAGTCTGTTCCCTACAAAAAACGGGGTACATGGAAAGGCTTCTGTGCCCAGGAGCCCCACAGCGTCCTGCTCGGTTTCAGTCCCACACACAGAACAGGGAACCAATATGAGGGTTCTCTCAACTGCTTAGCATATTGATGTCAGCACACTCAGGAGCCAGGAGGATGACCACAGAGGGTCTGCTGATCTACTACTGTACATGAACTGGATCCAGGCATGCAACATCTAGCATCTATGCCCTCAACCCACTTTAACAGGTGAGTTATGATAATGTTTTGTTTTTCTTTGGCTGAACTTAGCTCAGACTTTATTTCCAACGGCTCTAGGAAGATCTTCAAATTCTTCTTTCTACAATATACAATTACTTTGCATATTGGATGGAGGTCACTTAGGGAAAGACTGGGAGACTATCTCCTGTACATATTTATTGTGGAATCAGGATCCTTCAACCTAAGGACCTGATTTGCCTTTCAAACTCCATTAATAAAATTCCTGAACGGGAGGTAAACCTGCTTTGTCAAGAGCGGTATTTCTCTATAGAGACATTAGTGTTGCAGAACACATTATTAACAATAGACTTTGTGGTAGCCAGAATTCCAAGTTGGTCCCCAAGATTCCTTCCCCCTGGTGCATGCATTCTTATATAATTCCCTCCCCTTGAGTGTGGGAGAACCTGTGAATATGATGGGATTTCACTCTTGTGATCAGGTTCTTATCAGTGGACTTTGAGTTAATCAAAAGAGAGATTATCTGGGTGGACTTGATCTGTTCAGGTGAGCCCTTAAAAGGGACTGAGAATTTCCTGAATTCAGAGAGACTGAAGTATGAGCAGGCCTACGGAACACCTGAAGGCAGCATCTACAAACTAAGAGCAACCCCGGGCCAACAGCAAGGAAGAAAAAGGAAACTCAATCCTGCAACTGCAAGGAAATAAATTCTACCAACATCTGAATGAGTTTGGACAAGAACCCCTAGATCCTCCTAAGAACCCAGTCCTGGCAAACAGCTTGTTGTCAGTCTGTGGGGACCCTGAGCAGAGAACACTGAATTTATGGTAATTTGTTATGCAGAAATAGAAAACGATGGGTGCACATGTCATTCATTTAACAAATATTTATAATGTTCTTGCCAATAAACTAAACAAAGTGTTACAAAATTTTCTGCTTAAATTAACCAAAATGAGTCTGGCAGTCTGCATTGGTGTGTGTGTGTGTGTGTGTGTGTGTGTGTGTGTGTGTGTGTGTGTGTGTGTGTGTGTGTGTGTGTGTGTGTGTGTGTGTGTGTGTGTGTGTGACAGATATTTTAAGTACTTTTCTATTTATGGGAAATCTTTTTAAAATTAATATGATTGCTATAGTCTGAAATGCTTGTGTCCCCCTAAAATTCATATGTTGAAATCCTAACCCTCAAAGATGACGTTGTTAGAGGTGGGGCCTTTGGGAGGTGTTTAAGTTATTAGGGCAAAGCCCTCTGGATGCGACTGGCGCCTCGTAAAAGAGGCTCCAGAGAAGTACCTAGCCCCTTCCACCATATGAGGACACAGTCAGAAGGCATTCACGGTGAATCAGGCAGAGGGTGCTCACCAGACTATGACCATATTGGCTCCTTGTCTTGGACTTCCAGCCTCCAAAACCATGAGAAATAAAATTCTGTTGTTTATAAACTTCCCAGTCTATGGTAATTTGCTATGACAGCCTGAATGGACCAAGATGATGATCATAATCAAAACCATTGGGACATTTCTTCGTGGTGGTCTTTATGAGCATATGAAATACCTGGTTTCTGTTGACATACATTTTCTTTTTACTCATATGTATCTAAAGTAATAATGTTTGAAGATCTATTTCATATTTTAATTGCCAGCATTTTCCTGTATAATGAGTGCAATTTTTTTTTTTTTTACTCTTATGCTTAACTAGGAGTCTGAGATAAAAATGTCAACTTCTTGTTTCAAGGAAACTATTTTGCCTTCTCATCTGTGATACACATTTCAAAGAAAACCTGGCGTTATTTTATTTGCTCTAATTTTAGAAGTAAATATATAATACTTTATTTGTATTAATTTAAACATATAATTTCCATTCTATGCTCTATTTTTATGTTTGGTTTTTTAAACTTTGCTTGCATTTTCATAAAAATTTACTTTTAGAGTACCTATCTTTTTATCTTTAAAGATTGCTATCACCTATAAGAAGTAAGAAAGGAATATTTAAGGAATACACTGTAATCCTTGACTTCCCCCACGAAATCTCCTGCCTGGTGATAATTGGAGTAATATTGCTTCAGGTGACTTGCTATATAAGGTAACACAGCGAGTCAGTGGGAGAACCAGATTGTCTTAAACATAGTTCACTACTTTTGACCATATCAATGGCTTTTTAAAAATAGAAACGACACATATGACAGAGAAAAATTAACTTATCTGTCCCTAATAGTCAGCATGCTATATAAAATAAATTGTCCTTTGGAAAGTGAGATGCTGATGCAAGACATCGCAAAATAAAATAAAACAAAACAAAAACAAAATTCTGAGTTTCCAGCTAATAATTCAATCAGACCACATCACGTTAAATACCTGAGGTATCCTGTAAGCTCAGAATTGTTGAATATTAAATATATGGAGTCTCTCTCATAGCTTCTAATTCACTATCCGCTACGTGTATTATATGCAGATTTTTCTTACTTCACCAAGGATAAAAAAGTAGGATGAAGCATCACTATCTTTAGAAAGTACTTTACTCACCATCCTTAAGAGTCTGGGCATGCTGGACAGAGGGTTTGCCTTTGGAAAGGGATTTCTGATCTCTATCAAATGGAGGTGCCCAGGGAATCTGAGCCCCGGGTGGCAGCAACTCACTGGAAGCAGAGTAGTAGAATCAGTGGTGTGCTTGGGCAGCCTCATCTTGGCTTGCAAGAGCTGACTGTTAACATTTTCAGAAATATTGTGAACAGATTGTTAAACTGTGTGTATCTGTGTGTGTGTTTATATGAGTGTGTTATAAATATATACATGTATATATAATATGCATATATGTTTATCTGTGCTATGTATATATAACATATATGTGTATCTATCATATGTTTATATATAGTGTATATATGTATACATAATTATATTAAAAACAAAACAATTTGGAAAAAAATTTCTCCCTCTCTATAATACAACTAGGCAGAAACACAGATATAAGCAAGAACATATATATATACACACATACATACATATATATATATATATAAATACATATATATATATATAACTTGTTTTGCTGTGTCTCAGGTAAGAATTCCTATAGCTGAGCTTTTATAGATGCAATGGCAGGCAGTGTAGAATTGAACAGGAAGTATTGCGAGAGAAGACATTCACAAGAGGAAATACATAATTCATGAAGGAACAGATGGGTTTGTAAAGTTCAGAGAAAATAAACAGCTTTGTTGACTTCAGTGAGAAAAGAGGAAAAACTGGGAACTAAAAAGATGAAATTGTTTAAGTAAAAGTACATACTGGAGTATGTATTTGACGCTTGAATATTTAGGCCATTTAAAGTATCCTCCAATGAATAAAATGTAGACTATTTCTCTAATACTCAGATAAGCAGGTGCAAACTGGAAAGTAGGAGGGGGATTTTAAAAAGTTACTAAAAAAAATCTTTTCAAAAAAAAATAATTTTCCCTCATTATTTATTCTAGGTCCCCATCTCAGCTGTTTATTTTTTAACAGATGATTCAAACGTATACAAGGTAAGTACATCATGGATGGTGGGAATGGGGTTTGTGGGTTGGGTGTGGTTCTCACATCAGGCCCAGCAAACTGCGGGAGGGTACCATCTCTAGAGTCCATCTTCCTGGTTCCTAATGCCAGGTTAAGCACCTATTACAGTAAGTCCCCTACTTACAAACTTTCAAAGATGCAAACTTGCACAGAGAAAGGACGAAGAGAGACAAGAGGAGGAAGAAGTAACTGAAGAACCGAAGAGATTCACGACGCAGGAAATGGCATGGGATTTTCTTGATTTGAGGAGGCACTGTTAGTTTCTAAGGCACAGGACCTGAACATAGAATGGTACACGAAGGTTGCAGCAGCTGTTCAGAATGCAATCCAGTGCTACTATTCCATCTTCAACAAGAAAAAAAGAGCTACTACCCAGACATCACTAGATTGTTTTTTTCAAGAGGTTAGACAGCATTGAATCCAGCAAAGAACCAGAACCTGTGCCATCAATGCCAAGCGTGAGTGAAATTGCAGCCTGCCCTCCATCTTCTATTGCTGACCATCCTTCAGCTCTACCATCTCCCACCTCCCCTCCCTCCTCCACTCAGTAACTCTTCTTGCCTGTTCACTTGATGCCAGCCCCTGTATGTCAGCTGTTGTACTGTACTACTGTACTTTTCAAGGTATTGTACTGTAAGATTAAAAATGTTTTATTTTTTGCCTTTGTTTTTTATGTATTATTTGTGTGAAAAGTATTATAAATCTAGTACAGTACAATATAGTATAGTACTATATAGCCGATTGTGTTAGTTAGGTACCTAGGCTAACTCTGTTGGACTTAATGAACAAATTGTTCTCAACGAACGTGCTCTAGGAACAGAACTCGTTTGTATGTAGGGGACCTACTTGTAGTGTCTCACCTGGGGAAAATTACTTAACCTCTCATTCCTTGTCTATAAAATGTGGATTGTAGGATCTACCTCTCAGGGTTATTGTAAGGATCAAATGAGATAATATCTTCAATGCCTGTAAAAGAGTACCTGGTGCATATTAAGGTCCATATGAAGATGTATTAAGTGCAAATAACTTGATTTGCTGCTTTTACATTTAACAGACCCCATAGGGTAGCAATCACCATATCACATTCCCAGAAAAGGAACAATATGAAATTTTTGGAAAGGTCATAAGACTTGAAATAACTCAGTATGAAAGTATGAAATTAGTTAAGTAAGTTTGTAAAATGTGTCATAGTTATTATGTAGACAATAGTAAATGTACATTAAGAGAAATACTATAAAGAAAGGAAACATAATCATACCAAACCTGGTGGTACTAATTGGTTTACCACTATTTTATACTCTCTCCTAAGTGCCACATATATATATACATAGATGGAGACGGTGACCTCAATCACATTAGCTGAACAATTTATAATCATTATATCCAAGTGACATAAAATATCAGCAGAAAACGAAATTAAAAAATGAGGATGCGGGCATCCCTGGTGGCGCAGTGGTTGAGAGTCCGCCTGCCGATGCAGGGGACACGGGTTCGTGCCCCGGTCCGAGAAGATCCCACATGCCGCGGAGCGGCTGGGCCCGTGAGCCATGGCTGCTGAGCCTGCACGTCCGGAGCCTGTGCTCCGCAATGGGAGAGACCACAACAGTGAGAGGCCCGCGTACCGCAAAAAAAAAAAAGAAAAGAAATGCAGATGCTTACCCAGTTGTTTGATCTTCTTTATACCAAACATACAAATCTGTTAATATCTTTGCATGTGTCTATATTTTAAAGTTATCTCACATTTTGACAAAGTATAGAGACAAACATTGAGAGCTTTGAAAAATTACAGGGATTTGGGAGTTAAAACAATTTCTGAAAAGTGTTCCTATTATGTAACAATTGTTTGGCATCAACACTAAACCATACTCAATACAAAACAAAGATTTAATCATAGGTCAAGACTATAATCTTTATTAAAGTTCCACTAATGAGCAACTGCTAAGGTAGTATTTCATTCCCAAAACAAGAAAGTTCTAGTTTCCAATTTAAATGCATTTAAATTAGCATGTAAATGTATCCTATAAACATGTATCAGGCTGAGATATTATTCAGTATGATCACTGTTGTGGTGATTATTATGTGCCATTTAGTGAACATTCACTGTGTACTTGGAGACTTGCTAAACACAGTGTGTTTAATTCTGTGGATTTCTGATGACTTTTTTCCCATGGGAACACAGAATACATTATAACATCTCCCTTCAAGCATAACACATAGTGTAAAAAGGTTAAAGGAAACTGATGCATTTTTTATTTTTGTTTCTTAACAGTTTTGTCTATTCACTGGAATTTAAGAACTCAGGAAAATTTAATATTTTTAAATTATAACTAATTGGCTGCCTGGCTTGCTATATTTCTTGTGAATTTTATGGATTTTATTCTGAGACTGTATCTTTTTTAAAAACTGAAACATTTTAAATATTTTTATTTTTTATCTAGTTATTTGATTAGTATTCTCTGTACACAATGCAATTTCTGTTTTTATCTAATATATATTATTTATATTTTACAATTTTAATTCAAATATATTTTTATTAATTTTGAAAAAAGCACACTACAATTATTATATAATGTTACTCTACAAAACACTATTGAATATCATAACTGGAACAGTATTTTGTGTATCAAAAACTGCTTTTTATTTTGATTAAATTACAGAATATTTTTGTTGGTGATCTTTCAGTGCTCTCCTTCAGTTACTTGGATATCAATGCATTTGTTTATAGACAAAAACTCACTGAAGAGCTGAAACAACCACATTCAACCACTTCCCTTGTTCCTGTGAAAGTCTATAAAAAAACAAATTGAGAAATAAACAGTCATCACAGAATTAATGTCACTGAATACCAAACACTGTTTAATATTAAATATTGTAGTTGGAAGTATATTAACTTGGACATTTCTTCAAAGTTAGGAACTTTGCTAATGTCAAATCATTTGACTGGAACCATTATCGTTCAAGGGTTTTGTTTAAAAAAGAAATCTTTCAAAACCTAGCTGTTGTGAATCTTCTCAGTGAAACAGTGATCACATGGTTCATAAATAAAATATTTTGTGGTATGAGATGTTAGGCTAAAAATCCACAAATGCAACAAATAGCAACTCAGTAAGATACAGAATTGTGTTACACTTGATCATCTTGTAAGTAAAAATCATTTATCACTGCATTAGGGTGCATTTCTTTATTTATGTATCAATGAAAATAAATAACACAAATGTATACGAAAAGGCATTATATATTTTCATTAATAGCTATTTTGGGGGCTTCCCTGGTGGCGCAGTGGTTGAGAGTCTGCCTGCCGATGCAGGGGACACGGATTCGTGCCCCGGTCCGGGAAGATCCCACATGCCGCGGAGCGGCTGGGCCCGTGAGCCATGGCCGCTGAGCCTGCGCGTCCGGAGCCTGTGCTCCGCAATGGGAGAGGCCACAACAGTGAGGGGCCCGCGTACCGCAAAAAAAAAAAAAGAAAGAAAAAGAAGAGTTTATTTGAGCAGAAAATCAGTTCAAATTGTGCAGTGCCAAACCAGAAGTGGTTAGGAGCATGCCATCGACAGGAGTTGGGAATGACTTAAAGGAAAATGTGGAAGCAAAGAAATTATTTAATTGGCTCTAGCTTAAAGCCTCCTTGGTTGTGATTGGTTGTCCTTAAGTTTTGATTCCGTAATCTTGAGGCATTTACAGGCTTAGATTTTGGTTTACTCACAAAAGCCACCAACGTATTAGAGCCGCCTCAGTTTAATGGCCACCTTGTTTAATTAATTTAACAATTCTTCCTTTTTGGTCATTTTCTCATACATGAGAGATTGACCAAAAATTTGGTATTAGTGTCACTCCCAGTCACCATCAGGTTTAAGTTGTTCTATCATGAACAAAACACATAATTAGTATTCCTGAAAAGAGTCTTACAAGGATAAAATCAAGATGTCAGCAGAGCTGTTTCCTTCCGGAGGCTCCAGGGTAGGACACTTGTCCTTGCCTCTTCCAGCTTCTAGAGGCTGCTGGTGGTTCCTTCCCCCATTGTCAAGGCAGCTGCGCAGCATTTTCTGTTCTCTCTGACCAACTGCTATTTTTTACAAGGACCCTTATGACTACACTGGACCCACCCAGATAATCCAGGCTGGTCTCCCAATATCAAGATCCTTAAACACACCAGCAATCCTTTTTACAATATAAAGTAACATTCACAGGTTTTCCATGGATTAGAATGTGGACATCTTCAGAGAGACATTATTCAGTCTATCCTAGTTATAACAGAGTTTCTTTCCTTCATAGCAAAATGCCCTAGTAGTACATGAAAAAGCTGCAGACATTTGTTTATTTAGCATCCTCTAATAAAGGGAAATGGTCTTTCTCCCTGCATATACTGACCTCCAAACAAAATTATTCAGTTTTTGAGAAGCAATTTACTTCAATTTTTCACGTTGAACTCTGTTAGCTTCCCTTTTGTTCCTAATTTTTTTTTTTTTTTTTTTTTTTTTTTTTGCGGTACGCGGGCCTCTCACTATTGTGGCCTCTCCCGTTGCGGAGCACAGGCTCCGGACCCGCAAGCTCAGCGGCCATGGCTCACGGGCCCAGCCGCTCCGCGGCACATGGGATCTTCCCGAACCGGGGCACGAACCTGTGTCCCCTGCATCGGCAGGCAGACTCTCAACCACTGCGCCACCAGGGAAGCCCTGTTCCTAATTTTTGATTAGTAGGTGGTAGCAATGAAAGCAGAATGGAGAAAGTGTGTGTGTATCTGTGTGTGTGTTGTGTAAAGGTCACACTCATTTTTAGCCTTCTAGGATGTAAGCAGGAAATATAGATATACCTTCTGTGATAGATCATAGAAATAATGTTATTTGATATAATTCCTTGTAACTGTGTTCAGATTCTAGATGACTGCTAGCAGTACAGATTTATGAAACTACAATTTTGTCATTTAGAAGTTGCTATAGACTGAATGTTTGTGTCTCTCCTAAATTCATGTATTTAAATCCTAACCCCCAGTGATATGGTGGTAGAGGCTTTGGGAGATGCCTAGGTCGTGAGTGTGGAGCCTTCATGAATGGGATTACGGCCCTTACAGAGAGATTCCAGAGAGCTCCCTTGCCCCTTCTGCCATGTGAGGGTGCAGAGAGAGGACAGCTGTCTGTGAACCAGGAATTGGGTCCTCACAGACACTAAATCTGCCAGCACCTTGATCTTGGAATTTCCAGCCTCCAGAACTGTGAGAAATAAATCTCCGTTGTATTTAATAATAGCCTCAGCTAAGACAGGTGAAAATAATTGGGCAGACTATAGCATGCGATAGTATTGACAATTTCATTACTATACTGTTTCACCTTATTTCTGCTCTGAACAATCTGACATGCATCTCTTAATTCTTTTTATGTCCCCAAATATTAAGGTTAAATATCAAGTTTAAAGAAAGTGAAAGACTACGTAATCTATCATTCTTACTCCATGTAAAATACAACAATAGACTTGGTTCTTTACACATGGCAATCAAATATATTTTATACATAGTCTTTATTCACAAACCTGAAGAGATCAAAGAAATGCTTTCACATTCAAATTTGAAGAATAAAATTATGTTAACAGCTTTCTTTAGAAGTCCTTCTGATTTCAGACTACTTTTGCTCATCAGGTGCTCAGATATTCAATTCATGGGGGTCCCCTTTATGCCAAATGAGGCACCCGTGTTTCTTGTCCCTCTCATGATTGTTCATTCTTCACACCCTCTAATGATTGTTCATTCTTCACACTTGGGGTCATCATTGAAGCTCTCTGTTTTCTGGATCTACTCTGAGGATTCACTGTTATTTTTTCTCCCCTATAATTTCCCCACAAAATGCTGTCTGATATCCTTTTTTGTTTTCTTCCAGTTTCTATAATCAATACTTTAGCCTGTTGAAACTGCTTCTTGACTGTGTTTCCTGCTTTCAGTATCAACTTCATTTACCAGTTTGATTACTCCTTCTGGACTTGTGAAGGCCTCTTCTAGCCTGTCATAAGGAGCTTTGATCTCAGTGTACGTAGATTTTCATGCCTATTGTAGTAATCATGAGGATTTAGTTATAGTTCAATAGCAGTGGAATTTTTCAAAACCTTGACTAAATATCAAAGGATATAACAACTCACTACTAAGTTGTCTGTAGTCATCACATGTAAATATATAATAATAATGTAACAGGTGAAGTTACAACTTGATGTTTGGGGATTGACTGATGGACATGCTGCATTTCTGGTCAAGTGGGGCATTCACAGGGACATGAAAGTTATCTAAGTTTTGGTTTGCTGATGCAGTACCTCTGGCAGAGGTGGTTCCATCCTGGGCCTAGGAAGTTATTTCAGCAGATGCAAGCTAAATGCCACATTAATTACTGAAGGCTGCTTAAGGCAGAATTTTGTTTTTGCAATTTAATTATAGTGCTGTGATTGGTTTATTTTGACTAGTATGGTTGCAAAAATGTAGAGTTTATTTTGTAATGTTTTCTTATAAACTTGTATAGAGTGATTTTCTCATAAAAGTGGAGAAAATGTATTTCCTATTGATGGGAAATTTATTTAGAAGAATTATGTAAAACTCTCAAAAACTTAACATAAAATAACTGCTTTAGGTAAATAATAACTGTACTTTGTCATATGATAAAGCTCAGCTTATTCAAAGTATGTTTAAGAAATTATTCATCGAAAATTCTTATAGATTAGAAAGCATAGCTGTAACATATAACTCTTTTGAATTAGACCTTGTAAATAATTACTAATGGTGACAAAAATAAAATGATAAACTTGAAATGTTTTACATTTCTCTGAACATTTTGTAAGCTCATTTTACATTTTGAAAGTTTATTTATCTTTGCTTACACATGAAATTATAAATGACAGAAGTTATTACTCTGCAATACCTCATAAATTATTGAACGGCTACAATTAATAAATTAAAGGTAAGAATAAGAAAATTTTAAATAGATTATAATGTGTCAATAGATGCTACTCTTTCATATTATAAATTTATAATTATTTGATTTCAACACAAGAAACCTGTAATTAACTTCTGTTTATTTATTTATTATTTTTTCATGGTATAACTTCTTTTATTGAAGTATAGTTGATGTACAATATTATATGTTACAGGTATACAATATAGTGATTCACAATTTTTAAAAGTTATACTCCATTTGTAGTTATTATAAAATATTGGCTATATTCCCTATGTTGTACAATATATCCTTATAGATTATTTTATACATAATAGTTCGTACTTCTTATTCCCCTACCCCTATATTTTTCTTCCCACCTACCTCTCCCCACTGGTAAACACTAGTTCATTCTCTATATCTGTGAGTCTGTTTCTTTTTTGTTATATTCACTAGTTCGTTGTATCTTTTAGATTCCACATATAAGTGATATCATAGAGTATTTGTCTTTCTCTGACTTGTTTCACTTAGCATAACACCCTCCAAGTCATCCATGTTGTTGCAAATGGCAAGTTTGATTCTTTTTTTATGGCTGAGTAATATTCCATTATATATATATACATACACACACACCACATCTTCTTTATCCATTCATCTGTTGATGGACACTTAGGTTGCTTCCATATCTTGGCAATTGTAAATAATGCTATAAACATTGGGGTCCATGTATCTTTTTGAATTAGTGTTTTTGTATTCTTTCAATATATACCAAGGAGTGGAACTGCTGGGTTGTACAGTAGTTCTATTTTTAGTTTTCTGAGAAACCTCCATACTGTTTTCCACAGTAGCTGCACCAATTTACATTCCCACCAACAGGGTACAGGGGTTCCCTTTTCTCCACATCTTCAACAACATTTGTTTTTTTGTCTGTTTTTTAAATTTTTATTTATTTATTTTTAAAATTTATTTTATGGCTGTGTTCGGTCTTTGTTGGTGCGCGCAGGCTTTTTCTAGTTGTGGTGAGCAGGGGCTACTCTCTGTTGCAGAGAACGGGTTTCTCATTGTGGTGGCTTCTCTTGCTGCAGAGCAAGGGCTCATGGGCTCTAGAGCACAGGTTCAGTAGTTGTGGCGCACAAGCTTAGTTCCTCCATGGCATGTGGGATCGTCCCGGACCATGGATTGAATGCATGTCCCCTGAATTGGCAGGATTCTTAACCACTGCGACACCAGGGAAGTCCCTTGCCAGCATTTGTTACTTGTGGGGTTTCTTTTGTGTTTTTTTTTTTTTTTTTTTGCGGTACGCGGGCCTCTCACAGCTGTGGCCTCTCCCGTTGCGGAGCACAGGCTCCGGACGCGCAGGCTCAGCGGCCATGGCTCACGGGCCTAGCCGCTCCGTGGCACGTGGGATCCTCCCGGACCGGGGCACGAACCCGCGTCCCCTGCATCAGCAGGCGGACTCTCAACCACTGCGCCACCAGGGAAGCCCTGGTGAATTTTTAACAAGAAAGAAATCCAGTATCTTTCATCTAGAATTTAAATGTGGATTTGTTAAAATTTAGTTGGATAACACATCACATGCAGGTAAATAACCCGTACTGCTCATTATACTCAGTGTCACTCTGGGTCAAATATTTTAACAAGGAAGGGACTTTGTATAAACCCTATTTTTTAGTATCATAGCCGTGTTAACTAAAATATTTGGCCTCTTAAACATTCCCCAGCTTCACAAACCAACATTGCACATGGTTTGATGATTTAATAAAGGTGATCTCATGCACACACACACACACAAACGCACACACACACACCCTTTCTGTTTCCCCTTGACTTTTTAGATAAGCCTGTGGGCTAGTTGAGTTTGAGAAATGAAATGACAGATTTTAGTTCCTCTGAGGACTTCTTACACTTCAAATTATTTAAGAAAAGGGAAATATAAACCTATTTGAATTACTGTGTTTAACCTGAGAATAACCCATAAAAAAGACCCAGATAGATATGTAGAAACTGACATATAGAGCTACAGATATTTATATATAGATACGAATGTATATGTAAATAAAACCCACTGGTAGAATCAGTGGGAATTATCTCTCAGTGTCTTACCAATGATTTTAATCTGAAATGACATTTTCCCCTCTGATATTAACATGAATTATTGAGGCTAGGATTTTAGTCAAACTCTCAGTTTTACAGAGATATTAATTTTAAAAATTGACTTATTATATGGACTTGTAGTCTCATAAATAGAGCCACTGTTAACAAATTACCCACTACCAAATATGGAATGAAGAATTAAAGTATAAAATTATTATTTCTGGTTCCATCTAAACAAATTCATTGGTTTTTAAATTAGTGTTGAGTCATATAATTAATAAAAAAGCAAGTTCATTTTTTGATGTATAAGCAATCTCTTCATAAAAATTGATTACAATAATCATGCAAAAATGAAAACAGGAGCTTAGAATTTAGCACTACTTGCTAATTTACTCTATGATTTATTATAATCTCCTAACCACTCTACACAGCTAGTGATCAGCTGACTTGCCAGAGAAAATGGCTTTGTTTAAGACACAGTACTAGAAAATACTTTAGATTCAACCAAAATGGTAGGAAAATTGCATAAAAACCAGCTGCTGCTAGGTTCTGATGTCTTCTCAGAGATGTGGAGAAATAGATAGTGTTCCCCCCCTTACAATAAGAAAAAACCTTGAAAAATGGAAATTAATAATTTTTTCAATTAGATAATAAAAATTTCAATGGAAAACATTTTAACTAAAATCAGGAATGTGAAAAGCACTCTCGGGGAGACGCAGGATCCAGCAATTTGCTTAGTTGAGACATAAGATGCTGAGTGGCATATAAGCTGGTAAGAAGAATCAACCAGATTTTAACTAATTGCTCAAGTCTGAGGATAGGTGAGCCTGAGAGCGACACGAGCAAATTAAGTTTGCACCCTTCTGCAAACTTCCCCTCCAGGAACCCCACAGGTACTCACAGGGAACACTGGAAAAAAATCCTAAGAAAGTTTCCCTCCAGGTGCTGTCTGGGGAGTGAAACAGGAAATACCAATATGCAAATACCAAATACCTAATGTCCACCCATCTCATCTTTCTTATCTGTCCTATGGAAACAAAGCCTTAATATGCAAGGTCCTCAAAACCTGATGCCCAAGGACACAGATGGGAACCCACTATAGTTACAGAAAAACGAGGAGAAAAAAAACCCTACCCCTTGTGAAGGGTGAACTCATACTAAGCCCAGCATTACCTCTCAAGAAGGGCCAGGATCACTCATGAAGACCTCAGATCTGGGTCCCACTGTTTATAGTACCTGCTTAGGACTGCAGCTTAAGGAGAACTTCAGAGAATGGACCTTCCTGCCCACCCCCCTGCCCCAGCAACCAGCTACCATATTCACAAGATTTGAGTAAAAATAAAAGTGGAATATAGCTGAGAGAGAGGCAAGAGAGAGATCGTTTCTGGTGAGAAAAAGTGAAGAATAAAATGTGAAATTTCATATAGAAAAAGAGTGAAGCTAGAATTTGACAGTAAAACTGTATTAAATCCTGCCTAGCAAAGGCAGGAGACTGCCCTTGAAAATTCTTTCTTAAAGACTCTTCCTTAACTCCTCAAATGTGTACACTTTGAACAGAAAGAGTATTGGAAAAATAGCTGCACCGTTTTTTTAGCTAAGATACAAAAGGAAAAAAAAAATAAAGTGGGGCAATTAATGAAGTTTCTCCAAGGGGGAATCAAGTGACCAATTTCCTTTTATTTCAAGGGCCAATTTCTCTAAATACTAAAGAAAAATCTTGCAAATTTTTGACTGATAGGTTGTATGACATCTGTCATATTTCCTGAAACTCTTCTCCAGCCTCTCACAGGGAACCAACAGCTATCATGTGCTAGGTACTTTCAATACCCTTCAAACACTTTGCCTGGCCCAGCTTGTCAACCTCAGACCTTCAAGAGAGAAAATTCTTTCCTCCTTTGTGACATCACACCCACTAACTAAATGGAGTGAGATGAAGGATTTACTTTAAAATAGATGCTCTCCTGATGGCCTATTCCTGGACATTCATGAGGACTCCTAGATCATAATCAGGTCATAGATAATTTAAACATTGGTTTCCCTGTACTCTTAATAGAAATTAAATGTCTAAGGAATAATCATACTTCTGGGCATAAATTATGCTGATCTTCCAACATTATTTGAGCTGAACCTATCAGACTAAACTCTCCAAATATCTCCCCAGGTTTGGGCCATACCCTCTAAAACCAGAACCAAAAGAAGTACTAAAATCAAAAAGATAAAAACCTAACAGAGAAATGAATCATTAACCCTTGTATCATTCTTTGTAATACTTCTATTCTCTAAGTTAAAAAAGGAAAGGAAAAAATAATCCAAAGGGCAGGGATACAGATGCGTTCAAAATCTCAGGAGTATAAATCTGATAATCATTTCCTACTTCCTTATAGTACCAAATCCAAATATTCTCTTATTTTGGTGCATATGTTATAGCTATAAATCTGTTTTCTGTTCTTTAACATCTTTTTTATTTAGTTATTTCTTTGCTCTCTCTTCGGAAAATCAATAAAGTCCTCAACCAAGACCTGAGTTACATTCCTTATATTTTTATCTCATATATTGGTCATCTTTTTTGGACTCAAGTTCAGTTGAGCTCTAAAACTGATTCCATCTATCTATTTATTGTTTCTTCTCTATTAGGCTATACACTTCCTGAAGAGAAGTAAAATTTCCGTCAAAGTAAAGTATATTTCTTGGGTCGTAATTTATGTTGAGGAGGCAAATTTCTCAATTCTGAAAAATTGTAACGATTCAGAATTTTTCCTGGTTAGTAACCAACATACATTTATAATATCACAATGCCCATGGATTAGGAATCCAGGCACAGTTTAGATGGGCCCCCTGCCCAGGGTCTTACAAGCTGAAATCAAGGTATCGGCCACACTGCTGTTCTTGTCTGGAGCTGGAAGGCCTCTTCCAAGCTCGTTAGGCTATTGATAGGATTTAGTTCCTTGTGGTTATAGCATTGATGTCCTCAGCTCTAGAGGTTGGCACCCTCCACTGGCAGCTTTCAACCTGGTTGTTTCTTTCTCTTTGAGGAAGAGCCTCTTGCTTTTATGGCTTTCACCTGATTAGGTCAGTCCCACCCAGAATAATGTCCCTTTTGAATCACTCAGTCAACTAATTAGGGATCTCAATTACACCTGTAAAATATTGTCCCCTTTGCCATATAACAAAATCTAGTCACACAAGTGCCATTTATCATGTTCACAGGCCCTACCTACATGTAAGTGGGAAGGACTATACCAGGGTGTGAACATCAGCGAATCTGGGGGAGGGGCTATTTTAAGCATTCTGCCTACCACACCAATTTACAGGAATTGCTCCAATACTGTAAGACTTAACCATGTCTTTGTTAACCAAATCTCTTACCTGGGAATTTAAGCATGAATAGGCAGTTTGTGCTTTAAAAAATCAGCTCTTCAACAGCCTCTCACTATGGGCCTACCTTGTCATAAATCTTGCTACGTATTTGTACATAAGAGATTTGGACAAGCCCTTGGTGTTCTGACTCAACTTTATGGAATCATCACAGATCAATACCAGGCAACTGTTTTTCTAGTATTAGCCCAGTATCAAGATCCTCCTCATTTAAAGCTGATTGCCAACATGGTGGAGACTTCTGCTAACATAATTTCTTTTAGAGTCTGTCTTAAACCTAATGGTTTAAGTTGCCAAACTTTGCCACCCACTGAAACAATGCAATATTTACCAGTAAGAAGGCTTATTTCCTATCAAGTCATATTTCTTACTGCATTTCCATTCATCCTTGTAATACTTTAAATTCTACTTCTCTTCTTCCACAGAAGGGAAGTTCATGACTCCCTAATTGCTGTTTTTCAAATATCTAATAGATTTATCAAAACACTCCTAATAAGTTTATTAAAACATCCCTAGAAATCTAGATTTAATCTTGCTCTTCAGTCATCTCTTAATAACAGAGCCAGAAAATATCAGGCTGAATATATTATAGCAGATCTCAACTCACCACTAGAATATGACTCCTTTCCAGAGGCAAAATCTTCCCAGATGACAGAACTTGTTGCGATCCCAATAGCTTCCTGGCTAAATAAAAAGAATAGGGTTTTATACACACACTAATAGTAGAAATACTTTGGAAATAGTCTATTATTTCTGAAAGCTTTAGAGAAAAATAAAGCTGCTTAACCTAAGTAGGAACCCTAGTTTAGAATGGCCAGCATATTAGGGACATTTTTTTTTAACATCTTTATTGGAGTATAATTGCTTTACAATGGTGTATTATAAAAAAGTGAATCAGTTATACATGAACATATGTTCCCATATCTCTTCCCTCTTACGTCTCCCTCCCTCCCACCCTCCCGGGACACTTTAATAGCTATAATTTTTTTTAAGGAGTTGGCTATTTTCAAGATAGAAGCCCATTCAAAGAGAGATATCTAAGCAAAAGGAAATGACCTTGTCGATCATTGTGCCAAACAGGCAGTCACCACCAAGATCCCAAACCTCACAATACTAAAAGAGACCATGACTTTGGAGAAGTTCAAAGAGAATATCATGAAATACTGTATGATGCCAGCCTTTGGTCCAGAGTAAGAAAAAGCCATTTATTACGTGGAAATAACTCTTTCCACACTTAAAGTGGCTGCTTGTGGCCTCAGAGAAAATCCTGAAAATTTTTACATGATATATATTACCCACACATCTAGGATAAATTGGCCACTGTATTCAATCAACGTTAGTGAGGAAGCAAATTTCATTGCCTGTTGTTAATGAGTGGTACCCAAAATTTAAAATACTTCTGGACAAACCCATGAGGGCATTTTAATAAAAAATCGTTGAGTGCTCCCCAGCAACTGATATTGAGTTGGGAATACAAAAGCCTACTGGCTATAATCCAAATTATTATCCAAAAACTGAATAGGGATGTGTTTCCTTGTTAAAGATGCCTGCCTTAAGGATAGTAGCTGAGGACATCACCCAGCATCCATTTTAGCTCATCAATTTCCACTCTCATAAAGACTTAGTTAAATGAATTCAAGAGTGAGATAATCTGGACCTGGATTTTAGGACCAAAATCCTAATCACCTAAGGGGAATTTTGGATTTTTCTTCTCTGCTCAAGCCTCTTCATTTCATGCTTTACAAAACAACCAGAAATAGGATGAATTCTATATGCTATGGTTCAGAGGCTAGCCAAGGGCAACTAGACAAAGCCACCAACTCTTATCTAAAAATGTCACTCAGTTGGACAGGTAGGTAGTAGTTGAAAATACAGCCACTTTAGATATAATAGTGGCTTTTGAGGGTGAATCTATATGATTTGAGGAGAAAATGTTTGAATCCCTACAAATCTCTCTGGCATTTTTAATATTACTAAAGTAATCTGAGAATGAATGAAACCCAGCAAGGAAGTACAGACGGTTCCCAATATATGATGGTTTGACTTATGATTTTTTGACTTTACTATAGTGAGAAAGCCATACAAATTCAATAGAAACTGTATTTGAATTCTGAGGTTTGAACTTTTTTCAATATTTGGTCTGATCCTCTCTTGTGATGCTGGGCAGTGGCAGCCACAGCTACCCATCACCCACGTGATCACGAGGGTAAGCTAACCGAAACCTACTCACCACCATTCTCTACCCACACAACCATGCTGTTTTTCACCCTCAGCGCAGGATTCAATAAATTACATGATAGATATTCAGCAAATGGGCATTGTGTTAGACGGTTTTCCTCAACAGTCGGCTAATGTAAGTGTTCTGAGCATGTTTAAAGCAGGCTGGGCTAAGCTATGATGTTGGGTAGGTTAGGTCTGTTAAATGCATTTTTGACTTAAGATGTTTCCAATTCACAGTGGGTTTATCAGGACATAACCCCACTGTAAGCAAGGAAGATCTGTATTTCCTTTGAAGACAAGATTTATATATGAGAATGCTCTGGAAAGAAACCTATTTTTTTAACAGTAGCAGTGATTTCAAAGGTAAATATATAGCATTGCTCAAAATGAAATTGTGAAGAATGAGGTTAAAATAAGACTAAAAAAGGTGAAGAGCATATTTGATAATGTGATATCATTTTCAAATATAGGATATTTAACTCCCAGAAGCCACTTTAAACAGAAATGGTTAATGGTCCTTAAAATTCTCTTCTACATAGTGTAATATTGTTATACACTTAACTGTAGTACCTTTTTTTCATATTAATATGTTATATGGTGCTTTTCGACAGAGTACTAAAAGATATATATAGAGTGACATCAAAAGAAAAAGTTACAAAAACGACTATGTATTATACTAACTACATACATGTTCCTGCAGGAGTAGTTGTTGTGGTTTTAGTAATTATTTATTAGAAACTAATGTAAGCCACAGAGCAACCAAGGCTCTCCCCAAGTGTTCCTTTGACTCATTCTCTAGCCTGAAATCTCCTAGACCCAGCACACACTTTGTACTGTCATACTCAAATACTTTCAATTTTCTATTCTTGATATTCTTTTTTTTATTAAGGCAAATTTTATTTTATTTTTAAAGGTTATTTTTATTTTTTTTTAATCTACTTTATGTATTTATTTTTGACTGCATTGGGTCTTCGTTGCTGCACACGGGCTTTCTCTAGTCGCGGCAAGCGGGGGCTACTCTTTGTTGCGGTGCACGGGCTTCTCATTGCAGTGGCTTCTCATTGTGGAGCACGAGCTCTAGGTGCGTGGGCTTCAGTAGTTGTGGCACACGGGCTCAGTACTTGTGGCTCATGGGCTCTAGAGCACAGGCTCAGTAGTTGTGGCGCACAGGCTTAGTTGCTCTGAGGCATGTGGGATCTTCCAAGACCAGGGCTCAAACCCGTGTCCCCTGCTTTGACAGGCGGATTCTTAACCACTCCACCACCAGGGAAACCCAAGGCAAATTTTACTATTTTTTTTTAATTGAGGTATAGTCAATATAAAACATTAGTTTCAGGTATACAAAATAGTGATCTAACCCTGCAAAATGATCACTACAATAAAACTAGTTAACATTGGTCACCATACATAGCTGTAATTTTTTTTCTTGCGATAAGAACTTTTTTTAAAATCAATTTATTTATTTATTTTTGGCTGTGTTGGGTCTCTGTTGCTCCGCGCGGGCTTTCTCTAGTTGCGGTGAGCGGGGGCTACTCTTCGTTGTGGTGTGCAGGCTTCTCATTGCGGTGGCTTCTCTTGTTGCGGAGCACGGGCTCTAGGCACGCGGGCTTCAGTAGTTGTGGTGCACAGGCTCAGTGCTTGTGGCTCGCGGGCTCTAGAGCACAGGCTCCGTAGTTGTGGCGCACGGGCTTAGTTGCTCTGCGGCATGTGGGATCCTCCTGGACCAGGGCTCGAACCCATGTCCCCTGCATTGGCAGGCAGATCCTTAACCACTGCATCACTAAGGAAGTCCCGCAATAAGACCTTTTAACATCTATTCTCACCATCTTTCAAATATGCAATATGGTATTATTAACTATAGCAACAATGCTGTATATTACATCCCCATGATTTATTTTGTAACTGGAAGTTTGAACCTTTTGACTCACTTCACCCATTTCATTCATCCCTCACCCCCTGCCTTTGGCAAACACCTATCGGTTGTCTTTATGTGAGCTTTTTTTTTTCTCTGTATTTTTGTTGTTATTTTACCTTGCACATATAAGTAAAATCATGTAGTGTTTATCTTTATCTGGCTGACAGTTCACTTAGCATACACACACACACACACACATACACACACACACACACTTCTTTATTTGCATTTTCTTTATCCATTCATCCATCAATGAACAATTAGGTTATTTTCATTTCTTGGCTACTTAAATAATGCTTCATGAACATGGGAGTGAATCTACTTTTTGAGTTAGTGTTTTCGTTTTCTTCAGAAGTGGAATTGCTGGATCATATGGTAGTTCTATTTTTTGTTTTTTCAGTAACCTCCAAACTATTTTCCATAGCGGCTGGACCAATTTACATTCCCACCAACAATGCACAAGGGATCCCTTTTCTTCACATCCTTGCCAACACTTGTTATTTCTTTTTTTTTTTATTTTATTTATTTATTTATTTATTTATTTTAACATCTTTATTGGGGTATAATTACTTTACAATGGTGTGTTAGTTTCTGCTTTATAACAAAGTGAATCAGTTATACATATACATATGTTCCCATATCTCCTCCCTCTTGCGTCTCCCTCCCTCCCACCCTCCCTATCCCACCCCTCCAGGCTGTCACAAAGCACCGAGCCAATATCCCTGTGCCATGCGGCTGCTTCCCACTAGCTATCTACCTTACTACGTTTGTTAGTGTGTATATGTCCATGACTCTCTCTCGCCCCGTCACAGCTCACCCTTCTCCCTCCCCATAACCTCAAGTCCGTTCTCTAGGAGGTCTGCGTCTTTATTCCTGCCTTACCCCTAGGTTCTTCATGACATTTTTTTTTCTTAAATTCCATATATATGTGTTAGCATACTGTATTTGTCTTTTTCTTTCTGACTTACTTCACTGTGTATGACAGACTCTAGGTCTTGTTATTTCTTATCTTTTTGATAACAGCCACTGTAACAAGTGTGAGGTGATATCTCATTGTGGTTTTAATTTGCCTTGCCCCATGATGAGTGATGTTGAGTACCTTTCCACGTGCCTGTTGGCCATTTGTTCGTCTTCTGTATGTATGTTTAGGAGCTACTCGGTCAGTTTTTAGGTTTTTTCCAGAGGATGTTGTTCCATATGTAGCTGTATATTCAGTGTGTCTGTCAGAGGAGGTGAGTTCAGCATCTTCTTGCATTGCTGTCTTGAACCCCACTGTGAAACTTTTTTATATGCTCTGTGCATGAAATTTTCTTCGAGCAGAAGCTTTTGATAAATTCAATTTCTCTGACAGATCAATAGCAATTGAGATTTTCTATGTAATCTTAAATTACTTTTGATAAATTGTATGTTTCCAAGGAAATTATTCATTTCATGAAGTTATTCATAATATCCCTTTTATCCCTTTAATGCCTGTAGGGTCTGAAGTGATATCACCTGTTTCTTTCTTGAAATTGGTACTGTATGTTTTCTCTTTTATTTCTTGATTATCCTCACTAGAGGCGTATCATTTTTATTAGTTTTTCCAATGAAGAAAATTTGGCTTTGCTAATTTTCTGTTTCCTCGGTTTCTACTCTTTATTATTTCCTTCCTTCTGCCTGCTTTAGGTTTAATTTACTCTTTTTCTTCCCTGATTGAGTCTTTCTTATTAGAAATTTTCTAATAATAGCATTTTCTAGTGTTTTCTAATAGCATGTGTCTAGTATTTCCTAATAATAGCATTGCTTTAGCTGCAAACTACATAATTTAGATGTTTTATTATTCATTACCATTCAGTTTGAAACAGCTTTTG
Organism: Globicephala melas; assembly: GCF_963455315.2. Classification (NCBI taxonomy): domain Eukaryota; kingdom Metazoa; phylum Chordata; class Mammalia; order Artiodactyla; family Delphinidae; genus Globicephala; species Globicephala melas. The sequence goes on along the minus strand of NC_083319.1, from coordinate 108,178,365 downwards.
AATTTCTCTTGAGATTTCTTTATTGACACATAGATTATATGGGAGTGTATTGCTCAGTTTGCAAATGTTAAAGGCTTTTCTAGATATCTTAGTATTAACTTCTAATTTGATTGTTATAGTAGATAACATACTTTAACTATTTCAAAATTTTGAAATTGATTGAGTCTCAGTTTATGGTCCTATAGATGGTATATCTTACTGAATGTTCCATGCACACTTGAAAAGAATGTGTGTTTTACACAGATAGGGCATAGTGTTCCATCAGTGTCAGATCAAGATGTCTGACAGGGTCATTCATATTTTCTATGTCTTTACTATTTCTGTGACTATCAACTTCTCATATAAAGTATGTTTTCAGACCACTACAGAGTTAAGCTAGAAATAAAAAATAAAATAGAGGGCTTCCCTGGTGGCGCAGTGGTTGAGAGTCCGCCTGCCGATGCAGGGGACACGGGTTCGTGCCCCGGTCCGGGAAGATCCCACATGCCGCGGAGCGGCTGGGCCCGTGAGCCGTGGCTGCTGAGCATGTGCGTCAGGAGCCTGTGCTCTGCAATGGGACAGGCCACAGCAGTGAGAGGCCCGCGCACCGCAAAAAATAAATAAATAAATAAATAAATAAATAAAATAGAAAATTAGCTGGGAAATTTCCAAATATTTGGAGATTTAAAAATTTGCCAATAGCTCAAAAAGATGAAAAAAAAAACTTAGGTTTAAGTATAACAAAATATGTGCAGGATCTAAGTGTGAAAAACTAAAAGACTCTGATTAAAAAGATCAAAGAACATCTATGTAAAAAGAGAAGTATTTCATGTTTATGGATTGAAAAAACTAAATATTATTAAAATGTCCATTCTTCCCAAATTGATCTATACATTCAACGCAATTACAATCAAAAACCCAAGAAGTTATTTTGTAGATATTTATAAACAGATTCTAAAGTTTTTAAAAAAGGCCAAAGACTTAGAATAACCCACATAATTTTAAAGAACAACAAAGTTGGAGGACTATGCTATCTGGCTCACTTTATAAAGCTATAGTTAAAAAAAAAAAAGCACATGGTATTGGTGAAAGAATGTGCACATTAATGAAACAAAACAGAGAGCCTAGAAACAAACCCACACAAATATAGTCTACTGATTTTTGTTGCAGTAATAAAGTCAAATCAATGGAGAAAGATCATCTTTTGACAAACGTTGTTGAGAATATTGAACATCCAAAGACACAAACCTTACAACTTCCGTAAGTATTAACTCAAAATGGATCATAAACATACATATAAAACACGAAACTATAAAACTTCCAGAAGAAAACATAAGACAATGTCTGGATGCTTTGACAACAAATTTTTAGATATAACACCAATAGCATGATTCATAAAAGAATAAAAATGACATATTGGATTTTATTACAGTTAAAAATTCTGCTCTGTGGAAAACACAGTAAAGAGAATTTTAAAAGTTAGTCACAGATGGGAGAAATTATAACAAAACATATATATGATAGAGGATTTGACCCAAATACAAATCACCCTAAAAACTCAACAATAATAATACAAACAACCCAATTTAGAAATGGGAAAAAAATCTGAACAAACACTCAGAGAAAATGTACAGATGGCAAATAAGCAGAGGAGGGGATTCTCAACATCATTTGTCATGAGGAAATTGCAAATTAAAACAATGAAATACCCCTACATACCTGTTAGAATGAGTAAAACCCAAAAAGCAGACAATACAAATTGCTGGTAAGGACACAGAGCAAGAGGAACTCTCATTCATTACTGGTAGAAGCACAATGGTACAAACACTTTGGAAGACAGTTTGTAAGTTTCTTGCAAAGTTAAACATAGTTTTGCCATAAAATCCAACAATCGTACTCCTCAGTATTTATGCAAGTAATTTGAAAACTTATGTTCGTACAAAAACCAGAACATGAATGTTTATAGCAGCTTTATTCACAATCACCAAAAACTGAAAGAAACCAAAATGACCTTCAATATGTGAATGAATAAACATACTGGTTTTATCAACACAAGGGATAGCATTCAGTAATAAAAAGAAATGAAGCAACAAAAAGACATGGATGAACCTTAAGTACATACTACTAAGTGAAAGAAAATCTGAAAAATCTACCTAATATATGATTTCAGTTATATGACATTCTGCAAAAGGCAGTAAAAAAACAATAAAAGAACTAGTGGGTGTTAGGAATTTAGAGGAAGTGCATAATTCCCCATTCCTTAGATGTGGGCTGTGCAAAGTGACGTCCTTCCAAAGAGTACAATATGAAAAAAGGGAAAAAAAGAGTAACTGTACAGTGGAGAAGTTGGACAAACACGAACAAGCTAGATGACCACCATCAACAGTGATATCAAGTTGACAGGAGGCACACTTGATATGATGTGATGAAACGGAACTTCACCTCTGTGGCCTTCCTTACAAAAACTTATAATCTCAATCTAATCATTTAAAAACTCAGATAAGCCTCAATTGAGGGGTATTCTGCAAAACATCTGCCCAGTACTTCTCAAAACTGTCAAGGTCATCAAAAACAACAATGCCACAGCCAGAGGAACCTAAGAAGACATGATGTCTTATCATAACATGGTGTCCTAGATGGGGTCTTAGAACTAAAAACAGACATTAGGTAAAAATTAAGGAAATCTGAAATAAACATGGACCTTAATAATGTGTGAATATTGGTTCAGCAGTGAAAAGTGTACCATTTAATGTAAAATGTTCCTTATGGGGAAAGAATGGGCATGAGCATATATGGGAACTCTGTACTATATCTGCAGTTTTTCTGTAAATCTAAAACTGTTCTAAAAAGCCGTTTATTTTTTTTAAATACTATTAAAATATCATAGCTGTCTTGCCCATTTCATATGTTCATGCCTCCAAGGCTAAGAAATATAGAATTAACTAAATGGATCTTTTGTTAAAGATGAGCTGAAAGGAAAATACCTCACAATGAGACAGGGGAAATGACTTTAAACTATGCAGTTTTCCCTTTTAAAACTGTTCAACTCAAATGTTCTCAGAAAGATTTTGTTTTACATTATTAAATCTGAAAGAGTTTTCATACCTCTTGTACTTATGCCAAAATTAAAGGAGCCAGGAAAAGTATCCATTTCAAAGGAAAAAGGAAGTGACTCTCCAGTTTGTTATGCAAAATCCTGTGCTCCTGAAAAACAGAGAAGTGAACAAAACAGAAGATAAAATGTTAGAGGAAAATTGATGACAAAAATTACCTTAAAGGCTTAGAAAAAGCTGGAAATTCATAGTGTGTATTTTCTGTTTTTCTTGCTTGCTGAAAAAGAAACAAAGTATTAAGGTGCAGATGTTTCTAAAGATACAGAATCACACACAGAAACGCTGCTTCAAACAGACTCTTTAACGAAAATCCATTTGTTTAGAAAGTTATTTCCTGTTCAGTATAAAAGAAAGAATAGTTTGTAGACAGAATTAACTAGAAACTTGTGAAATCATTTGTTGGTTTTATTTAAAAATAATAAAACTATTATTTATCAAACATTTAATATGGTAGGCATTGTCCCTAATATTTAACCTGGGTTATCTCATTTAACCACCAAAACCATCCCAGAATATATACATTTCATTTCCATTTTACAAGAAAAGAAACCAACTCCATGAGAATTTAATCAACATATCTAGTAAGAATAAGTCCTGGTATTTGAACCTAGCAATAATGCTTCAGACTGATGCCTACTTTGTAACACTGTCTCCTAGTCATGGGTATAAATAAGACTACTTAGCCTACAGAAACTTTGCTTCAATTGAAAGAGGATATAAATTTGTAAATATTTATGCATGCATATAAATCTATAAAGCAAATATTAACAGACCTAGGGAGAAAAGGACAGCAATACAAAAATAGTAGAGGACTTCAATACCGCACTTTTATCAATGGGTGGATTATCCAAACAGAAAATCAAAAAAGAAGCACTGGACTTAAAACGACACATTAGACCTATAGGCCAATATCCCTGATTAAGATAGATGTAAAAATCCTCAACAAAATATTTACAAATTGAATTTGGCAATACACTAAATGGATCATACACCACGATCAAGTAGGATTTATTTCTGGGATGCAAGGATGATTCAATATACACAAATTAATTAGTGTTTTACACCACATTAACAAAATGAAGAATAAAACTCATACGATCAACTTAATAGATGCAAAGAATCATTTGACAAAATTCAACATCTATGTATGATAAAAACTCTCAACAAATTGGGTATAGAAAGAACACACTTCAACACAATAAAGGCCATATATGACAAGCTCACAGCTCTTATCACACTCAAAGGTAAAAAGCTGAAAACTAAAAGCATTTTCTCTAAGATCAGGAACAAGACAAGGATGTCCACTCTTGCCACTTTCATTCAACATAGTACCAGAAGTCTTAGCCGGAGCAATTAAGCAAGAAAAGAAATAAAAGGCATCCAAATAAGAAAGGAAAAAATAAAACTAACAAAACTATCATATTTGCAGATGATATATGTAAAAAATCCTAAAGACTCCACCAAAAATTGTTAGAACTAATAAGTAAATTTGCAGGATACAAAATCAATACACAAAAATTTGTTGCATTTCTATACACTAATAATTAACTTCTGATAGAGAAATTAAGAAAATCTCATTTCCAATTACATCAAAAAGAATAAAATACCTAGGAATAAATTTAACAAAGGAGATGAAAGACCTGTACACTGAAAACTATAAAGACATTGATGAAAGAAACTGAAAAAGACAAAAAAGAAATAGGAAGGTATTTTATGCTTATGGATTGGAAGAATTAAATTGTTAAAATGTCCACACAGGTAAAATGATCTAGAGAGTTGATGCAATTCCAATAAAAATTCCAATGGCATTTTTCACAAAAATAGTACAAATCCTATAATTTTTATGGAACCACAAAAGACCCACAATAACCAAAGCAATCTTGAGAAAAACAAAAGAGCTGGAGGCATCAAACCTCCTGATTTAAACTATATTACAAAGTCATAGTCATAGTTTTCAAGAACACAATGGGGGCTTCCCTGGTGGCGCAGTGGTTGGGAGTCCGCCTGCTGATGCAGGGGATGCGGGTTCATGTCCCGGTCCGGGGGGATCCCGCATGCCGCGGAGAGGCTGGGCCCGTGAGCCATGGCCGCTGGGCCTGCACATCCGGAGCCTGTGCTCCGCAACGGGAGAGGCCACGGCAGTGAGAGGCCCGCATACCGCAAGAAAAAAAAAAAAAAAACCACAATGGGGAAAGAACAGTCTCTTTAATAAATGGTGTTAGAAAAACTGGACAGCCACATGCAAAAGAATGAAGCTGGACCACAATCTTTTACCATAAACAAAATCAACTCAAATTGGATTAAAGACTTGAATGTAAGACCTGAACCATCAAACTCCTAAAAGAAATCACAGGGGGTAAGCTCCTAGACATCAATCTCGGCAATAACTTTTTGGATTTGACACCGAAAGGAAAGACAATAAAAGCAAACATAAATTAGTGGGACTGCATCAAACCAAAAAGTTTCTGTACATCAAAGGAAACCAACAAAATGAAAAGGCACCCTACCAAATGGGAGAATATATTTGCAAATCATGTATCTGATAAGTGGTTAATATACAATATATATATAAAACTCATACAACTCAATTAAAAAAAAACCCAATTTAAAAATGAGCGTGGGAAGTGAATAGACATTTATTCCAAAGAAGACATACAAATGGCCAACACATACATGAAAAGGTCCTCAACATCGGTAATCATTAGGGAGACACAAATCAAAACCACAAAACCTCACACCTGTCAGAATGACTATTATCAAAAACACAAGCAATAACAAGTATTGGCAAAGATGTGGAGAAAAGGGGACCCTTGTATACTTTAGTAGGAATGTAAATTGGTATAGCCACTATGGAAAACAACCTGAAGTTTCCTCAAAAAATTAAAAATAGAACTACATAATCCAGTAATTCTATTGGGTATTTATTCAAAGAAAACAAAATCACTATACCAAAAAGATATCTTCACTCTCATATTCACTACAGCATTATTTACAATAGCCAAGGCATGGAATAGTCTAAGTGTCCATTGATGGCTGAATGGATCAAGAAAATGGATGTGCGTGTCTGTGTATCACATATTTTTATTTTATTTATTTTTTATTCAAAAAATAAGCTATCTGTACTGTATTTTTAGTTTCTATTTATTTCCACTCTGATCTTTGTTATCTCTCTCTTTCTACTAGTTCTAGGCTTAGTGTGTTCTTCTCCAGTTCTTTTAGGTGGAATGTGAAGCTGTTTGAGATTTTTTCTTGTTTCATGAGGTAGGCATCTATCATGATAAACTTCCCTTCTAGTACTGCTTTTGCTGCATCCCATAAGTTACAGTATGTGCATTTTCATTTTTGTCTCAAGGCATTTTTTAGTTTCTCTTTTGATTTCTTCTTTGATTCAATGTTGTTAACAGTATGATTTTAAATCTCAACCTATTTGTAAATTTTCCATTTTTCCCTTTGCCTTTGATTTCTAGTTTCATTTAATTGTAATCACAAAAGATACCTGGTATGATTTCTATATCTTTAAGTTTATTAAGATTTGTTTTGTAGCTATGTGATCTATTTTGAAGAGACATCCATGTAATCTTGAGAAACTGTATTCTGCTGCTGTTGGGTGGGATATTATGTATATGTCTTTTAGATTGATTTGGTCTATAGTGCTATAAAATCCTTTATTTCCTTGTTGATATTCAGTCTAGATGTTCTATCCTTTGTTGAAAGTGGGGTATTGAAGTCTACTTTTATGGAATTGTTGTCTATTTCTCCCTTCAGTTCTGTCAATGTTTGCTTTATATATTTATATCGCTCTGATGTTGGGTGCGTATATATATTTCTTATACTTTCCTGGTGGATTAATCCATTTATCATTATATAATGTTATTCTTTATCTCTTTTGACAGTTTTTGACCTAAAGTTTATTCCGTCTGATATGTCTAGTCATTTCTGCTCTTTTGGTTACCATTTATAGGGAATATCTTTTTCCAATCTTCACTTATAGCCTATGTGTTTCCTTACATCTAAAGTGAGGATTTTTTCTAGACAACATATAATTGAGTCTTATTTTTTTACATCCATTCAGCCACTCTATGTCTTTTAATTGGAGAGTTTAATCCATTTATGTTTAAAGTTATTATTGGTAAGGAATGATCTAATATTATCATTTTGTCCTTTGTTTTCTATCAATCTTTTTTGTTCTTTTATATGTCTTTTTTCCTCTCTTGTTGCCTTCCATTGTGTTTTGAATTTTTTTGTATTTTATATGCATTAATTCCTTTCTCTTTTTCTTTTGTGTAACTTCTATATTTTTTGTGGTTACCTTGGGGCTTACATAAAATATCATAGTTAACGTAGTCTATGTTAAGCTGATAACAACTTAAGTTCAATTGCATACAAAAACTCTACACTTAACTTCTCTTTAGCTCACACTTTATGTTGTTGTTGTCACAACTTATATTTCAATTTTTACTGTGTATTCTTTAACATGTTTTTCAGTTTTAGTTATTTTTAATACTTTTATCATTGACTTTGATACTAAAATTAAAAGTAATTTACCCATCACAATTAAAGTTATAATGTATTCTGGTTTTATCTATAGATGAGTTTACATTTATATGTTTATATAATATATATGTACATATATTTCATACTTTCTTACACTATCATGTTGCTGTTTAGCATCCTTTCAACTTTAAAAAATCTCATTAGCACTTACAGTGCCTTACAGTTTATTACAGTTTACAGTGATAAACTCCTTCAGCTTTTGTTTGTTTAGTGATGTCCTTATGTCTTCTTTATTTTTTGAAAGACTGTTTTGCCAGGTATAGCATTCTTAGTTGATAGTTTTTTCTTTCAGCATTTTAACTACATCATCCCACTTCCTCCAGACTTGCAAGATTTCTGCTGAAAAATCTACTCACAGTTTTATGGTGGTTCTTTTGTATGTGACATGTTGTTTTCTCTTGCCACTTTCAGAATTTCTTGTCTCTGACTTTTCACAGTTTTAATGAGTCTTCATCTGGGTTTCTTTGGATTCATCTCATTTGAGACATTTTGGGCTTTGTGCATGTGGATGCCCATTTCTTTTTTCAGATTTGGGAAATTTTCAGCCATTATTTTTTTTTTAAATAAGCTATCTGGTCCTTTCTCTCTCTTTTTTTCTCTCTCTTTCTATGACTTCCATCATGTGTATACTGGTCTTCTTGTCGGTGTCCTATAAGCTGCTTGCTTTCTTTATTCTTTTTTTCTACTTTAACTGAATAATTATCAATGACCCATCTTTGAGCTGAGTGGTCCTTTCTTCTGCTTGATCTACTCTAACATTCTGGATTTAACTGGTGTCACTGGTCCATATTCATATCTGGAGATGTGAGAAACAGAAGCCAATAGGCTGTGTCTCCTATGTCATTTGGTGAAGGGGTGGGCTATATCAGGCTTTATGAATGATACTGCTATGTTTAATATAGGGTTCCATTCCCTGCCCTAGTGTTGAGCTGAGGATGGGTCAAATTGTTGGGATTTTGTTGCTGCCTCTGAAGGCAGATCAGGTAGTTAGTTACCTAGATATTGAATCAGTGTTAGGCTGGCCTGCCAGGGATTTTATATTGCCAATGTAGGCGGATTGAACAGCCCACCAGTGCACTGATTGTGGAGTGTGTTTTGGGTTGGCCTACAAGTCTTTGAGGTTGCTGCTCTGAGTGAATCAATCCACATGTGTCTTGGCTCAAGAGCAGACGCTGGAGCACCTTACTGGTTCTCTGTTGAGCTTTTCCATTCTCTGTCATGTGAACAGAGAAAGAAAACTATTTTTGAGGCTTTTTGTTTGTTTGTTTTTGTCTACGCCTGCTGGTGATTCGGTGTTAAAGACCTCTCCAGCACCCAGTTTGGGATATCTGAGAGCAATTAAAAGAAAACCCAGGGAACTCACCTTGTTGCCATTCCTCAAGTCTAGAGGACTCTAGCCAGTCTGTCTTTTGCTTTTTAGCTTTCAGAGGTATTTTTTTGTCTTCCACTTAATTATATCCAGAGCATTTAGTTGTAAATAGAGAAAATAAGCAGGGAAAACTGAGTCTATAACACTTTGTTCCAAAAACAAAATTGGCCACAGGTGTTGAATAATATTGTACATTAAAATGTAATCAAGTGTAAATACCTTTTGAGTAACACTCCAAGGCACAATAAAAGTCAAGTTGACCATTCTTTACTATATAAAGAATTAAGCTAGGCACTTTGGGGATACTAACATTTGTGAAAGACATAGATAATGCTCTTGAGTACTTCTAATATGACAAGTCTAGTGAGGAGAGTAATGTAAGAAAGATAAAACTAAACATTTTGTTCTAGGGAGGTAATAAGTACTATAAAAGAGATTTTAAAATAACAGGAGAGTGTTATTGTTGTTGTTGTTGCTTTTAATATGTATGTTAGGTAATTGAGTAATTTAGGACTTGAGGTTGAAAAAAACAGGTATTATTACTTATACCAATTTAACGTGAGTAAATTAGGAAAATCCCAGCAATCCAAGACATATGGTCACCTTACCCTTAAGATTTTTTTTAACTATTTATTGTGGAAATATTTAACATATACATATATTTAGAGAATAGTATAATGAATCCTTAATTGCCCACCATCCAAGTTCAATAACTATAAATCTATGGCCAGTTTTCACTCTTCCATACTCCCCCAATGCCCCTCTGCCTTATCAATATCTAAAAGCAAATTCTGTGCAGTTTCTAGAGTCAACCCTTGATCAAAACACTAATCACTTTTGTTGTATGACTTTCTCTTTCTCCCTATTAGGCCCTTTTCTAATCACCCCCATCCATATGTTATATTCTGTTTTACTTGTAGGGCTTATGCTCTAATGGTTCAACTCTGCCAGAAGACAGATACTTAATGATAAGCTCTGTACACTAAGCAGCTCAGAATAAGGAGCCAGACCATCTGTGACTCCCAACCCTGCCTGCCTTCTTCTCTGGACCAATAATGGTAGCTTCATAATGACTGTGATTAAAGCCCTGTTGTACATGAGGATCATACTCTTGCTACACTGGCTTGGGGTGTTTCTGTCTTTTTCAGGACACATCCGGGCTGAACACCCCCAATATCACAGTCCTCCAGAAGTGGTGATTCCCTTGAAGGTAACACACACTGGCAGAAGCATGAAGCCTCCAGGCCGGCTCTCTTACAGCCTGCATTTTGGGGGCCAGAGACACGTTTTCCACATGAATATCAAGAAGCATTTGCTGTCCAGACACCTCCCAGTGTTCACCTACTCAGACCAGGGCGCTCTCCTGAAGGACCAGCCTTTTGTCCAGAATGACTGCTACTACCATGGTTATGTGGAGGGGGACCCAGAATCCCTTGTTGCCCTCAGTACCTGTTCTGGTGGCTTTCGAGGATTATTACAGATAAACGATGTTGTTTATGAAATTAAGCCCATGATTTTCTCTACAAAATTTGAACACCTGGTATATAAAATGGACAGTGAGGAGACCCAATTCCCAAACATGAAATCTGATTTTATGCAAGAGGAAACTGTACACCAATTTGAGTTTCAAGAGACTGATAATTCTATTCTGAAACAAAGTCATTATGATGGCTGGTGGATCCATTCATTCTTTGTTGAAATTGCACTGGTGGTGGACAACACTCTATATAATCATTATAAAAGGAATGTCTCAAAGTTGCAGGAGGATCTATTTCTTATTGTAAATATAGTGGATTCCATTTATCAGGTAATGGGTATGAAGGTGTTATTGTTTGGTATGGAGATCTGGACTAAAAGAAACCAGGTTGAAGTGGATGCTACAAGGAGGTCTCTGGGAGATTTTTGCAATTGGAAGGCTAATACCATTGATGCCCGCATGGCACATGATACTGTACATCTTTTTATAAATAAGACCTTGAGAGGATTAACTGGTTTAGGCTATGTTGCAGGAATGTGTAGGTCACACTTTAGTTGTGCAGTTGTTACTTTTGCAAACAAAACCTTGGCCATTCTTGGAATTGCAGTAGCTCATCATATAGGTCATAATTTGGGTATGTCTCATGATAATGTATTGTGTGTGTGTTCTGCAGGTTATTATAAATGTATAATGCGTCATGACAACCCACCAATAGCCCAATTTAGCAATTGTAGTTATTCTTATTTTTGGGGATATTCTGTACAGCAGGCAAAATGTTTGCAGTACACTGTATACACAAAGGACATGTTTTCAAGGAAGCGCTGTGGAAATGGTGTTGTTGAAGAAGGAGAAGAGTGTGACTGTGGATCTTTTCAGGATTGTTTAAAAGACGCCTGTTGTCTGACAAACTGCAGTCTGAGTTTTGGGTCTACTTGTGCTTTTGGGCTTTGTTGCAAGGACTGCAAGTTCTTACCATCAGGAGAAATATGTAGAAAGGAGGTCAATGAATGTGATCTTCCAGAGTGGTGCAATGGATCATCCCATATGTGCCCAGACGATGTATACGTAGAGGATGGAATTCCCTGTAATGACAACGCCTACTGCTATGAAAAGAGATGTAATGACCGCAACGCACAGTGTAGGCAGATTTTCGGCCAAAAGGCAAAAAATGCAAACGACAGTTGCTACAAACAAGTAAACACTCAAGGTGACCGTTTTGGTAACTGTGGAGTCGAAGGCCCTACATATCTAAAATGCAGTATGTTGGACAGCTTATGTGGGAGAATTCAGTGCGATAACGTGGCAGAAATTCCCCTTCTGACAGAGCATTCTACTGTGCATGGGACTCGCTTCAACAATGCCACCTGCTGGGGTACAGACTACCACATAGGGATGACCATACCTGATATTGGTGATGTGAAAGACGGCACAGAGTGTGGCCCAGAACATGTCTGCATCGGAAGGAAGTGTGTCCATCTCTCTCGCTTGGATAGTAATTGTTCACCTAAGTTCTGTAACATGAGGGGGATCTGCAACAATAAACATCACTGCCATTGCAACTATAAGTGGGACCCTCCCAACTGCCTAAAACAAGGCAATGGAGGTAGTGTTGACAGTGGCCCACCCCCTAAGAGAGAGAGGATAAAGAAGATTTACCTGGCCCTAACATGTCTTATTTTGTTGTTAATTCTATTATGCTGTCTTCTATTGCTCTGTATGAGGAAAAAACGTAAGGAAAAAAAGGAAGAAAAACCCAAGCAAAAGACTCAGACTCGACATAGGAAATAAAAACAATTAGTACCCAAAAATGTATCTGAATAGATATGCATTAAAAAAGGTAACTCCTATAATGTTTCTACTTATTCTTCTTTATTTTAAACAATTAGAAATTTTATTTTTCCTGAAATGTATTTCTTTATATTTTCTAGAAAAAGGCATGGTACCTGGGTGGTGTACCAGTTTTTAAGTTACTGCTTTTCAGTGTCAAAGCCCCTTCCCATTTTGTGCTCTGCATTATAGGAACCACACTGCTGCTGTATCAGCCCTCTTTCTACAGAGATCTGCAGTAGGGTGAATGCAAGGGGATTTGGGAATCTGGGAGATCTGCTTCCTGTATGTCAATCTTAATAACAAATTTTACACTGGCAGTTATACTTAGTTTCAATATCCTTTTAAAAAAAAATTCAATCCAGACCAACCTCATTGTCAGTCTAAAAGATACCAGCATAGCTGTCTGGGTCTGAGCCCCAGGTCTTTGATCTCTCTACCAATGTCTCAGATCCTCTGCACCAGCTTAGCAGTACCTGCTGTGAGAGTTTTGAGTCTCATTTTTGAGATTCATGGGGCCAGCCTTACAGTTCTCCAGATTCAAGTAACCCTACTTCTTCCCTTTGCTCTTCAGCTCCATGAATGAAATCACCTTCTTGCAATTAGTATTTTATGGTTATTAACCAGTTACTAGCACAATGCCTCCCTTAACTTGCTGTGTTCTTTAGTAGCTGGTTACCCAATGCCTTATATTTAATTCCATCCCCCTAAAATCACTGATTTTTTTTTTCTGACTGAATTCTGTTACAGTACTCATCTTGGTATAATGAAGTACTTATTCATTAAGTACCATTCATTGGGAGTGACGAAATATCAATTTTTTTCCTTTGTTTGATTGAGTTTTTCTTTACCACTGCCCTTAACCATCTTGGGAAAATTACTTACATTTACTGCAAGTTTCCAACAAAATTTTAAAAAGTACAGAATGATAATAATAGTTGTCTCTAAATTTCTGGGTTTCTTTGGTTATAAAATAGGGTAAAAAAGATACTTTCAATTTTAGTTAGGTCTATGCAGACAAGCAATTTTTCTGAAAATGACAGCTATACAATGCCAAGAACATTTCTTAAAATTTTATTTTAAAAGTATCATAGAACTGTGGAGAAAACGAAGATTAGAAGACTTAAAAATTACAAGGAAGGGAAAACAATTTAAATTATCAGTACTTTTTCCCCTGGAACAAAAATCTTTGTCCCCTGTAACATGATGGTTTTGAATATAAATTAATGATCAAGCTTGGCCTACCCAGTTAGAATTCCTCTGTTGAAGAAAGAGAAACCTGAAAAACTCTTAGTGTGCAGAATAGACTAGATTGATAAATTAGGCACTTAAGGGCATCAAATTCAAAATGAGTTTTTCCCACACCACTTTTGCTAAGTTTAGATCCATTTGCTGGGAAATAGGTTAAAGTCTTTAAAGACAAAGATATCTGCAATCTATTGTAGTTAGGAAGCAAAGACCTAGTGGAAAGGAGTTTGCCTCAAGGACATATAATGCCTTCTCTTTAAAACATCTGGCTGATTTTCAAGGAGCTTGGAATATAAGCTAGAGAACTTGGTTTTGAAGATTTGAGTATCAGAACATAGTCACCCATTGCTTTCAGCGCTGAGAAATAGAGGCTTATGGGCTCCCAGTATAAAGTCCAGTAAAGTATATGTGTCTCACTAAAACTACACTATCTCTGACCAAACTCAATTCCTTATTGAATTAAAGTCATCAGTCACTCAGCCTAACTTCCAAACAGAGGAAAGATAGAAACTTCTCAAGTTGAAGGTAACTCCTATGGTTCCTTATATAGAACATCTAGCATACAATAAAGCATTATCACATATATCAAAAGGAAGAAATTATGGCCAATAATAAAGGGAAAACAACAACAAAGATAGTGAAAGAAAAGATAGAAGCCAGCTAAAAGATCCAAAGAGTGGAAAAGATGATAATGAACAAAAATTCCCTATGGCTAGTATTTTAGAGAAACTGGAAGAAAAATGAATAGACCATGTGAAAGAAGGTAGATTCATTTCACCAGAAAATTGGCATCTATGCGAACTTATTAAATTCAGAAAATCAGTAAACAGTTTGAATTATTGACTGCATTGTATAATTAGCTAAATTAGTTAACTATAAGAAAAGTTAATTTTAAAAAAGTCAACGACTGACATAGAAAAAAGCATTAAAATAGAGAAGTGATATGTGAAACACATCAATAAATCTGAAATCATTCAAATAGAGTATCATTTGAGGAAGAAGAGAATTCAATAGAAGTAATAAAAAACATAATGGCTGAAAATTTCCCCTAAGTATGGAAACATATTATGCCACTGCTTTAAGAAAATCAATGAATTTCAAGCAGAATAAGCACATGGAAATACACACCTAACCATATCATAGTAAAACTGTTGAAAACCAGAGACACAGAAATCTTAAGAGCAGCCAGAGATAAAATATCCATATCTTAAAAGAAATGACAATAAAAATAGATGGTTGACTTCAGTAATTGAATGCAGAAGACACTGAAATAACACATTTACTCAATAAATTGTAGTTGCCAAACTAGAATTCTTTATTTTGTGAAGATAACATTCAATAATGGAGAACAAAACTTTCCTTTGGCAAACAAATCATTGCCAGCAGGCCAGCACTCAAAGAAATATCATTTCTTTTTCAGTCAGGAGAAACATGATACCAGAAAGAAACATGAATGTGCAGGTGGGTGTGAAGTACACAAGAAGCAGTAAATATGTGGGTAAACTAATTAAAATTAACTGTACAAGGATACTAGTAGTATCTTATGGACCGTAAATATATGCAGAACAAAATGCAAATATATATTTGTCACAAAAGCTGGGAGGTATGTAAATAGAGATAAAAGGTCTAAACTTCTAGCAATATTGGGAAGAGGTAAATTAATGATGTGGATTATACTATATGATGTTGCAGATGCATGTTGCAAATCTAGGGTAATCATTAAAATAATAAGACTACATACATATAAGAAATGTACTGAAGGAACAAAAGGCATAATAAATGATATTTGTTTCTACAAGTATAGGCAATTGAGGAGAAACAAGCATAACGCAGATGTGAAAATAAAAAAAACCTGGTAGATATAAGATCTATGTAAAATGGATTACATTAAGTAGAAGGCTGACATATTTCAAGTGAATAAAGTATAAAGTCTAGCATTATGCCATTGTTTATTAGAAACAATTTAAAAATAAAGACGTGGAGAGTGTAAAAACTTAAAAGAATTTTCATGCATGTATTAACCAAATTAAGTTAGTGTAATCTTTTTAATATCTGATGACAAAGACTTTAAGGCACAAAGCATTACTATAAATAAGGAATATTTTGTAATGATAAAAGGCAAATCAGTAGAAGATATGACAATCTTAAATGTGTATGCATCCACTAATAGAACTTCAAATACAGAGAAGAAAATATAGAAATAGACAAATCTACAATTACCAGTAGGGATACTTTTAGCCCACTTCTCTCAGTAGTAACAGAAAGAGTAGAAAATAAATCCTGCAGGATCAGGAGACTTTCAATACATAATTAACAAACTTGATATAATAGGTATACAAAGAGAAGGGATAAACCCAAAAGTGGATAAATTCACTTGGTTCATCTGCGTATGGACTACTACCAAAGTCTACCTTATGATGAGCCAAAGAGAAAGCCCCAACAAATTTCACACGGTTTTAATTAAAAAGAGTATATTTTCTCTAGACCTTATATAATTAAGCTGGAAGTCAATAGCATTAAATATAACTAGAAAAACTCCAATTGCCTGGTACAGTTCTGACTCTGATCCCACATCTGACACCAACTAAGATTCTGCACCCAATTTCAATGTGTGTTTGGGGGGTTCCTTACACCTCCAAGAAATTCTCCTACACCAGCTGGGTGTTCTACAATTCAACTCAATTCTAATACTACCTGCAGACAGTGTCAGATCCCAGAGGTTAAGGGCTCAGCCCAACATGACTGCTCTCCCCTCTTTCAGATACCAATCACAAGTCCAGGTTGTCACCTGTGCTTCTGACCAACAAGCTATAGGTTAGAGGTTCCAATGACCCCCTACTTAGGTTCAGTTAATTTGTCAGAACAGCCCACAGAACTCGGATAAACATTTTACTTACTAAATTACCAGCTTATTATAAAAGGATATGACTCAGGAACAGCCAGATGGAAGAAATGCACAGGGCAAGATACGTGGGAAAGGTGCAGAGCTTCCATGCCCTCTTCATGTGTATCTCTCTCCCTGCATCTCTACGTGTTCACCAACCCAGAAGCTCTTCAAACTTCACCCTTCTGGTGTTTTATGAAGGCTTCATTACTTAGACATGATTCATTAAATTATTAGCCATTGGTGACTGAACTCAATTTCCAGTCCCTCTTCCCTCCACGGAGGTAGGGGGCAAGGGAGGATGAAAATTCCTACCCTCTAATCACATGGTTTGCTCCACTGGCAACCAGCATCCTTCCCTAGGTGGTTTCGAAAAGTCACCTCATTAATGGAACAAAGGACAACTTTATTGCTCTCATCACTTTAAAAATTCCAAGGCTTTTAGTAGCTCTGTGACAGGAACAAGGTTAAAGCTCAAATATATATGTCTTATTATAAATCACAATATCACAACTGGAAATAAAATATATATTTCTAAATAATATATATGTCAAGGAGAAATCAAAACAGAAATTAAGAAATAATTTGAATTGAAACACAAATAACTACAATATATGTATATTACATAGTAGTCAACTAAAGCAGTGTTTTAAGGAAAATGTATAGTCTCATATACCTATGTTAAAAAAAAGAAGACTGAAGATGCACTGATTTAACTTTATATGTCATGAACTTAAGAAAAGGAATAGCTCAAAACTCTACGAGACTTGGGGTAACTTAATTCTCAAACCTGACAAGGGCATTACACCCCCCAAATTTTCCTATCTATTTCTTTTATGAAAGTAGATATTGTAAAAAATAAACAATAACCTCAATTAAATAGAGTTGTGAGACCAGAAGGAAGAGTTCTCACACCCTGAATGATAACAGAACTCAACAGGAAGAAGAAAGGTCCTTCTTCTTTCTTGGCAGCAACTTAGCTAATGAAACACCATGGACTCTTTGTTTAGTATGGCCCACCCAACTTCCTTTTCCTATCTACAAAAGAGTTCTCCTTCCCTGTGTGTGGGAGCTTGCACATGGCTTGCCATGGTTGCAGACTCTGAGCTGCAATTCTTTGCTGATCCCAAATAAACCCAATTTAGCTAGAGAAAAAACTGGCAGTATATTTGTTTCAGGTCAACAATATTCTTAAAATGTTTGTAAAGAAAATAAATTTCGGCATGTTTTGTAGACAATAATGCATCCTCATGATCAAATGGTTTATATTTTAGGTATTTCTAAATTATCAGAAGAGCAATCTCTATAATTCACATTAACAGAGTACCTGAGAAAATCATATCTCAATAAACACAAAAATTATTTCACCAAAGTCTACATTTATTAATAAAATTGCTTGGTCTACATGGAAGAGAGGGGGATTTTCTTAATATAATCAAGTATATCTAGAAAAAAAAAATGACCTAAAATGCCCCACAGGAAATATCATACATGATGGTGAGCTGTATGAGACTTTCTAAGGATATTGATGAAGAGACAAAAATGGCACCCTGTCACTACTTCTTATGAACATGTTACTAGATGTGCTAGACTGAATAAAATTAGAAATAAAATGGTATAAGAATAAAGATGGAAGAAATAAAACTGCTATTATTCACAAGTGGCATTATACTATACCTAGAAAATATAAATTAACAGAATAACTAAGTTAATAGAGCAAGGTTGCTGATTACATGGTCAGTATTCCATGCTCATTATCTAACTACCAGTAACAAGCAGGTAAAAATGAAATTGAAAATTCATTTCATTTACATTAGTATCAAACATAACATTTCACAATATATAAATATATCAAATCATTGTTATACACCTGAAACTAATGTATTATTTATCAGTTATATCTCAATTTAAATAAAAAAGAAACCAGCTGAAACTTTGCCAACAGTATAAGCTGGTGGGAAAGACTTGGGTCTGCAAGGATTCCAATCATAAAAATAAATGACTTAGGCCTACATCCCACTCCTAAGATTGCTAAGAAAGCAGTAGTAGAGGAAATACTTCGGTAAGTAGAAAGAATGTAATTAAATCTTGATCTTTCTCATGGTGCTTGGATTCCTGGGCCCTGCTGAAGTTGAATCCAAGGGCAAACCAAAATGTTCTAAACTATAGCCCATCACGTTCTAATTTAAACACTGACCCCCCCCCCCCATTCAAACATTGACAAGATCACAGAGTTTAGTCCTTTGCAAGAGGTCAGGAGTTGTGTTAAGTACCAGTGAACTCAAATACGGCAATGGAAAGTTAAGCGAGGAACTGAGCATTCACAATCCTTCACAACTTGAGTTGAGATGGTGTTGGGCTACAGCTTTAATTAGAGTTTTATTTAGTTTAAATTAGAACATATTTGAAAACATAATAACTGAAAACTCTCCTAACCTGGGAAAGAAAATAGATAGGCAGGATCAGGAAGCACTGAGTCCCAAATAAGATCAACCAAGAGAAGACCACACCAAGACACATTGCAATTAAAATGGCAAACATTAAAGGAAAGAACATTAAAAGCAGAAAGGAATAGCAACAAGTTATATACAAGGGAACTCCCATCAGGCTATCAGCTGACTCTGTAGGCCACAAAGGAGTGGCATAATATATTTAATGTAATAAAAGAAAAAACCCTAAAACAAAGACTATGCAGCAAGGCTATAATTCAGATTTGAAGGGGAGATCAAAAGTTTTACAGTCAAGCAAAAGCTAAGAGAGTTCAGTACCACAAAACTGGCTTTATGAAAAATGTTAAAGGGACTTCTCTAAGCAGAAAAAAAAGACAATTTGAAATATGAATATTATGAAAAGAAAAATCTCATTGGTGAAAGCAAACACACAGTAAAATAACAGATCAACCACTTATAAAGCTAGTAAAAAGGTTTAACAAAAAAAGTAGTAAAATCATCTATAACATCAACATAAAACATGAAAGGCTGAGTAAAAACATAGTGCTTTTAGAATGTGATACAACTTAAGCAACCCACAACTTAAAATAGCCTGTTATATAAATAGGTTATTATATATGAATCTCAAGGTAACCACAAACCAAAAATCTGTAACAGATACACAAAAAATAAACAGAAAGGAATACAGACATAACACGAAAGAAAGTCATAAGCTCATGGTAGAAGAGAAGAAAAGAAAAGAGGAACAGAGAGAACTACAGAAACAACCCGAAAATAATTAACAAAATGGCAATAAGTACATAACTATTAATAATTACTTTAAATATAAAGGGACAAAATGGTCCAATCAAAAGACAAATTGGCTAAATGGATTAAAAAACAAGACCCATATATATGCTGCCTACAAGAGACTCAATTCAGACCTAAGGACACACACAGACTGAAAGTGAAAGCATGGAACAAGGTATTCCATGAAAATGTAAGTAAAAAAAAAGGCCAGGGTAGCAACACTTATATATACAAAATAGACTTTAAAACAAAGTCTGTACCAAGAGACAAAAAAGGACATTAAAAAATAAAGAGATCAATCCAAGAAGATATGATTGTACATATATATGCACCCAACATAGGAGCACGTAAATACATACAGAAAATATTAACAGACATAAAGGGAAAAGTTGTCAGTAACATAGTCATAGGGATTTTAACATCCCACTTATATCAATGGAAGATCTTACAGACAGAAAATAAGAAAACACTTGTCTTAAATGACACATTAGATCAGATAGAGTTGATATATATAGAACATTCCATTGAAAAGCAGCAGAATACACGTTCTTTTCAAGTGCACATGGGACATTCTCCAGGACAGATCACATTTTAGGCCACAAAAAAGTTTCATTAAATTTAAGAAGACTGGGCTTCCCTGGTGGCACAGCAGTTGAGAGTCCACCTGCCAATGCAGAGGACACGGGTTCGTGCCCTGGTCCGGGAAGATCCCACATGCCACAGAGCAGCTGGGCCCGTGAGCCATGGCCACTGAGCCTGCGCGTCCGGAGCCTGTGCTCCACAATGGGAGAGGCCACAACAGTGAGAGGCCTGCATACTGCAAAAAAAAAAAAAAAAATTAAGAAGACTGAAATCATATCAAGCCTCTTTTCTGACCACAATGCTATGAGACTAAAAATCAGCTATAAGAAAAAAAAAACTGCAAAAAACACAAACGTGTGGAGGATAAACAATATGCTACTAAGCAACTAGTGAGTCACTGAAGAAATCAAAGAGGAAATAAAAAAATACCTGGGACAAATGAAAACAAAACCATAATGTTCCAAAATCTATGGAATGCAGCAAAAACAGTTCAAAGATGGAAATTTATAGTGATACAAGCCTGCCCCAGGAAACAAGAAAAATCTCAAATTAAAAACCTAACCTTACACATAAAGAAACTAGAAAAAGAAGAAAAAACAAAATCCAAAGTTAGTAGAAGGCAAGAAATAAAAAAGACCAGAGCAGAAATAAATTAAATAGAGACTAAGAAACAATAGAAAAGATCAATGAAACTACAAGCCAGTTCTTTGAAAAAATAAACAAAATTTATAAACTTTTAGCCAGACTCATCAAGAAAAAAAAGAGAGAAAACCCAAATCAATAAGATCAGAAATGAAAAAGGAGAAGTTAACAACCAAAACAACAGAAATACAAAGAATCAGAAAAGATTACTACAAACAATTATATGCCAATAAAATGGACAACCTAGAAGAAATGGACAAATTCTTAGATATGTACAATCTCCTAACTGAAGCAGGAATAGAAAATATGAACCGACCATTTACCAGTAATGAAATTGAATCAGTAATAAAAAAAAAAACACCCAACAAACAAAAGCCCAGGACCAGATGGCTTCACAGAATTCTATAAAACATTTTAAAACAATTAACACTTATTCTTCTCAAACTATTCCAAAAAATACCAAAGGAAGGAACACTTCCAAACTCATTCTACAAGACCATCATCATCCTGTTACCAAAACCAGACAAAGATATCACAAATAAAGAAAATTACAGGCCAATATCACTGAAGAACATAGATGCAAAATTCCTCAACAAAATATTAGTAAACAAAATTTAACAACACATTAAAAGGATCATACACCATGATCAAGTGGGATCTAACCCAAGGATGCAAGAATGGTTTGATATTTGCAAATAAATCAATGTGATACACCAACATTAACAAATTGAAGAATAAAAATCACATGATCATCACAATAAATGCAGAAAAATCTTTTGACAAATTCAACATCCATTTATGATAAAAAAAAAACCTCTCCCCAAGTGGGTATAGAGTGAACATACCTCAACATAATAAAACCCATATATGACAAGCCCACATAAATTATAATCAACAGTGAAAAGCTGAAATTATTTCCTCTAAGATCACGAACAAGACAAGGATACT
The DNA here is from genome assembly GCF_963455315.2 of Globicephala melas. Taxonomy (NCBI): domain Eukaryota; kingdom Metazoa; phylum Chordata; class Mammalia; order Artiodactyla; family Delphinidae; genus Globicephala; species Globicephala melas. Next base: position 108,156,503 of record NC_083319.1, on the reverse strand, counting down.
CTCACCATTTTCATTCAACATAGTATTGGAAGTCCTAGCCACAGCAATCACTAACAACAAACTATCAGAAGGAGAAATTAAGAAAACAATTCCATTTGCAATCATATAAAAAACAAAATACCTAAGAATAAATCTAAGTAGGTAAAAGTAACTGTACTTTGAAAACTATAAGAGAGTGAGAAAAGAAATTAAAGATGGCAGAAACGGTTGGAAAGCTATACTGTTCTCATGGATTGGAAGAATTAATATTGTTAAAATGATGATATTCCCCAAGACAATCTACAGATTCAATGTAATCCCTATCAAAATGCCAACAGAATTTTTCACATAACTACAACATCTAATTCTAAAATTTGTATGAAAACACAAAAGATCCCAAATAGCAAAAACCATCTTAAAAATAAGAACAAAACTGGAGATATCACACCCCATGATTTTAAACTATACTACAAAATTACAGTAATCAAAACAGTACAGTACTGGCACAAAAACAGATACATAGATCAATGAAAAAGAATAGACAGCCCAGAAATGAATCCACGCTTATATAGGCAATTAATCTATGACAAAGGAGGCAAGAATATGCAATGGGGGAAAGACAGCCTCTTCAATAAATGGTGTTGGGAAGACCAGGAAGCTACATGCAAAAGAATCAAACTGGTAAAAGAATCACACCATATATAAAAATAAACTCAAAATGGATTAAAGACTTAAATGTAAGAACTGAAATCATAAAACTTCTGGAAGGAAACATAGGCAGTACACTCTCTGACATTGGTTTTAGAAATATTTTTTGGATCTGTCTCCTCAGGCAAGGGCAACTATTTCACTTAGTGTAATATCTTCAAGGTTTCACCATGTTGTAGCATGTGTCAGAATTTTATTCCTTTTAAAGTCTGAATAATTTTCTGTTTTATGTATACTCCACATTTTGTTTATCCATTCATCTTTTGATAGACATTTTTATTTTTCTACATTAGGGTCTTTTTTTTTAATCTAACAAATATTTAAAAGGATATGTGAGGTAGTCAGCCAAAATGACCCCAGAGATTAAGTGAAAGATCAGACGGGTGAAAGTCCTGTCATAGGTCTTGATGACATCATATAGAAATAGAGTGTGGTCACAGGGACCAAGTTCAAGCCACCAGAAATACCTTCCCTGGTTCCTGATTTCACAGAAGAGAGACAAGATATTTGTGTGAATATTGACCAACAAAGACTGATCCAGTCCTTTAGGAGATTTTGCCTGTGTGGATACTTTGACTCTCAACATAAGGAGTCAAATTTCTTGGGGATTGCTCTAGTCCTCATGCAGGGTTATTATTACACAAAAATGGTGTTTGCTGAGCCAAGAAATGGGAAGAACTGGTTATATTTACTCTTGTTTCTAAGAATAATTGTGGTTCCTGGGACATATCTGTCAGACCTGCTAAGAGCTAACATTAGGCAGCATCAACTCTTGGCCAAAAAGAGAGTCCAATCCACCATGTATGGCCCAGCTGAATCCAGGTCCCCTCAGAAGCAAAGTAAATTTTAGAAATCAATAATATTAATGTCATTTTTGAGTACTTACTATGCACCAGGCACTCTATAACAGCTATATATAATTATCACAAGAGCCTTGTGAAGTAGGGATACTGTCTGGCATATTGTAAGTACTCAATAAATACTACCTAGTCAGTAAAGAGAAAGAGGGAGAGGGAGAAGGAGGGGGAGGGAGAGAGAAACAGAGTGTGGTCAGCAGACAAGGGTGTCTCGTTAGGAATATTCAGGAACTTCAACATGAGATCAAGAAACAGCTATTATGTCCTGGCACTGGTGGGCACCATTTTTGACATACATCATCTACTCTGCTAGCACTGCTCACCCCACCCTGGTGTTCCCCTGCAGACTTGCCCATCCTGACCAGCACCTCTCCAAAGCAGCTGCCCCCCCCCCCGACACATCCAGTGGGCGGCCAAAGTGGCTCCTGCCCCACCACATCCGGTGGGTGGCCACAGCTGGAACAGGCACCGCCTCCAAAGAAATTCTTGCTTTGCACACACAGCAGACAGCCTAGACCTGTCAAGTGCCTCTCCAAAGCAGCTCTTACCTTTCATACCTAGCAGGCAACCTTGCCAGAGACTGGGTCCCACCCCACCCAGGGCACCCAAATAAAAACCACCCCACCCAGGGCACCCAAATAAAAACCACCTTGAGACAAATGAAAATGGAAATCCAACCTGCCAAAACCTATGGAACACAGCAAAAGCATTTCTAAGAGGAAAGTTTATAGCGATACAGACCTACCTCAAAAAATAAGAAAAATCGCAAGTAAACAATCTACACTTAAAGGAATTAGAAAAACAAAAACAAACCAAGCCCAAAGTTAGTAGAAGGAAGGAAACAATAAGGATCAGAGAAAAAATAAAAGAAATAGATACTAAAAGAAAACAATAGAAAATATTAATGAAACTAAGAGCTGGTTCTTTGTTTATCTGAAAAGATTTTAAAAACTGACAAATCTCTAGCCAGACTCATGAAGGAAAAAAGAGAAAAGGCTCAAATAGTAAAATCAGAAATGAAGAGAAGTTATAACTGATACAACAGAAACATAAAAAATCATAAGAGACTGCTGCAAAAAATTATACACCAACAAATTGGAAAACCTAAAAGAAATGGATAAATTTCTAGAAACATACAAATTCCAAAACTGAATCAGGAAGAAATAGAAAATCTGAAGAGACCAATTACTAGTAATGAAAATGAATCAGTAATCAAAACAATCCCAACAAATAGCTAGGACCAGATAACTTCACAGGTGAATTCTACAAACATTTTAAGAAGTGTTAATACCTATACGCCCCAAACTATTCCATAAAACTGAAGAGAAAGAAAAATTTTCAAACTCATTCTACAAGGCCAGCATTATCCTGATACCAAAACCAAAGACAATACTATATATATATATATATATATATATATCCAGTATTTTTGATGACATTGATGCAAAATTACTCATCCCAATATTAGCAAACAAAATTCAGCAATACACTAAAAGAATCATACACCAAGGTTAAAGTGGGATTTATTCCAGGGATGTAAGTATGGTTCAATATCTGCAAATCAATCATTGTGATATACCAGATTAACAAAACGAAGGTTAAAAATCATATGATCATCTCAATAGATTCCTGTGTGATACTATACACAGGAAACCATAAAGACTCCACCAAAAAACTATTAGAACTAATAAATGAACTCAGTAAATTTGAAGAATACGAAATTAAGAGAGAGAAATCTGTTGCATTTCTATACACTGAAAATGAACTAACAGAAAGAGGAATTAAGAAAACAATCCCACTTACAATCGCATCAAAATGAATAAAATACAGGACTGATGTCAGTATCTTGGTGGCATGAGATGTTCCCATTGTCTCACCCCTTCTATCTACAACCAGTAAAACATCCATAACTCAACCAAAGTACCTGTGCCCAACACACCAGGTCATGAGAAAATCCTGCACATCATATATCTAAAGGTGGGTGAACTGGACCACACAGAGGAGGTGGGACCATAGAACAATGGAGGTAGTGCTTGTAATCCAAGACCCCCAGCAACGGTGGCTGAACCTGCAATCCCAGAGAGCTGGGCAGCTTCAGGGGAGGCACCACACTGACCTCACAGCCAAAGTGGTACCTGTAGCCATGGGGAACTTGACAGCAGTGGCAGTGGAGCCTGCCAACTTTGTCCCTCCAGTTGTGGAGGTGCCCATGACTCCACCCCCTCCTGCTTACAGTGGCAGAGCCTGTGAACCTGACAACCCTGCTCACGGCTGAGACACCTGCAATACTGGCTCCCCCTCCTTCTCTTCCTCCCCTTGCAGTGGCAGAGTCTGTGACCCAGGAGACCCCAGACAAGGTGGAAAACACCCACCAGCTTGGTGCCCCAGGCAGTGACACCTGTGACACCAGCAGCAGCGAGGCACCAATGATCTGGTATCACAAGCAGCAAGGAGGGCGCCAGGCAACACATCTGACAAAGGTGGTAGAGGGTAAAAGATGCCAATTCTAAAATATAACCACAGGCAGCGCAGGTATGAGAAAATAAAAGCTTGTGCTATAGCACCACCTACCGGAAAACAAAAAAGTCATCCAATTACTAATCTGTTGAGTCAGTATAATCAAGTTTAAAAAAACAGATATATTTAAGAAGAGCACTGTTCACTACTTCAAATATGACAGTTCTCCAGGAACCAAATTTAAACTCATGGAATATTGCGATCTGAGAGAGAATTCAAAATAGCTGTCATGAAAAAAATCAAAGAGCTACAAGAAAACTCAGAAAGGCTGTTCAAGGAGAATATTGGTAAGCAGAAGTAATACTTTACTAAAGAGATTGAAATTCTAAAAGAGAACCAAACAGAAATTTGGGAGCTGAAGAATTCAATAACTGAGATGAAGAATGCACTAGAAAACAATGGAAATATTGCATACCATATGGAAGAGAGAATTAGCGATCTAAAAGATAGAAATCTAGAAATTATACAGGTAGTAGAGGAGAGAGAATTAAGATCCAAAAAACATGAAGAAATTCTATGAGAACAATCCAACTCTATTAGGAAGGGTAACATTAGTATGCAAGGAGAAGGGAGGGAGAAGGGGGCAGAAAGATTATTTAAAGAAGTAACAGGTGAGGGCTTCCCTGGTGGCGCAGTAGTTGAGAGTCCGCCTGCTGATGCAGGGGACACAGGTTCATGCCCCGGTCCGGGAAGATCCCACATGCCGTGGAGCGGCTAGGTCCGTGAGTCATGGCCGCTGAGCTTGCGCGTCCGGAGCCTGTGCTCCGCAACGGGAGAGGCCACAACAGTGACAGGCCCGTGTACCGCAAAAAAAAAAAGAAAGTAACAGGTGAGAACTTCCTAATCCTGGGGAAGAAACTAGATATACAAGTCCATGAAGCTACAAAAACAACTAATTACCTCAAGGCAAAAAGACCTTCTCCAAGACATATTAACAACTGTTAAAGTCAATGGCAAAGGCACATTATATGAAAAACTGTCAGGGACAAAGGAAAAAATTTAAAGGCAGCCCGGAAAAAAAGGGTGGCAACCTACGAATAAATCACCATTGGGCTATCAGCTGATTTCTCTGCAGAAGCTCTACAGGCTAGGAGAGAGTGTGGTTCCATGCTTAAATTATTGAAAGATAAAAGCTGTCAGCCAAGAATATCCAGCAAAGTTATTCAGATATGAAAGAGAAATAAAAGCTAAGGGAGCTTATCAACACTAGACCTGCCTTACAGAGATAAACAATTGTTGAAAAGAGCTCTTCTACCAGAAAGGAAAAGGCAAAAGTACACAAAACTTTTGAGTAAGTTGATAAATAGACAGAAATAGAAAATTGCAACTCTAACAGGTTATTAAACAATTATAGCATGAAGGCTAAAGGGTATAGACAGTAAAAATCACTACAGCTGCTTCAATTTGATAGCAAACTCACAATATAAAAAGGAATAATTTGAGACAACAAAAACCCAACAGGGGAGGTCAAAAAGGATGGAACTCACATAGGCAAATGAAGATAAAACACTATCACGACAGGAAAAGGACTATTTTATCTATGAGATATGTTATACAAACCTCATGGTAACCACAAAATATAAATCTAGAGCAGAAACACAAAATGTAAAAAAAAAAAAAAAAAAGACAACACTAAGAAAAACATCATAGAAAACCACCAAACTAAAATGGCAGACAGAAACACAGGGGGAAAAATGGAGATATAGAGCAACCAGAAAAAAAACAAAAGATAAATTGGCAGTTCTAAACTGTCATTTATCAATAATCACCCTAAATGTAAGTGAACTGAATTCACCAATCAGAAGACAGAGTGGCTGAATGGATTAAAAAACAAGACCCAACTATATGCTGTCTGGAGGAGACGCATCTCAGTTCTATAGACAATCATAGGCTCAAAGTGAACAGGTAGAAGACAATACTCCAAGCAAATGGCAACCAAAAGTAAATGGCTGTAGCCATGCTCATGTCTGACAAAATAGGCTTTAAGCCAATAAAGGTAACAAGAGACAAAGATCGACATTATATAATGACAAAGGGGAAAATTCATTAAGAATGCATAACAGCTATTTTAATATATGTGCACTTAACACAGGAGCAACAAAATATATAAAGCAATTATTAACAAACCTATAGAGAAAAACTGACAGCAACACAATAATAGTAGGGGACTTTAATACACCACTTACATCAATGGATAGATCTTCCAGACAGAAAGTCAACAAGGAAACAGCAGCCTTAAATGAAACATTAGACCAGATGGACATAATAAATTTGCATTGAACATTCCACCCCAATGCAGCAGAATGCACATTCTTCCCTCTCAAGGACAGACCATAAATTGGGACACAAAACAAGCCTCAATAAATTTAAGAAGATTGAAATCATATCAAGCATATTTTCCAATCACAATGGTATGAAACTAGAAATCAATTGCAAGAAGAAAGCTGGAAAAATAATAAATATGTGGAGACTGAAAAACATGCTACTGAACAACTATTGGGTCAATGAAGAAATCAAAGGAGAAATTTTTAAAATACCTGAAGACAAATATAAAGGAAAATGTGATATAGCAAAATCCATGAGATACAACAAAAGCAGTACTAAGAAGGAAGCTTAGAGCAAAACAGAAAAACCGAGAAACAAGAAAAATCTCAAATAAATAGTACAACCTTACACCTAAAGAAACTAGAAAAAGAACAAACAAAGGCCAAAGTTGGCAGAAAAATAAAGTTCATAGTGGAAATAAATAAAATAGACACTTAAAAGACAACAGAAAATATCAATGAAACTAAGAGCTGATTCTTTGAAAAGATAAACCAAGTTGACAAAACTTTAGCTAAACTCACTAAAAGGAGAGAAGGCACTGAGAAGTAAAATCAGAAACAAAAGAGGAGAAATAATAATGGATTCCACAGATATACAAAGGTTTGTAAGAAAATATAATGAACAGCTGTAAGCCAACAGATTGGACATATGACTGGTGTCCTAATTAAAGAGACAATTTTGGACCAGGAGAGAGCATCATATGAAAACTGAATCATGCTGCCTCAAGGCAGGGAACTACCAGAAGCTAGGAGAGAAGCCTAGAATAGATCTTTCCCTAGTGGCTTCAGAAAGAATAAGACCCTGTGGACACTGACACTGGACTTCCAGTCTCCAGAACTGTCAGGCAATAAATTTCTGTTATATCACTCATTTTGCCTTCTTTGTTAGAACAGCCCTAGAAAACTAATAGAAAGATGAACAAAGTCATAGCCAAATTTGGTCGTTTAAAAAAGTAGCTGTGATGAAAGCCAGAGAGAAAGTGAAATTTTGTACTGGAATATATTGTATTGGAAATAGTACAGATATGGACGTCCTAAGGTGGAAAGGCAATAGAAAGACACCAGCAGACACCAGACTTACAGACGTTGCCAACCTCCTCTTTGTCCCATGCATAAACTCTCAAGGATAATAAATACCTAATCTTGCTTCCTTGGTCTACCCAGGCCAACTTGCTAATTACCATTAACTTATAATATCAATTTTTAAATGCCAGCTAGTCAATTTACCTACTAAATTTATTCCCATGCTGTTCTTTACTCATTTCTTCCTCTAAATTTAGCTTTCATTTTTTTCTTTTTTTTTTTTTTTTTGCGGTACGCAGGCCTCTCACGGTTGTGGCCTCTCCCTTTGCAGAGCACAGGCTCCGGACGCGCGGGCTCAGCGGCCATGGCTCACGGGCCCAGCCGCTCTGCGGCATGTGGGATCTTCCCGGACCGGGGCACGAACCCGTGTCCCCTGCATCGGCAGGCGGACTCTCAACCACTGCGCCACTAGGGAAGCCCTAGCTTGCCTTTTTAATGACAAAGTTTCCACAAGAGATGAACTGTATGTGCACACATGAAGTGCCTCTGAGTTATTCATTGACCTATAAAGAAATAATAGTATGATCAAAATTACTGAAACTAAAGTGCTTATACTGTATGTTGGGAGCTCAGGGGTTGCAGATAAGGAATGTAGTCAGATTTATCCAGATTGAAAAGTAATTAGAATTAAAGTTTGATGGAGATGGTGGAGCCACAATGAGGAGAGACTCTAGCCAGTTGTTATGGTCTATAGTACTAGGAGAATCTTGTTGCTAAGCAGCTACATCTAGAATTTAATCAAATTAGAGACAAAACAGAAAGGGGTTTAGATTTCTCTTTGTCATGTGAGCTCTGGAATAAAAACTTTGTTCACAGAAATAGGCAGTACAAACTCTATGAATATGGCTATAGCTAGAAAGGACCATGGGAATTACTAATTCATCTGGTAAGTCATTCAAAGAATTTAACTGTAAAGGACCCAAGCACTAGCATTTGTGTATGTCTGAAAACACACACACACACACACACACACCCCCCAAGAGTCTTTACCAAGTATTCAGATCTTGAGAGGGAACTATGACATTTATTATTTCATATTCTACTCTAATTTGCTTGGTTGAGAGCCACAAAGTTATGTTACTCATATTCTGGATAACAGTGAATTAAGCTACAAACGAAAGAGAGGGACATGGTAACTAGGGTACAGAGATTGATGACTTTGATGAAACTGTAGGGAGATAAAAAGAATTTGTAAAAGATGATGTACAACAGTCTACTTGGCAGCCTCTGTACCACTGTACACTATAGCATGTTATTAGTGATAACGTTATATTCTCTCAGGAGGTGTAGCCTCTGTAGTCATTGTATAAATAACGTAATAGGGGCAAATGTAGTATTGCCTTAGTATTCTTTGGAGTTTGTTTTCCTATTACCTGCTTGCAAGCTGAGATCTTAGGAATTAATTCTGATGATATCATGCTGTTTCAGTTTACTCTCAACAGTACTCTATTATTCATAAATAATTCTTTTTTTATCACAATAACAATTCATACTCCATAACAATTACCAAATATATATCAAGAGAGACATGGAGAGTAAACCCTTGTATTAGGATTATACTAATAATCCTAAGAGGTATTGGCTTCTAAATGTTCATTTAGTGACCTTGCTGTCTTCTCCTGGGCTCTTAACATCAGTCTTCCTATTTAGTCCTAGAAAAGTACCCAAGTACCCTAGGAACTCAGGTCACTTTAATGGTAACGATAACGTTTGGCATGAAACAAGTCTCCCACCAAGTAACTGCAACAATAAAACAAACACAAGGTAACATACCAGATCCTGTGTTAAACATCACAAAATGGAGAATTACTGGAATTACAGTTGAAACTAACATTTTTGAAATTTAATAAAAACAACGTGAAAAAACAAAGATAATGTAGCTTTCAACTGAGGGCACTATGCATTGATGAATAAATTTAGAATCAGAAAGTTAAGGAAAATGTGGACAACATATCTCAAATTACTACAAGCATAGTGTGTTGAAATAAAATATCTGTTCAGGACTTCATCCTAAAGTATCAGGCTATGTCATCCCAACTGGTAGTTTCCTCCTTTTATGCATCCCCCTGCAAGTACTCAATTTATTTTCCCAGCAGTGTTGGCAGTTTGTTGTAGGAATGGAGAAAGCAAGCAAAACTCTAGTTTGAGTTGAGGATTTTAGGTGACAGTGATTGAAATGATGGAGTCTAGAACTAGCTGTGAAGGTTAAAAGTAAGATGAACAAAACCTAAAATGTGCAGTAAATCACAGAAAGAATATTTAAGTCCTTTATTAACTTGAAGAGTAGATATATTAAGAATAATAGCTATGATTAAGTTTTATATGTAAGCATGAATGTAGTCATGGGTTCTAATAAGATAAAGTTCACAGTTAGAGGTGAATGGCTACACATTGTTGAAACTGAGTTCCAAAGGTAAAATAACCTGAGTGTTCCGTGGGTTGTCCACATGCTTGCTTAAAACAAGAGACAGCGATAATTATCGCTGGAGAATAAATTAGTAAATCAGATGCCCAGACTCTGAGGCTTCCATAGGATTGACTGAGAGTGGGTATAAGAGTGAAAAAGAAAGATAGTGGTGTAATGAGATGGCTACTTGTTTAGTGGACTGAAAGTGGTTTAGGTAATCCAAGCAAATTGCAACCAGAGATCCAGTGTGTACGGCATATGGGAATTCTGAGAATGAAAATTTTCCTCTTTGCTGGGCTTCACATTGTTGACACGTTTAAAAGAATTAAGTAGGAATAAGGATAGAAGTGTGAGGAGAGAGGAGGTTTTTGTTGCTTTCCATGAAAGTAAGATTCCAAAAGGGAAAGAAAACTGATTCCAGAGAAAAGAGGTCAACGTATGTAGAACCAAGATTTTTAAAAAATTGAGCAGACATGGGTACATGGTCCAGGAGATGATAGGTCCTGAATCAGGCAATTATCACTTTTATATGACATACTATGGAATCTGCCCACTGCCAGGGGCACAGATCCTATCCCTACTGCTTTTCCTCCCATCCTACACAATTACATGTATATCTTTTCTACAGCCTTGTTTGTACAGTAGTCCTTCAGCCAATTTTCAGTAAGTTAATTCAAATAGATATATGCACCCCCAATGTTCATAGCAGCATTATTTACAACAGCCTAAAACCTGTACTTGGATAACTATAAGACACTGATGAAAGAAATGGAAGGCAATACAAACAGATGGAAAGATATATGGTGTCTCTGGACTGGAAGAATTAATATTGTTAAAATGACCATACATCCCAAGGCAATCTACAGATTCAATGCAATCCATATCAAAATACCAATGGTATTTTCACAGAACTTGGACAAATTTCAAAATTTGTAAGGAAACACAGAAGACCTTGATTAGCCTAAAAATCTTTAGAAAGAAATTCAGAGCTGGAGGAATAACAACTCCAAGACTTCAGACTAGACTATGAAGCTACAGTAATCAAAACTGTATGGGAGGCTTCCCTGGTGGCGCAGTGGTTGAGATGTATGGGACGCGGGTTTGTGCCCCGGTCCGGGAGGATCCCACATGCCGTGGAGCAGCTGGGCCCATGGGCCATGGCCGCTGAGCCTGCGCGTCCGGAGCCTGTGCTCCGCAACGGGAGAGGCCACGGCAGTGAGAGGCCCGCGTACCGCAAAAAACAAAACAAAACAAAAAACTGTATGGTACTGGCACAAAAAAAAACAGACAATGGAACAGAACAGAGGGTCCAGAAATAAATCCATGTACTTACGGACAATTAATCTATGACAAAGGATGCAAGAATATACAATGGAGAAAAGACACTCTTTAATAAGTGGTGTGAGAAAAACTGAACAGCTACATGTAAAAGAATGAAATGAGAACATTCTCTAACATCACATACAAAAATAAACTCAAAATGGATCAAAGACCTAAACATATGACTGGATACCATAAAACTCCTAGAGGAAAACAGGCAGAACACTCTTTTTGACATAAATCGTAGCAATATTTTTTTTTGGCTCTGTCTCCTAAAGCAAAGGAAATAAAAGCAAAAATAAACAAATGGGACTTAATTAAATTTAAAAGCTTTTGCAAAGCAAATGCATCCACTGACAAAATGAAAAGACAATCTACAGAATGGGAGAAAATATTTTCAAATAATATGACTGATAAGGGGGTAATATCCAAAATATAGAAACAATTCATACAACTGATCAGCAAAAAAAACCCAAAAGCAAAAACCAAACAACCTAATTAAAAAATGTGAAGAATTGAATAGCTATCTTTTCAAACAGAACACTGTGACAGTCAACAGGCACATGAAAAGATGTTCAACACCACTAATCATTAGGGAAATGCAAATCAAAACCACAATATGATATCACCACACACCTGTCAGAATGGCTATTATTAAAAAGAATACAAATAATAAATCGTTGGTCAGGAAGTGGAGAAAAGAGAACCCTCGTACACTGTTGGTGAGAATGTAAATTGGTGCAGCCACTGTGGAAAACAGTATGGCGATTTCTCAAAAAACTAAGTAGCGCATTAAGAGGTACAAACTATTATGTATAAAACAAGCTACAAGTACACAGTGTACAACACAGGGAATATAGCCATTATTTTATAATAACTAAAAATGGAGTATAACCTTTAAAAATTGTGAATCACTATATTGTACACCTGTAACTTATATAATATTATATATCAACTATACCTCAAAAAATAAGTAAATAAAATTTAAAATTAAATACAATTAAAAAGTTTAAATGCATCTTCAAATACTTGTAAGAGTGGTAAAATATTATTCTCCCAACTGGCTTGTTTTCATCACAAAAAAGATCACATTATGTGTTTCAAGCATGCAAATCTCAATTACTTTAGATAAACAAGATAAACCAGAATTAAATGTCTCCATATAATTGTGAATTTCTCCTGAGTGTAGATTTCTATTACTGAATTTTTAAAGAAAAGAAAAAGGAGGACACACAACCCTCTGATAGTGTGAAACAAATGACAAAACATTAAGAAAATTCTCATTATAAACATGCATATTAATTCTTGTTCGTCTTAAAAGTAAGGTGAATAACAAACGTAACCATACAGTGGGCTCTATGTGAAGCCCTTCATATAAAGTTTTTCATTTAACTTTCACTACAGCTTCATGGGAAGGTAATTGTTTCCACCTCTTGCATGTAAGGAACCTAAGGTGTAAAGAGGTTTTACTCCTTCCTTAAAGTCATGCATTTACTGGATGGAAATATATTCATTTTAAAAAAAGCACAACAGGCCAACTTCCAGAAATATAGATGAAAAAGACATAAAACCACCAGTAAAAATATGTCATGAAAAATTATAATATTTTTATATATATAGTGTAGCATATATTTACAGCATTATAAATAAATGCTGTGAACAAATTACTTAGATGGAATGTATCATTTTAAGTAAAACTATAAATGAATAATATCAATTTGTTAAAGATAAAAATCTGATTGACAAAATGAAATTAATAATAGATGTATTATTTTCCCTATATTTTACCCAAAGACAGCAGTCCCCAAAAGTAAACTGTTAAGTGTTGAACCTTAAGGAACAGATCTTAATTATTAACATGCAGAAATTATTTTATAGGAAAAAACTAAAGGAAAAGGTATTCAACTAATATTATGGGTCTAGTAAAAATCTGGACAAGAACCAATACCAGAAAGAAAGACTGATTTCACAGGGATTGATACAAAAATCATAAATAACAAGTATAACAAATACAGCAAAAATGAGGAAATAACATTTTAAGCAGGGGGGAAATAACATTTTCATAAAGTATGGTTCATTTTTAAAAGGCGAGGGTAGTTTAATACCAGAAAATATAATTTCTTACTGGATTAAAGGAAATAAAACATATGCTCATTCCACTACATGCAAAAAAATAATTAAATAACTTTTAAGCTCTATTGATAATGAAAAGAATTTCTTAGCCAAGTAGGAATAAAAGGAAACTTTCCTAACCTGATAATAAATATTGTGGAGAAACTTAAAATTGAACCCTTTAAAATGAATTTTTCAGAGTTCACAGTGAAATTGGGAATAAAGCAATGTTGTTCTTTATCACCACTTATATTAACTTTTTGTTTGAGAGCCCAGACAAATTAGATTGAGAAGTAAAAACTATGGAACTGGAAAACAAATATAAAAACTGCCATTAAATGTAGTTTACATGAATTTCTACATAAAAAATTCTAATATACAAACGAATTCTAAAAGCTAAGAAGGAAATTTAGAAAATATAAAATATTATAAATAATAAATAAAGGATTCTTACAAATCAATATAAATGACAACCATAAATTGGTTTGTCATATATATTAAAAATCAATGAGTAGAGAAACAAGAACTCACATTAGAGAGAAAGGCAAATGCTTATAACCACTTTGGAAAAGTATTTGGCAATATCGCAAAGCTGGACATATGCATATAAGCCATATATGCTAGTAATTCCAATCCTAGCTATGTACCCATCCAAAATGTGTATTTATATTCTCCAAAAACATGTACGTGACTGTTCATGGCAACACTATCCATTACAGCCAAAAACAGTAAAAACTCAAATATGAGCTATACAGATCTTCCTCAACTTACAATGGAGTTATGTCCTGATATACCTGTTGGAAGTTGAAAATATCATAAGCCCAAAGTGCATCTGATACACCTAACCAAATGAACACTATAGCTTAGCCTAGCCTACCTTAAAACGTGCTCAGAACACTCACATTAGCCTATAGTCAATCAAAATCATGTAACACAAAGCTTATTTTATAAAAAAGTATTGACTATCTCATGTAATTTATTGAATGAAGTGCTGAAAGTGAAAAACAGAATGGTTGTCTGTGTACAGAATGGTGTAAGTGTATTGGTGCCTACCCTCATGATCACATACATGGCTGACTGGGAGACGCAGTTCGTTGCCACAACATGAGAGAATATCTTACCATGTATCACTAGCCTGGGAAAAGATCAAAATTCAAAGTGCAATTTCTACTGAATGTGTATTGCTCTCCCACCATTGTAAAGCTGAAAAACTGTCAGGGTGAACCAACAGAAGTCCAGGACCATGCACCCCAACATTCACAGCAACATTATTTACAATAGCCAGGACATGGAAGCAACCTAAATGTCCATCGACAGATGAATGGATAAAGAAGATGTGGTACATATATACACAATGGAACACTACTCAGCTATAAAAAAGAATGAAATAATGCCATCTGCAGCTACGTGTCTGGAACTAGAGATTACCATACTAAGTGAAGTCAGAAAGAGAAAGACAAATACCATATTATATCACTTACATGTGGAATCTAAAATGACACAAATGAACTTATTGCAGCTACAAACTACTATATATTAAATAGACAGGGTCCTACGGTATAGCTCAATATATATATATATCCAATATCCTGTAATAACCCATAATGAAAAAAAATTTTTTTAATGTATGCATAACTGATTCACTTTGCTGTACACCAGAAACGAACACAACATTGTAAATCAACTATACTTCAATTAAAAAAAAAAAGTCAGGGACCATATGTATAACAAGTGATGTTAGAGTAGTTAATGTCCATATAGAAAAACAAAATATAAGAAAATTAGAATTCCACCTAAGTCATACATAAAATTAATTCCTGGTAGGTTAAAGACTAAAATTTGAGAGACAAAAAAAGACTAAATCTTGGGAGTTTTTTTATAAAAAAAAAAAGTGTGTGTGGGGGGGGAAATATCTGATCAGTCTTGGAGAAGGGAAGCATTTCTTGAAAAAGATGAAAAAGATAAAGTAAAAAGTATAGATGTATAAATTAGACTACATTAAATTAATGCATGTTCAACTAAAGACACCATAAAATTAAAAGGTTAGTCACGTGGGAAGCTGCCACATAGCACAGAGACATCAGCTCAGTGCTTTGTGACCACTAGAGGGGTGGGATATGGAGGGTGGGAGGGAGACCAAGAGGGAGGGGATATGGGGATATATGTATACGTACAGCTGATTCACTTTGTTATACAGCAGCAACTAACACACCATTGTAAAGCAATTATACTCCAATAAAGATGTTTAAAAAAAAAAAAGCTTAGTCACAAAGTAGGACAAAATGTTTGCAAGAATTATGTTATTATTGAGACTATATAGAGCATTCACATACATCAATAAAAAAGACACACAGTCTAATAGAAAATCATCTCCAAGTTTTGGACAGAAATATGCAGAAAGAAAATTCTCATACACTATTCTGAAAGTTTGAACTGATACAACTATTTTGTAGAGTTATTTAGCAATAGCTACTAAAAGTAATGGTTTGCATTCACTTTGGTCTGGCCATTTAAAGTATGTATAGTACATCCGATAAATTGTTGCACATGTGCATATAAAAAAAGAGTATTTATTACAGAATGTTTTAAAAAATTGGAAACGTTTTTAACTGTCCATTACCTGGAAGGGAATATACACATTTTTGAATACTTATATAATGCAACTTTGGTAAATAAATTAGAGGTGCATGTAGCAGTAAGGTTAAATGTCTGAAATTACAGCATTGTATGGAAACACAAGTTGCCAATAGTTTGTACAGTATTTTGTCATCTATACACAATTTGAAATACACAAAACAAGTCTATACTGTTTCTAAATACATACCAGTGTACCATGGAATAATATGACTCTAAGTCACTATCAAATTCTTAATATTAGTTACTTCTGAAAAGGCAGAACACAGTGTGATGCAGTGAAGTAAGGGAGTGTCAGGGTATAGTACTCTGGAAATTCAACCATCTCTTATATTTGTTTTTAAAAACATGAAGCAATGTGATAAAATGTAGAAACTTCATGGAAATATAGGAGATGCATGTTTTATATACAATCTCTACATTTTCTGATAAATTAAAATAATTTCATCACTTTTTAAAGAAAGTATTCTACTGAGATTTCAAGTAATTATTTGACTCGGGTCAGAAGGAACATAAAATTGTGTTACTGAAAACAACTACAAAAGAAGTAATTATACTTTGGGGTGATATTAAAACAATTTATTTGCATCAGTCCAGCTTCAGTTGTGAAATAGAAAAACTTCTCTACTACATTAAAAGGGAATATTTAATACTAGGAATTGGTTGATTACAAAATTCACAGTAAGGGCTAGAGAAAGAGAGTCTAAGCTTGAGTCTGAAGTGACTCACGGACCATAATCATGAAACTGGGTGTAATAGGCAAGGTCTTTTTGAGAAACAGAACCACGAGGAGATACAAATATGAGTGAACCAGAAAAGAAATTAACATACTCTAGAGCTAGAGAAAATAACAAATGGAATACCTAAACTTTCCGGTTTTTTTGAGGTAGGCCTACCTTTCAGAGTGGACGCGAAACAGCCGCTCTCCTCAGAACTCAGCCCACAGGTTTCCCACCGGAAATTACACTTCCCGCTCTCGAGTTCTCGCGCTCCTTCACGGCAGAGCTCGCGGGATTGGTTACGTTCAGTACGGAGGGCGAGAGGTCCCAAAATCTGCAGTTGGCAAACTGGAAAACCGAAGAATGAGCGGGAGAGCCTTGGCTGTGGTAACTTCCGGTTGGGAACTCAGCCTGCTTGAGAACAGAGAAGAGCTGGTGTTTGTTCCACGACGAAGGTAGGACAGCCTCAAAAATAAAAATCAAATATCCGGTCTGCCATTGTTTCTACCTCTGAGTAATGGTTGTTCCTTTTCCAAGTCACTCATAATCTCACCTTGACAACCTGTGTTCTCAGCACCAGATTATAAAGTTCACCACGGCCAATTCGCCGTATCTCAAAGTAGGAGAGAAGAGAAAGGAGGAAAAAAGGAGAATGCTGCTTAATTTATAATATATACAAGGATACCTAACACGGGGAAATATGTATGTGTATCAGGCTGAAAGAAGTTCCTTACGTTTCCATTTCTTGTTCTGCGTTCTCCTTACCCTCAGCCTACGTCTCTGTTGGCTGGGACCTCTACGTCATGGGGTAACTCACTCAGAATTTTTTAAAAAGCCAGTTTTTGCATGATGAAACAGTAGAATTTATGAATTTTACTGCATATTTATTCTTGAGTACACATCTTTTTATTATTTGGGGTGATAAAATGGGAGGATCATGTAAAGCATTTCTGCTGAACACTGAGGTATGATGGTTATCTTAAACAAACAAAGCACTCGTGTGATTGAATTGCAAGCTGAACTAGCTACTTTTTACAGAATTCAGTTTTTACTCGGAAGAACAACAGACAAACAATCGTTATTCAGTCCCAGTTATCTGGCGGGTATTTTCTTTTTAAAATGAGCAAAGCCTATCACTTCAATGACGGCAACTGACAGTAATTTTTGCTAATGATAACATTTGAGCTTTCAAATAAATATTAAAAGTTGGGAAAATTTGGAACGACCCCATCTTCTAACACAATGGCTTCCCTGATGAGATTAGTTGTGAAATTAAAAAATGATTTTTTTCTCATTTTATTGAAATGTATCAAATGTGGAAGTTCGTTACTTAGTGGAATATTTTCCAAAGTGGTAAAATATCCATCCAAAATGTAAGATATGCCAATAAATTTTAATATAACAGGATAAAATGGTTATTGATATGCTTTCAGTTTCATTGACTGCAACTAACATTTAAGAAACTACCACTCGTTGAGTTTTGAAATAGTACTGGAGAAAAATATAATTATCCAAAAATATTAAGATACTCCTCTCTTTTCCAAATGCATATTTCTGTGAGGCTAGATTTTGTTCATATACTTTAACCAATAAATCATATGGCAATAAATTAAATTCAACAGCAGATGCAAGAATCCATCCAGTGTCTCCTCTATTAAGCCAGACATTAAAAATGTTACTTTTCTCATTTCATTTTTGCTTTGGAAAATATAATTGTTCTTCATGAAGTATATTAACATGTAATGGGTTTATTATTGTCATTTAAAATTAGCTAATACATATTTTTAATTCCTTAGTTTTAATTTTAATACAGTAAAGATATATATATATGTAGCCCAGTGTTCTCAAATACATTAATTTTATATTATTTTTCAATATAACCTAAGAAATCTATCAGTAAGGATTAAATTCAGCTATTATAATAATAGAGAGCTGAAAACAGTGGCTAAAACAAGATATAAGTTAAATTTCTCTTTCATGAAATATTGGGGATGTAAGCAATAGAGAGTTAGTATAGAGGACCCACAGTAGTTTAAGACCGTCCATACCAGGTCAAGCTTATGGTATAGAACTTACTATCATTATGATCCAATATGGAGTTCCAGCTATTAATTTCTATTCCAAGCATCACCTTGAAAAAATGGGGAGAAAAACAGCAAACACATACCAGCTATCTTTTTTTTGTGGTACGCGGGCCTCTCACTGCTGTGGCCTCTCCTGTTGCGGAGCACAGGCTCCGGACGCGCAGGCTCAGTGGCCATGGCTCACGGGCCCAGCCGCTCCGCGGCATGTGGGATCTTCGCGGACCGGGGAACGAACCCGTGCCCCCTGCATCGGCAGGCGGACTGTCAACCACTGCGCCACCAGGGAAGCCCCCAGCTACCTTTTAAGAAAGTCAACCAAAAGCTATCACAGGTCACTTCCTCTTTGGTTTCATTGCCAGGATCTAGTTACACGGCCAGCCATAGGTGACTGCTTGGAGGCTGGAGAACGTAGAGTTCATTCTGGAAAGCCATATGTATACAACCTAGACATTCTGGGGATTAGTAATGGTGTAAAAGAAAAGGATTCAAACTGCAGGTTAAAACCCTGTTCTTTCCCTAATTTGCTACATGACCTTTTTTCTATTACTTAAACTTTCTGAAGCCCCTCCCCTCAGGCCCTCCTCCCAGGCTAATAATAGTACCCACCTACTGGTATTATCAGTATGACAATACCTGTAAACAGCTTAGAAAATTGTATAGCACGTTATATTCACTATTCAAGTATTGTTATACTTGAATATATGAAAGTTTTGTTATTACATACAAATAACATGTTTTAAAATTTTTAAATAGGATAATGTTCTGGGAGTACTGCAGGATAACCTAGATGACTGAATAGGGCATCAGCATCCTACATCTGGGAGTTCGACCTTCTTAAACTCTTAATCTATAACCTATGTTTGAGCTAAGAGAGGAAACATGAGGGATTTAGAGATGCCAGAGTACTGCAGGTTGAGAGCATCTGCAGATCTATCATTAAGTTTTTTACACAGATTATCAGGCATATAGAGCTTAAATTTGTAAGGTTAAACATAATGAAGTGAATAAGTTACTTTTGTTAAATTTCAGTCAGAAAACATCTTTTGGAATGAGGTCACCAACATAAGCTTCGTGAAGAAAATTTTTTTCCAGCTTTATTGAGGTATAATTGATACATAGAAATTGTATATATTTAAGGTGTACAATATGATGATTTGATATATATACGTTGTGAAATGATTAACACAGTCAAGTTAATCAACACATCCATCACCTCACATAGTTATCTTTATGTGTGTTTGTGTGTGTGTGTGTGTGTGTAGAGAACATTTAAAACCTACTCTCAGTGACTTTCAAGTATACAATACATTATTATTAACTAAAGTCACCAAGTCACCATGCTGTGCATTAGATCACCAGAGTTTGTTCATCTTATAACTGAAAGTTTATACCATTTGACCAATAACTCCCATTTCTCCTCACCCTGAAGCCCTGGGTAACCACGATTCTGCTTCTGTGAGTTCAGTTTTTTTAGGAACCAGGCTGTGGTTCTTTGTGTGTCTAGCTTATTTCACTTACCATAATGTCCTCCAGTCCATCCATGTTATTGCAAACGACAGGATTTATTAATTCTGAATAATATTCCATTGTGTGTGTGTATAATCACATCATCTTTATCAATTCATCTGTATGATTTTAGTAGTACATTATGAGTAGGATTTAGATAAAAAGAGGAAAAAATTTCATCCCAGAAAATAAATATTATCAAAATCGTAAGAGTAGACAATGTGTAGAATTTGTCTGCAAAGAAAATTTGAGTTGTGGAATAATTTGAAGTGACAAGGTATACAGTTGGGCTTTCAAATCTTGTATGACAAACTAGTGAGTTACGTGTGCCAGTTACAGGCATCAGAATACTGTTAGAATTACTGAATATATGAGCAAGCAAGTTGCATGATGTAAGCCATGTTTTCAGTGTATCATTCTAAAGCAATATGAAGCAGGAAATGGAGAATTTTTTTTAAAAAAGGCTATAAGGACACAGAATAACAAAGTATGATGTGGACATGATCAGAAGTTAAGGGAATATTAATTTCAGGGTAACTGCTACTGTCAGAAAATTCTGGAGACTATCCCTCAGGAGTAACAAAGTTTCCCCTGTCGTTTCAATGTTCTAACAGTGTAGTAGAGAGAATATATCACTAGTTTTAAAACCACTCATAGGGTAAAATTATTTCTTTCTGTATTTATTTTTTAACACAGGTTGTCAGCCTATTCCCTTGGACCACTAAATCCACAATGGAGATCAGAAATCTGTGTTAAATCCTCAGACAATGTTGGGGGTGGAGGGAGGGTTTGTTGTTGTTGTGTCGTTTTGTTTTTTTTTTAAACTTAGCCATGTAAGAAATTGGCCTGATTAAATCATCCTTAAGTGTTCTTGCAACTTTTTTTTTTTTTAACATCTTTATTGGGGTATAATTGCTTTACAATGGTGTGTTAGTTTCTGCTTTATAACAAAGTGAATATTATACGTATACATATGTTCCCATATCTCTTTCCTCTTGCATCTTCCTCCCTCCCACCCTCCCTATCCCACCCCTCCAGGTGGTCACAAAGCACCGAGCTGATATCCCTGTGCTATGCGGCTGCTTCCCACTAGCTATCCACCTTACGTTTGGTAGTGTATATATGTCCATGCCTCTCTCTCGCTTTGTCACAGCTCACCCTTCCCCCTCCCCGTATCCTCAAGTCCATTCACCAGTAGGTCTGTGTCTTTATTCCTGTCTTACCCCTAGGTTCTTCATGACTTTTTTTTTTTCTTAAATTCCATATATATGTGTTAGCATACGGTATTTGTCTTTCTCTTTCTGACTTACTTCACTCTGTATGACAGACTCTAGGTCTATCCACCTCATTACAAATAGCTCAATTTCGTTTCTTTTTATGGCTGAGTAATATTCCATTGTATATATGTGCCACATCTTCTTTATCCATTCATCCCATGATGGGAACTTAGGTTGTTTCCATCTCCGGGCTATTGTAAATAGAGCTGCAATGGACATTTTGGTACATGACTCTTTTTGAATTATGGTTTTCTCAGGGTATATGCCCAGTAATGGGATTGCTGGGTCATATGGTAGTTCTACTTGTAGTTTTTTAAGGAACCTCCATACTGTTCTCCATAGTGGCTGAACCAATTCACATTCCCACCAGCAGTGCAGGAGTGTTCCCTTTTCTCCACACCCTCTCCAGCATTTATTGTTTCTAGATTTTTTGATGATGGCCATTCTGACTGGTGTGAGATGATATCTCATTGTAGTTTTGATTTGCATTTCCCTAATGATTAATGATGTTGAGCATTCTTTCATGTGTTTGTTGGCAGTCTGTATATCTTCTTTGGAGAAATGTCTATTTTGGTCTTCTGCCCATTTTTGGATTGGGTTGTTTGGTTTTTTTGTTATTGAGCTGCATGAGCTGCTTGTAAATTTTGGAAATTAATCCTTTGTCAGTTGCTTCATTTGCAAATATTTTCTCCCATTCTGAGGGTTGTCTTTTGGTCTTGATTTTAGTAAAAATATAAAGGCACTCTAAAAAATTATCAATTGAAAAATACACTATTTTTCAATTTATTTCCAAGCATGCACTTGTTATCTCCTAAAGCATAAATCACTAGTATCAAAATGTCAGTCTTTGTAACTGGGCTCATGGATGTATAAATCAGTGATTAATTATGAATTTGGTTGAAATATCATAACATAAAGTCAATTTGTACACATGTCCTAGGGGTACATCAAATCCTTTGCCAATCGGCTAAAATTCATCCATAAGAAATTATGTAACTTGAAGGTTTTTCCCACACTATGTGTATTTAAATAACATATTTTGATTTGAGATTTAGCTTCTACTAAGAGAGCTAATATTATTTATTTCTTCACCTCAGAATCTGTCCTATTTATTGTTAAAAACCACCTGAAACATATTATCGATGTGGTATCTTAATCTTGTCATGTTCCATACTTAAGTTATAATTAGTTTAAAAATGGACTTTAGTAAATGTAAAGTATTTTTATCTGACCAGCCTTGTTAATTTTGTCTATCCTTAGGTCATCTTGGAGTCTATTATAATTCATTTTTGTATAGGCTCAGTTCAACAAAGTAAATATACCGTTCATAGTTTCAAATAATTTAATATTCAACAATGTGCAAATAGGTTAAACTGCATATAAATAAGGGACAAGATCACTTTTTAAACTGAAACTTGAAAAAAATCTGAAATGAGAATATCACCATCAGTGCAATATGAATAAACATGTTTCATTCACTATTATGACTTCGTTCAATTAACATTTGTTTATTAGAGCCCAGGGTACCAGACAGTGAGTTGTGGTTCAACAACAGACCACAAGAGAAATTAGAATAGAGAAGTTTATTACTCACAGGTCCTGAAGGAGGTACAAGGCACTCCCCAAGAAGCCACCTCCATGGGGAGGTCAGGACAGAGAGCCAGACAGGACCTGGGGCATGTCCTAAGCGGAGCCTAAGGGGAGCACAAAGGGGTGAGGCTGTTGGGGAAGTCCTATTAAGAACTTATATTTGCTTGTGACTCTTCAGGCTGTTATCTGTGGTGTGGGCTTGCATGCACTTGTCAGTTTAAGGCCCCCTCAGACCACGTGGCCAAACAAAATGGATGCTGAGGTGGCAATATTATGGAGTAGCTTAGCTAGACTCTCGACATTCACTAACTACAGTTATTAGACTTCAGTGTGGAGACAGCCGAGCAGCAAGTTCATGAGATCATTTTAACATCTTGTTCAGACGATGTTATGAACATATAGAAGTTAAGAAAATGTTAGATCAGTGGATTTGTTGGCTTATTTTTGTTGACGTCCTTTGTATACATGGCTACAAAGAGTGTGCCAATGAGTTATCTTTGAACATAAAATCTGATATTGGTAGTAGCAGAGACTAAACATAAAGTTCTTTATGCAGATTGAAATATTATAACTGATAGAAAATATAAACTTCTAATTTTTTATTAAATATCAACCAAGTTAATTTAATTTCCTTAAGAGTCAGCAATGTCAAAGATTACAGACACTAAATACTTTACATTCTGTAATAAAATTTTCAATTTTCCCTTGATTCACTCCACCTACAAAGGTAGTTTTCCATGTTCTAACCTTAGTTTGAACAAAACAATTCAGGCTATAAATGATGCCAAGCGAAGGAAAAGTAGTCAAAACGAATCCCTAAGTGTTTAATTAGCATGCTGGCTTACTAACTCAGTAACACACCAAATAACCTATTGGACTTTATTATACAAAGAACTCATTGAAGGAATCACTTCTGTAAGCTACCTGCAGAAGCTTATCCTAATTTTATGTCTGCATACATTGGTGATTGAAGAATAAGTCCTAAATAGCTTCAGATAGTAACTATTAATAGTATTATCAGTCCCCATAAGGGGTGGGGAGGGGTGCTCATAATATTCAGATAACTGGGATCCTATTTCCCAGAGGTTTTCCCTCTAGAGTAATGAACAAATTTCACACAGCTCACACAGCTTACAGCACAAACTGCTTAGCTCAAACAACTTAGCAAGCCAACCTGAGCCAGTATTAAGAAGACAGCTTGGTCCCAGAGGAGCCAGGTCAAAGGCTTGCTTTTAGCCAGTCTCGAGAGGACAGCCCTGCCAAAGGGAAGGCCAAAGGCTGAAAAATTGGCAGCTTGATTTGAAGCAACCCCTTCCTGAAAAAATTGGGTCAAAGGCATTTTCAGCCAGCTTCAGTTGAAACAGTCTGATCTCAAGGTCAGACCCAAGTGCCAAACGAGGACTTGCATACAGAACAAGGCCTTAACCAGACAAACCTGTAAATGGAATCCGAATAAAGGCTGAGAGCTTTAAAAGCAAAGAAGGTGTGAGCTCTCAGACCCAGGAGAAAGATACACCTTCAAACTCCAGGATGGCAGGAAAAGCAGTGAGCAACAGTGGGCTCAAGTTGGGGTAGCGCACCTGTTTGTTCACTGTTGGGAGCCTTCTCTGGTTCCCATAAGAGCCACCAGAATGTTTACCTGAAACAAATAAGAGTGCCAGATCTTTCCCCAGCAAACTTGGTTATACTGGGGATCAGCAGAGACTTGCAATTTGGGGTCTGCAACCATGGTGTCCCCACATGGAAGTCCCCACACAGCAAGGGAAGGAGAGCACTTTTATAGAAAGGAAAAGGGGGGGCTTCCCTGGTGGCGCAGTGGTTGAGAGTCCGCCTGCCGATGCAGGGGACGTGGGTTCGTGCCCCGGTCTGGGAAGATCCCAAATGCCGCGGAGTGGCTGGGCCCGTGAGCCATGGCCGCTGAGCCTGCGCGTCCGGAGCCTGTGCTCCGCAACGGGAGAGGCCACAACAGAGAGAGGCCCGCGTACCGCCAAAACAGAGAGAGGCCCGCGTACCGCCAAAAAAAAAAAAAAAAAACAGAAAGGAAAAGGAACTTGGGAGAGCTATAGTTAACAAAGAGCCCACAGCTTTTTGGTCAGTCTTTGCCAGGAAAGGAGAGAAGTCTGTCTTCTTTCACTTGGGCTTGGGCTATGTTGCAGGGCATGAGAGCTCCCCCTTCTGGTCTCTCAACTCTATTTAATTGAGGTTTCTGTTTATTAATTTTTGTATAGGTCTTTAATTCCAGAATTTTAAAAGTGCATATGCAATAGGTTATTAGACATGTTGCTGGCCAGAAGTAAGGAGATCTTATCTATAAGCCCAGCTATACATAGTCTCTCACAGTGCAGCGTAGGACAAGCCTTCTACTGCTCTGATCTTTCATGCTTTCTACAATAAAATAGAGTTAATGATCTTTACGACACTGTCTTGTTCTTCTTCAGAATGATATAATATGTAATGGGATATGGTAAGTAGGTGTGCCCAATTGTTGTAAAATGGCTGAAAAGGAACAAGTTAGGGAAAAAATAATCTTTAAAGTTTTTAACTATGGTCCCCAAATTGTACTGAATATACTATGCGGTTCTATCAAGATTCTTTCCTCATCAAGAGGCCACACTTTGCCCCACATGGTCCTGCTATCTGGCCATGGGTAACTGGATCAAAATCCAAGGTAAACTCAAATAAAGTGAATCCTCTGAATGTGAAACATATGGAGATTTTCGTAGACAATAAAGAAGCACAGAAGTAGACAGGCACGGAAATTGGAAATAGTAAACAGAGCTGGTAACATTTCAACAAAGAGTCAGTAGTAAAATAAGGTGAATTCTATGATATCAGAGGCTAGACTGGGTTTCGATTCAAATTTTAGGATTCAAAAGGCAACTAAGTGAAATAAAATGGGTTCATTTCAAAAGAAACTTTTTGATTGCCACTGTACTCCAGAGATTAGCGCTCTCATCTTTAGTCACAATGGGTTCATCAGAGTAGCAGAGATTAATCCCTTTTCTATAACAGTGTTTTAGTGCTGGACTGAAAATTCACAAGTATACTCAAATCATGCATTTTCACCAAAACAAGTCAGTAGAAATAGTTTCAAATTAATTATTTAATTGTAATTATTTCGGCCCCCAGTGTTTCCCATTCCTGCAAACATGGGGAACCCATGCAATGGGAGACCTTATCAATTGACCTGGGATACTAAATGAGGACACATTTCTCAGAAATTTAGTTTTAATAACTTGTAAATCAATAAAATAGATTCCAAGTTTCTCTTGACACCAGAAAAAATAATTTAAGAATATAGGCCCATGGTGTGCTTGTAATTTTAAACTAGTTTCTTTCCCAGAGCTAACTCTTAAGAAATAATTACATTCGGTAGCATTTTGTTTTCTTTTTTTGACAAAAGCTGTTGTCAAGGACACTGGCAGCTACTGAAGATCTTATTGTTTACAAACAGCTGGTGGTGCTTAAGTACCTCCATTGCATAAATATGAAACTGTCTTAACACGCTCGTACTGGAAGAGCACAGACATTTCTCAGTCTTTAAGTCCTCTCCTTCCCTACAATCTGTCTGAAGGAGCTGACTTTCAGTGCAAGAATTCACAGTCTAATCAAAATAATTGGGCTTCTGTTGCAGATGGGTAATTCTGCCTAGTAAAGAGTACACAAAGCAAAAGGCATTACTGAATGTAACACACCCCAAAGATCACAATAAGGAAGAAATAATTGTGATAAAATCATTTTTAAAGTACAATTAACCACATAAACTCAAACTTAGAAATGCTCTGGTTTGTGATGACAAAAAGAAGCCCCCAAATCAAATATTACTCCTGTATGTCCCTGTATATCA
This sequence comes from Globicephala melas, assembly GCF_963455315.2. NCBI lineage: Eukaryota > Metazoa > Chordata > Mammalia > Artiodactyla > Delphinidae > Globicephala > Globicephala melas. The sequence continues at coordinate 108,129,539 of NC_083319.1, read as the reverse complement.
AGGATTTCTCACCATTATCAAACATAAAAATTTTCTGTTCTTATTTGCCATCCAGGAAATGTAAGTATGTAGGTAACTTAGAAGCATTTATAAAATACAGAAATATGGAAAGTGTCTTGCCACAGTGTATTTCTTTTGAATAAAGCATGACTTCTATAATAAAATAGTATTGTTTAATCCCTGATAACTTCCTACCTTTATATCATTCTCAATATTTACAAAATCTGGAAAGATGAAGAACAGCTATAAAATACCTCTGCCCCACTAGTGTAATAGATCCAAGGTGGAATTTCCCTCCTAATCAAATCAGAGCACAAATTTTTAATATAATCAACAGGTTTTCTTTTTTCTTCATATTTTTACTACAGATTTGCATTTTGTGAGTCCTTTCTCACTTTATGATTTTTGCCTAAATTTTTAAAATTTATGTATTTATTTTAAAGAAACTAATGCTCTGTTGAAGTAAAAGTTGGTTGGATCTTTTATTCATATAACTAATTGTTAAGCATATGAAGTTATACAATTCTTGTACATCTCTCCTAGAACAGAAATAGTAAGCTACTTCAAAATCTCCATTTCTAATGAGATTCTCACTTTCATGCTGAATACCTTAGGCCTTTTGAGGTTTCACTATAAACTTACAAATTAAAATAACAAACAAATAGTCCACAATGGGACTTATATGTAATTTTGTGTTCATACACACGTTTACATCCTTCTAGCGATGACTATTCAATGAATACATGAATGAACAAACTAGATGAATACAAGTTTCCCAATGCCGTATGCTATGTGATGTTCTAGACACAGTAAAGAAAGTTTTCACCCAAAGAGTCTCTGAATTTGAATTTTGCTGTTTTCAGTTTTGGAGATAAGTTCTTTGCCATTCTTGTTTAAACATAGCTTTGACTTTCTAAAAGTATACAAAATATTTCAGAAATAAACTACATTTACTCGTAGCTGTTTCATGCTACAAGAATAGCTCTAATTATTTCTTCTCTGGTAGTTAAAAATCCTTTCAACAGCTGGCTGAGAAAAATAAAGTGCGTCTTGATTTCAATTTTTCACCTTGGTATCCATTTAAGGATTACATTTCAAAAGAATGTGCTTATAATGAAGAAAAACCATGCCAGTGTCAAGATTTATTCTTTCAGCTGATAGTTAATTAAATAAAACAAAGTCAACATTCATGTATTTTCATCAGTGAGGAAGAAAAAACAATTAGAAAGCAGCCCCAGAGGAGAAGGCATGATCCTGTATACATCAGTGTCAGCTCTGCAATACTTAGTTGTTTAACGTCTGGTGAACATACACTTCTTCTGAACTTTAGTTCATCTGTAAAGAAAGTCAGGATGGACTGTATCTTCTCAAAAAACCCTACTAGTTTAATACCGTGTATGTTAAGTCAGAAAATTGAAGAGCATAAACCCAATTTGAACACTCTGAAAACATGTCATATAAAATGAGCCTGAACACCCAATCCACTGCAGATGATTCAATTTACATAATGTGGCAGGGAAACTTCTCCGTAACTCTGCAGGCATGGTCACGCATTGTTTGTTTACACATAGATCAAGGGTTTCCTGCTGCACTTTAAAGAAATGGGAAGAGGCAAGATTGCTGGTTATGAAATTCTGTAAGAACCTTCTATAAACCTTTCCTGATTCAACATGCAGTGTTATACATAGCTAATGTAAAATCTATTTATGAAGTGTATGTTTAGCAATGTCCGGACAGGTAACTTAGGTGTCTGGGCTACAAGAATACATGCCTAACTTAATGTCTTTCTGCTGACTTCTTGATCTCAGAGAAAAGATTTGACTTTCAATGTGTTTTTAAATTGTAGGTCTCTGAGACAGAGACCTCCTTCTCATACTCTGATCTTCCTCCAAGACTTTAGAATGTCAACCTGAAACAAATCATTCTGAGTTTTTAGAGTCAGTTAGCTGTCCACTAAAAATCCCCATGCTCCTTCTGCAGTGTAGAGCTGTGTCTGCAAAATGACTGCTCAGCCCATCTGTATTTCCCAACTCCTCTTCCTGGGGAATTGTATTGTGGCCACATAACTAATTCTGGCCAGTGCACTGTGAATGGAAGTTATACGTTACACCTCTAGGCTGACATCTCCTTGTCCATCCTCTCTTATTCTATTTGCCAGCTGAGAGCAAAGGACTCCAATGTCCCAGGAGATGGCAAAATCACAAGAGAGAAAGAAGCTGGCTTTCTGAATTACCAGGTGGAAGGCAAACTTTACACATCCCAGCGGACTGTCACGTGAGTGAGAAATTAATTACTATTGTGTTAAGCCAAGGACAGGCAGGGTACTGGGTCTTTTTTTTTTTTTTTTTAGCATTTAAGACTTCCTTGATTCAAACACTATAGGCAAAGACACTTGAGGATATACTTTTCATATTCATTAAAAAAAAACAATTGATATTTATTTTCATTTTGTAGATAAGTTATCCTGTAGAGATCTTCCTTATATCTAACATTGAAGAATTTTAAAATACCAGCCCTATGCCTCATATTGATATGTATTTACTCAATATTATACCTATGGTTGTCTGCATTGCTTAATCTGTTATGTTCAGTGGTAAGCCATGACACTATGGACAGAGATAACATGACACCTTGGACAGGAATAAAAGTAAATGAAAAATTCATGCTCCATTCCTGTTAAGGCTACCCTTTAGGCAGCCACTTTTCTCCCTCTTTTCAGCTCAATTACTTCCCTGATTCTTCTGACGGTGGTAGGAGGTATTCCTCGTGGAGTAGCTCTTGCTGAAGCGATCCTGCAGTATCTCTAGAAAATTTTCTGGTGAGGTGTGGGTGGGAAAATCAGTATTTATCAAAATGTGTACTTACTTTTTAAACTTATTCTCACATCTCAAAACAAGATACAAGTATTATATGGCCAAGCACTGCAGAAAATGTTTGTCTAAATTCTGGTGTATATATATTTAAGAGACTTCCTCGGGGGCACTTTCCCGGTCATTACAACAGCAAAATCAACAGCAACAAAAATCTCAGCTTTAAAATGATTTCCTTCAGTAACCTCTCCATTGTGATTCCAACCAGCTTAATGATATGAAGTTATGCTTTTCACTCTTTTACAATGCTAGCATTGCACAGATGCTCCTTTCAGGTGGAAAGCACAGCTGTCTATTAACATTAACATTTCCTCCAAAAGCACAAAGATATACACTACGGGAAAGCCTTTTACAAAATTATAAAAGAAGCTTCTTTTTTCCCCCAACTCTAGGATATATGAAGTTTCAACCTTAGCGACTTTAAAACAGTAATAGCTTTATAATTGTTAGGATTTTCTTGTAAACCAAGAAAGGATCAGATGAAATTTCAAGAATATGCATAAACCATTCCCTATAACAATACTTTAAGAATTGATTTGTATATGTGTTCAGTGACTTCAGTTTTCAAGATGTCCAAGTAGAATACTAAATCCAAAAGCATAAATTTAGTTGCAATTCTTGTGAGGATATTGCCAAAGGAAACAATTCTAAATTTAAATGCACTTGTACATACCATTAGATTGAATGGATCAACTTTAACATTTTCTAAGTACTACTGTGTGTAATTACTGTTTTGTGTTAAGCAGCAGAGACCTGAAAATATGCAGCAACATTTAAGTATTGTATTAGAAGAAATACATACAGGAATAATGTTTGATGGGCCACTGGATATACTATATTTACTGACTATCTATCCTGTAAATTCCATTCTCTCTGCACAAAATGTGTTTCCTTCATTTTCTCCTGCCTTATCAATAGTAGGTTTTGTACCAAAGCCTCTGATACTCATCTGTGAATTAACATTGAGACCCATCTGGTTCCTTCTGTGACAGTATTTCAGTTCCCACAATTTAGATCCACTTGCACACTCGACTCCACCTCACATTCTGGGGAGAACCTCATGGCTAGTCTGGGAAATGTAAAGGGAGGTACAGACTTTAAATTGGCTCAGTACTGTCAGCCCAGCTAGACTCATTCTTTAGTGCTGTGTGTGAGCAAGCCACAACTTCTTCTACCAGATCTCACCAGACAATCTCGGCTTCTCCCCTTCTGTGTGAGTCCTGTCTTCCATGGTTAGCGACGCGGCCTGACTGGGCTTAGGGTCCTACCCTATAAACTCTAGTTTCTACACATGGGACTTTGCCACATAATACCAAAATTTCTTAAATACTTACCAACTACTGGGGTCTCAAACTTAATCTCCCTGGGAGTTAGGTGGCTGAAGCTCAGCAACCTATTTGAAACATGAGAAAAAGTCAGGAGACTTGCAGAGGGCTGGCCCTGACGTTCCTGTCCGGAGAACCAGCACCTTGACTGCCTATCCCCAAACATCTCGCATGTGAGGATTCACCCTCCTGTGTTAAGTGGCTATTCTACTGTGTCTGTTACTAACAGCCAGCTATAGCCAGCTATTAGTAACACATACAGTCCAAGAACATCTTGCTTTCCTCTGAGAACTGACATTTTTTTCCCTTTTGATAATCAGAGCAAAGCTCTTAACCTCTTGCTCTGGCTGCCAGAAATCTTAGTGCCAACTTTTGATGGTTTATCGTAGCAATTGTGGTGCTCTTTATCATTGTTTCACATGTTCTCTTATGCACTCTTATCTGTTTTTCTCTTCCTATTTCTGTCTCTCTGTAAACTTATTTGAAAAGAGAAAAGACAGGGATTTATTTTTTTTCTTTTTTGCGGTACGCGGGCCTCTCCCTGTTGTGGCCTCTCCCATTGCGGAGCACAGGCTCCGTACGCGAAGGCTCAGCGGCCATGGCTCACGGGCGCAGCCACTCCGCGGCATGTGGGATCTTCCCGGACCGGGGCACGAACCCGTGTCCCCTGCCTCGGCAGGCGGACTCTCAACCACTGCGCCACCAGGGTGTCCCGGGGTTTAATTTTTAATGGATTTATTGGCAGCTCTTCATAAGAATTATATAAAATCCCCAGATATGTAACTTGATCCTTTTTATGGTTGATCCTCTTATTGTTCTGGATATCAGATGTCATTAGTCATCAAACTAAAGAAACATTTTAAGCATGTATGCTTCACCAGGCTCCAGGCTAATGTCAGGGAGAGGGAAGTAAATGACAGTTATGGACCTACTGCTCATACAGTTTATAGGATCAAGTACAGCTTACAAATACTTTGTTTTACTTTTATCAGTTAGAACAATTAAGTGAATATTTAAACCAAGATCGCACTCAAGTTTACTTTAAATTGATACTATTAAATACTTGAAAAATAAAAATGAAAGTTTTTTTTTTTCCTGAAAACATCAGAAGGTCGAGCTCCCACTTGTATCATGATTTCTTCTATCTTGATTTCAACTTTGGTCTCATGAAGGCTAATGATTTGGTGTTAGCTTGCGTGAACTCACATCTTTATTAATATTCAATGCCATAGTATTCCAAAGATAAAACCTGGAAACTGTACTTAACTGAAAGCATTTTAAGAGAACTATCTGAGCTGGTGATCTACACAGGGACAGCATTCCCCGTGCATCTTGTTACTTGAAATGTACCCTGAAGTAGGAAGAATATACATAAAAGGGATGATTTGTTCTCCAGAGTAATGAAATGCTGTTGTTTGAAAATACGGCAGTAAATATAAACTGAATGAATGCGCAAATAAAAATGCAGAGTGTTAAAAAAAAAACTGCAGTTAATCCAGAACCCAAATAAACAGATAATGCAAAGAGCCGGAAGTTGGATCTTAACACTGTGTAATGATGATGTTTTCAATACACAGCAGAATACTCAGGTTTCTTTGGAGATACCAAACAAAGATTAAATTGGGCTCATTAAAGAGCTGTAATAGGCATTTCTTATAAAGTTTCAAAAGTCTGTTTTTTGAAAGTTGGTAATTCATGTGATAAATACTTTTCAATAAACCAGAATATCAGTTCTGTAAGCTATCTCTATTTTTAAAGTTTACATTCACTGCAAGAATATTTACCTAAACATATCCTAGAAGAGCCACTGTTTTCTTTTTAATATTAGCCTTCTTTTTAACTGTAGTGAACACAGTCATTTCTAAATGGAGGAGGCAAATACCTTGCAGGAACACTTGTCCCCTTCAAGGGGGATTAAGCAAATGTTCCACCACAGCTTCTCAAAAAGCCGCAGGTCATCTGGCCTTTTTGCCACCTCTGCATTTTGCTCAGAAGAAACAGCATCTGCTCAGTTGTTTCTAGATTGCTGAGGAATGTGCTTACACAAGTTTGGAGAAGAACAAAGCTTCTTGTGCGCTCTCTCAATTGGGGGTGAGCTAGCAGCCCTCAATACTTTCATGCTTGAATAGGAAATTGCATATTAACTGATGGCAGGGGAAATGTTCCATTCCTAGAAAAGGATAGAATATGCAAAACATCCTGTTTAGTGTAGTGTGGTGAAAAGAGCATAGGGCCGTGGAGATGACTGACCTTGTTTTTAGGGCCTGCTGTGTTGCAGAAAATTATGTGACCATCCATCAAATAGAATGTCTCACCTACATTACAAAACTAGTAGGAAAATGAGATGTGGTAAAGAGATAAGGAAAGATCTTAAAGATGCAGATTCCTCTGTAAATACTAACTGACCGCAGGGATCCCATGGAACCTCATCCTTCACACAAGGATGGCTTAGAAAACCCACACTTTCCAAATGAGTTTTCCCACCTTCACCCTACCTTCCCCTAGATAAATCCTCAAACTGATTTGCCTTGAAGGTTTAGACACATTCATTGTCTGACCCCTTTATCTCAATGTTTCACAAACTCTCCCTTGTCTTTTCACCTGCCACTAATATATCCCAGATACTATAATGACCCAAGACATGCCCATTTAGTCAGAAAATTGCAGATGCTGACTTCAATTCAGTTCCAGTTATTTCCCAATAATTTAGTCATTGTCTTTTGTCAGTATAAGAACTCTTTAGACTATAAGAACCTTCAGCTCCCAATTACTTACTGCCCTTTTGTGCCTAAATAAGTGGTTGTCAACTAGGTTTCCTTTCTTAGTGATGGTTAAAGTTTTTTAAGATACATGGCCTCATTAAGACTGAAAGGCTGGAAGACATCTATATTTTTCCTAAATGTCAGTTCATCATTTTTTAAGCAATATCATAATAGATATAATCAAAGATTTGACATGGAGACTTCCTGCCTGAGTTAATACTAATTAGTTTTCATATTTGAATACCGAGGAATGGGGTCCTCAGGGATTATATTTGGCCAAACACAGAAAAACAAACAATTGTTACTAACATCGCTCCTTTAAACATTTTCACTCATTATCTCTTATTTTTCATTTAAACAAATTATATTGACTATATCTCAAAGTCTCAGAGCCTCAATTAGAAGGGTAGAAAAAATACTGTACAAAGATATCCAGAGTGTAATTGTCACATTGATGACCTCAGAAGAAGCCTACCTTGGGCTTTTCAGGGAACTTAGACCACTGCTTCCTGGGTCAAGGTGTCCTTTTAAAGGCAGACTGAGGCAGAGGAGTTCCTCTATTGCTTTAATTTATTTCTGTCACTGCCTGTCCCATGTGGGAATCATGCTCCGCTCTCCTGACTACTACGATTATATCTTTGAATGCTACGAGGTCTCACTTGAGGAATCAGTATATCCTGGGAGCATTTCTCTACTAGGTACCCTGTTGGGACAGGAGGTAAGAAAAAGAAAAAGGAAAGGAGCTGGTTTATAAGTGGTTCCCTTCACAGGAGATTAAGTTCAGATATAACCTGAAACGTGAAGATTTCAGTTTATTCAAACTGACAGACCTTCCACTGTAGCATTTTTGTATGCTAATAACTGGCCAAATTATCTTTATGAAAAACAAAGGAGTATTTATTTCCACTTAGATAAGTCAAATCCGTTGTGTTTGTGAAATTTCCAGAGAGTTAATCATGCCTAGATTTAGCTACGCTCTTTTAAATAATGTATGCACAATAACATAAAATTAGCAGAAGGTGACAAATTCAGCCAGCAAATTGATGAACTCTACCCAGATGCTACATTTTGCATTGGAAATTACTTTGAAGAAAACTAGGACAGAAATATTGAACCAGGAAATAATATTTTGCGGAAGATTATGTATGGAATAAAATCCATGTTGGATTACTTAAACCCAAACCATTTGTATTAGTACAATATTTATATTAGTACAATATTCAGTCAGGCAAAAGATTGTTGTATCTAAACTGTCAGCTGTTTTGCAGTGAAGTGCGGCCATATGTAAAAACATTGTTTGAGATTCCAAAACATTATTTCTCTCTTTTGCATCAGGTTCCAAATGCACGCTATCACCTGCACATATGCTTGAGCATTCCTACCTCCCAATATGATCAATATCATCCCATCAAACCAAACTATGCCTTACATCTCATTTGAAGTACTTTTGATAAAATATACTTTTATAATTCCAGTCTTCATATTATTTCATATTAACAACAACAAAAAAAAACAAGAAAAAGAAGTGATCTTTTCAAATGACTTACAGTCAAGAAAACATGCCCCTTTTACCTACTGGAAAGTATAAATACAGAAACCACACCCAATTTCATAACCTGTCAATAGTGCTAATACCTGCACCCATGACTTTCTTTATACCTTGTAACATTAATGGGTGAGGAATGTATAGAGTGAAGAGCATTAGCTCTCTGAGAACAAAATATATTTTAATAGCTATTGAAAGTAGAACAGGAAAAATGAAGGAAATAGGTTATGCAGAAGAGATTAAATTTCATCAAATTTCTTGGTTATCACATATAAATAACTAAATCCATTTTATGTAAATCAAAGTCCAATCTGAAATATGCTTCTTTATCCATTCATCTGTCGATGGACACTTAGAATAAAGAAGATGTGACACATATATACAATGGAATATTAGCCATAAAAAGAAATGAAATTGAGTTATTTGTAGTGAGGTGGATGAACACAGAGTCTGTCATACAGAGTGAAGTAAGTCAGAAAGAGAAAAACAAATACTGTATACTAACATATATATGGAATTTTAAAAAAAATGATTCTGGGACTTCCCTGGTGTGGCACAGTGGTTAGGAATCTGCCTGACAATGCAGGGGACGCAGGTTCGATCCCTGGTCTGGGAAGATCCCACATGCCATGGAGCAACTAAGCCTATTTTAAACGGAGATCCCACATGCCACGGAGTAACTAAGTAACTAAAGATTTTAAAAATATTCTGAACTTCAGTTACTGTTTCCCAATTCCAAGGTATGAAATGAAGTCCTTGCTTGAGGATCGTGAATTTAATAACTTCAATGTACCCTAGAATGCCATCCAGGAAAAAAATTAAAGTGTGCATTGCATCCTGAAAGCCAAGGAGGGCCTCTCAATGCTCTAGATAAAGCCAAGTTCAATTTCCAAAATCCAAGTTAGTTAGGCTTGGTATAAGCATATCAAACCTCTTAATCTTCACGATCTTTGGGGATTTTTTTTGTTGATAGATAGAGAATTAGTGACACAGTGTCTGGATTGCTACGAATCCTTCCCACAATTCAAAAAATAGCTAAAAGCAAATAATATCAATGATAAAAGTGGGTCAATGACACTATTTTTGATCGTGAAGGACTATAAATAAATACTATTTTCCAAACATTTTCTCTCTTTTGTGAAAGAAAATTGAATGTCTGTTTGCTGAAGTTAAAGCAATCTGAAATTCAATTTGTAGGCTATAGATCTGATTTAGTAGCATGTACACAAACATCTTTAGGCCAGGATAAAGATTTACTTCAGTGTGCGTCCAGCTAACTCGTTTTCTTTCCCTTGACAAATTGTAGTTTTGCACTGACTTTCTGAGAATAACTGGGATGCAAAAATTAGTGTTTATTTGGGTAGTGAATTGACTCTATCACTGAAAATAAATGGCCTACTTTTCTTGTTAAAGCCTTCACAGATCTATACAATAAAATATGTTTATAGGTCACTGAGTGGATGGTAGATTCCCTGTGAAATCTCAGAGAGTTAAAAAAAAAAGTGACTTTTCTCAAAATAGGTATTGAAGTTCAAAAGAGATACACATTTTTTTCTTTTCTTGTTTTTAGAGTATATTTGATTTACAATGTTGTGTTACTTTCTGCTGTACAGCAAAGTGAATCAGTTACACATATCCATGTATCCACTCTTTTTTAGATTCTTTTCCCATATGTCATTACAGAGTATTGAGTAGAGTTCCCTGTGCTATATAGCAGGTTCATTCGTTATCTATTTTATATAGAGTAGTGTGTATATGTCAATCCCAATTTCCCAATTTATCCCTCCCTTTCCCTTTCCCTTTCTCCCCTGGTAACTATAAGTTTCTTTTCTACGTCTGTGACTCAACTTCTGTTTTGTAAATAAGTTCATTCGTATCGTTTTTTAGATTCCACATATGAGAGATATCATATGATGTTTGTCTTTCTCTGACTTACTTTATCCAGTATGACAATCTCTAGGTCCATCCATGTTGCTGCAAATGACATTATTTTGTTCTTTTTAATGGCTGAGTAATATTCCATTGTATGTATGTACCATATCTTCTTTATCCATTCATCTGTCATTGGACATTTAGGTTGCTTCCATGTCCTGGCTGTTGTAAATAGTGCTGCAGTGCACATTGGGGTGCATGGCTCTTTTTGAGTTACGGTTTTATCTGGATATATGCCCAAGACTTGGATTGCAGGATCATATGGTAGCTCTATTTTTAGATTTTTAAGGAACTCCATACTGTTCTCCATAATAGTTGTACCAATTTACATTCCCAGCAACAGTGTAGGAGGGTTCCCTTTTTCCCACACCCTCTCCAGCATTTATTACTTGTAAACTGTTTGATGATGGCCATTCTGACTAATGTGAGGTAATACCTCATTGTAGTTTTGATTTGCATTTCTCTAATAATTAATGATGTTGAGAATCTTTTCATGTGCTTTTTGCCCATCTGTATGTCTTCTTTGGAGAAACATCCAAAGATTTAGATCTTCCGCCCATTTTTTGATTGGGTTGTTTGTTTTTTTGACATTGAGCTGCATAAGCTGTTTATATATTTTGGAAATTAATCCCTTGTCGGTCACTTCATTTGCAAATACTTTCTCCCGTTCTGTGGGTTGTCTTTTCGTTTTGTTTATGGTTTCCTTTGCTGTGCAAAAGCTTTTAAGTTTAATTGGGTTCCATTTGTTTGTTTTTATTTTCATTACTCTAGGAGGTGGATCAAAAAAGATCTTGCTGCAATTTATGTCAGAGAGTGTTCTGCCTATGTTTTCCTCTAAGAGTTTTATAGTATCTGGCCTTACATTTAGGTTTTTAATCCATTTTGAGTTTATTTTTGTGTATGGTATTAGGGAGTGTTCTAATTTCCTTCTTTTACATGTAGTTGCCCTGTTTTCCCAGCACCACTTATTGAAGACACTGTCTTTTCTCCATTGTATAGTCTTGCCTCCTTTGTCATAGATTAGGTTGCCATAGGTACTTGGATATATCTCTGGACTTTCTATCCTGTTCCATTGATCTATATTTATTTCTGTGCCAATACTATGCTGTTTTGATTACTGTAGCTTTATTAGTGTAGTCTGAAGTCAGGGAGCCTGATTCCTCCAGCCCTGTTTTTTTTTCTCAAGATTGCTTTGGCTGAGATACATATTTGAATGTCATTTTAAAACCGGGAATAAACAGATATTATCAAAGGCCTCAATTTAGTTTTGTTTTCCATTAGAAATGGACAATCTCCTTTTTTATATATAACATCTTTATTGCAGTATAACTGCTTTTTTTTTTCTTAAATAAATTTATTTATTTTATTTTTGGCTGCATTGGGTCTTCGTTGCTGCGCACGGTGAGGGCGAGCTACTCTTCGTTGCGGTGTGCAGGCTTCTCAGTGCAGTGGCTTTTCTTGTGCGGAGCACAAGCTTTAGGTGCACAGGCTTCACTAGTTGTGGCTCGCGGGCTCTAGGGTGCAGGCTCAGTAGTTGTGGTGCATGGGCTTAGTTGTTCCACGGCATATGGGATCTTCCCAGACCAGGGCTCGAACCCGTGTCCCCTGCACTGGCAGGTGGATTCTTAAACTGCTGCGCCACCAGGGAAGCCTGACAATCTCTCTTTTAAACAAAAAATCAAACTGAGACACTGAAGCTTTATACAATGATAGACTTTAGTATTTTAATTTAGTGTGTGTTTGCTTGTTTAATGTGGGAAATTGAAACCTGCTGGTAGGAGAGGTCAGACGAGAAAGTCGATGTCACTGGGAGAGACTGAACAAAAGCTAAAGTAGTGCTACCCCAGCACCAGAGGCTCACAGGAGAAACAAAGGAAGGTAAGGAGAGAGAGAAGGAAAGCAAAGCAAAGTCACTGAAGATGATTCAAATTAAACCTCTAGGTTTCTGATGTATGAGAATTGTTCTAGCTGAAGTACACAGAGAAGGAAGCCAAATGCACTTACTGGTGACCCAGACACAAGGTTGAGTGTATTAAGAAACACATCAGGCAAAGTTGGGGTCTTTTCACTGTAACCTGATTTTTACCTACTGGCTGTGGCAGTTTTGGACAAGTTGCTCAAACTCTCTGAGCCTCAATGGCCTAATTTATAAAAAGGGGTGTATGTGGGTGTAAAATTAGCCATCTGGAGGATGCCAGTAGCATTGTTATTAGGCTTGTGTTAGCAAATGGAAAAAGAGCTAGCCAGTGTTACCGATTCTTATTAATAACATCAGCAGTTAAACTCCTCTCCTCTCTTTTCCCTCTTTGTTGGTGAGAAGCTTCTTCCATTTCCTTTGGTTTCCGTTTGTCAGTTTACACCTCTCATAGGTGTGATGATCTCATGTTGACAGTATTCACTTTCTCTCCATTTTAGCCACCCATACTTAAAACAGTCTTTCTAAAACTGTGGTCATGACTGCTGGCAGCAGAAATCACCCAGATGTGTGCTTTCAGTGGGTATTTATGTGCCCATCCCAAAACGACTGAATCTAAATCTCTGTGGGTGAGACTTAGAAATATGCTTTCATAACAAATCCTCGGATTATTTTAGCTGCAGTTTGGAAACCACGTTTCACTCTCTGACTTGTCCTTTGACCTATCTGACCTAATCCGACCTCATCACTTATCCTTTCTTCACTTTGAATAACTATTCATAATATATATCTTTTTCACCTTTTGCTGGCAATTTCAGCACATAGACTGCTCTTCACCCTTTTGTCAACCATCTTATGAGGAATCCGACTCCTGGCCAGAGTAACTGTGTGATTTTTCAGGCCTGAACAGAGGCAATTACAGAGGCTTTCCTGACAGGCCTCACAGGGGAGAGCTGCCCTCTCCCACCAGGCTCCATGCATAGCCTGTGCACTGCAGGCCCTGGAGGGAGTGGCAGGCCTTCCTGGCTGGCCTCGCTCTTCTGCAGATCTGCATTCCTGGCCCAGTGCCTTCGTTTGAGGGCTGCTTTATTTGGGGCCTTCCACAGAGGCCCATACTTAGACAACTCTGTGAAAACCTCCTTACAGGGGAAAGTGGGAAAAACTTGAAGACACATCTCTGTATTCTAGCTCAGGGCTCAGGACTGCTAACTCTATCCCCTCTCTCTCCTGGGCCCCCAGGTTAAGAAAACCTCTGGAACCTTTTGTTTGAGGCCCCCTCAGCAATGAGATGATCCTTACTTCTGCACTGATCCACCTGCCCTAAACCAGGGGCCCTCAAACATGGGAAGAAGGGAGCAGGGTGGGAGTTGGAGCTTTCTCCGGGTTAGCCTCTTGTGGACGCTATCACAGTAAATGATTAAAGGCTTGACTGTTACTTTCATTTTTGGCTCATTTTTAATTGGCTGCTCTGACACCTGGCAGCTCATCTCTCTCTCCAGTTCAGCTGAGCTCCTGATATCACCATGCTCCAACTCTTTTGCAACTCTTCCCAAATCTGTTATTTAGTATTAGGACATCTGGGGAAAAACAAAACTTTAAAAAAGAATTAATCCTGGTGGAACCTAACTGTTTTCCTTCCCAGGGCCTGCATGGGGCTGCTGACAGCTGCAGGAAAAGCATACTACTGTCCAGACCTTTGAAACTGCAACTTGATCAGCACCACCCTCAACCAGGCCATCAACATGGCCAGCAATCCTGCTACTTCCTCCTTAGTCCTACTATGTCAGCCATCATCACCTGGTTTATATTTTCCACCATATCCAACGTCTAACCTCACTGTTTCCCCTGTGGGTCCCAGAAGATTCTGTGATTCACCAGCTGATAAAGAAAATAGGAACCAAAGGACAAAAACTTCCTGCCACCAATCTTAAAACCCATCTTTCCCACTTTCCCTTGTTTACAGCGAAGTCTCCCTTCTATTTTCAACACACAATATCTTTATCTGTGCTCTACTCATTATTTCCCACCTTCTCAAGGACTTATATTGATATTTCCACCTCTTTCCTGCGTTGACAAACCTCTTGCACTCTGCAGGCTGCTTGACGTTAACCTTTAAACATCCTCAGATTTCTTCCCACTTTAAAAAGAAAAATAAAAAATAAGCAGCCCCACATCTCCCCCTAGCTAGAAGTAATTCTTTCAACTATTTGGAAATTCTAGCCTATAGATAGCTCTACTTTCTTGCTATTTAGTACTTGAAATGTAGCTGGTGCAACTAAGAAAGTGATTTTTTAAATATTATTTAATTTTGATTAATTTCTGTTTCAATTTAAACAGGCATAAGTGGCTAGTGGCTATCATATCAGACAGGCAGACCCAGATAAACACTGGAACTTACATTTCAAAGCTTATCATGACAGCATAACTAGCAATGACAGTAATATCTCAATATAAACAGAAGTTATCTTTTAAGACCTTAGTTATGATATGAAACAGACATAACACAATAATAGTAGGGGACTTTAACACCCCACTTACAACAATGGGCAGACCATCCAGACAGAATATCAATAAGGAAACACTGGCCTTAAATAATACATTAGACCAAATGGACTTAATTGATTTTTATAGTGCATTCCACCCAAAAGCAGAAGAATACACGTTCTTTTCAAGTTCACATGAACATTCTCCAGGATAGATCACATGGTAGGCCACAAAACAAGCCTCAGTAAATTTAAGAAAATTTAAGTTATATCAAGCATCTTTTCTAACTACAATGCTATGAGAGTAGAAATCAACTACAAGAAAAAAAAACTGCAAAAAACACAAACATGTGGAGGCTAAACCATATGCTACTATACAATCAATGCATCACTGAAGAAATCAAAGAGGAAATCAAAAAATACCTAGAGACAAATGAAAACATAATGATCCAAAACCTATGGGACGCAGCAAAGGCAGTTCTAAGAGGGACGTGTACTGTGATATGAGCTTACCTTAGGAAACAAGAAAAATCTCAAGTAAACTATGTAACCTTACACCTAAAGCAACTAGAGAAAGAATAAACAAAACCCAAAGTCAGTAGAAGTAAAGATCAGAGCAGAGATAAATGAAATAGAGACTAAAAGAACGGCAGTAAAGATCAATGAAACTAAAACCTGGTTCCTTGAAGAGATAAACAAAATTGATAAACCTTTAGCCAGGCTCATCAAGAAAAAAAGAGAGAGGGCCCAACTCAATAAAATCAGAAATGAAAAAGGAGAATTTACAATTGACACCACAGAAACACAAAGGATCATAAGAGACTAATATGAGCAACTCTATGCCAATAAGATGGACAACCTAGAAAAGATGGGCAAATTCTTAGAAAGATACTGTCTCCCAAGACTGAACCAGAAGAAATAGAAAATATGCACAGACCAATTACCAGTACTGAAATTGAATCAGTAATTTAAAAACTCCCAACAAACAAAAGCTGGGACCAGATGGCTTCACAAGTGAAGTCTACCAAGCATTTAGAGAAGAGTTAACGCCTATCCTTCTGAAACTATTCCAGTTTAATTCATTATTATGTCATTGTCTCCCACCTTCCAACTCTTGTCTCAACAATCTGTACAGAAAATAACTCCAGTATTTGCTCAATGACCCTAAGACTAGCAATGGCTATGTGACATTAACAATAAGCATGAAATAATTTTTAAAAATCATAATCAGATATCTTACTAGGAAAATGGAATAAGAATTGCATGAGCAAAGCTGATGTTGTGCTACTCATGAACTCGGGAAGAACAGTAATCCTGAGAAGAGCTGCCTGAGATGCACTCAGCAGTGCAACTATTAACAAACTACACATAAGCATTTTCCCACCATCAGACATGGAGGCCGTTTTGTGAGCAGCACTA
This sequence comes from Globicephala melas, assembly GCF_963455315.2. NCBI lineage: Eukaryota > Metazoa > Chordata > Mammalia > Artiodactyla > Delphinidae > Globicephala > Globicephala melas. The sequence goes on along the minus strand of NC_083319.1, from coordinate 108,113,287 downwards.
AGAAGCTCACTGAGAGTTCAGGGGTATTTTTCAGAACTGAGTTCACGCTATATCACAGCATATACTCTATGAGGACCCTTGGGAAAAATTCCCTTCAGTGTAAGAACCAGACGTACTTCTGAAAAATTAGTTTGCTTTTCTTTTATGGACATTAAGTATTGTGTAAATGATCTTGTTTGCCCAGTTTTTTGTAAGAAATCCTGAAGCCAGTTTCTCAATTCACCATCAGCAGACATAGCTGCCTCGCATGTTTTATTTTTGTTATAAAAGCACTTTATGGTTTTATCTTATTTTTTAGCAAAAAAGAAAAATTGATTTTTTTTCTTGATTTCCCCATTTCCTTGGTTAATTTTGGATGTCATAGCATCTCACTCTGCATAGTCTCTCAACACACAGTTCAATTTAAACATACATATTTGTCTTCTCTTCACCTAGAGACCCATAGTTCATAATCTATTTACATTAATTAAATATTTCAGATAAATAAAACAAATCAATGATGCAGTTATTTTAACATTCTGTTGCACCAGGAAATATACAAACAGTAAAATAAATGAGTTCAACCCTGATAAAACTCTTATTGTGTTACTGCTAGTGCAAAAGCAAAACAGAAAATGCTACCCACCAGCATTTATGCATAAATATCATCTATTCATTAGGTAATTTATTTCTCCAAATGCTTTGCCTAAATAAGTTAACTGAGCTCAGAAAACCGAATAGTTTGAGAAACAATTCAGGTGTGTCTCTTAGGCATCAAATACCATACAAAACAAAACACGCTTAGGCTAAGCAAACCAAGAGCCAGAGGCAAGCTCTTGTGAATTCATTTCTCTCTGTGCCAAAAGAAGGAGAAGATTTTCTTTTAAGCACTGTGATGAGGGGAAAGGAGGGTAGTAAGACAAGCTTACACGTCCCCAAAGATTGTTCAGCGTCAATGAGAATTATGCCATGCCTAGACAGTAATACTATCTCTATGCCTTCAATGCTTTCAAGTACTACAAAGCTGGAGAAAAATATTTACTAAAATAAAACATGAGAAGTGAAAGACATTTGCTCAGTTGTGTGACAATTAAGTTACTCAACACATTGATGGTGACAATATGTACCTTGAATGTTGCACTTTTCCCACAATATATGGAAAACTTTTAGGGAAGTCAATATTTATATAAATACTCTCTTCTGTGGAGTACCGCAGAGGAAAGATAAGCAGGCATAGCTTTCCATGATCAAATTTTCCTTGTGTCTTCTCCTTTCTTTCTAACAACTGCTGCTACCACCACCACCTTCCTACGAGGGCGATCTTTTTGACTAGATGTATGTAAATTCCATTTTTCCTTGGCTTAGCTAAGGAAGATTTAGCTAAGGAATTCTCTAAAAGATTCTTACTATTAAATTCAAGGAACATAATACAAGATGAAATTAAAAAATTACAAAAATAATAAAACAAATAACAACAAACTTCAGAAGTCCAGAAACATAACTGTTGACAAAGAATCTATTTTCATTCCATGATAAATAAAGTTCAAGCAAAAATCAAAAAATGCTCTGGCATACAGAAGTTTACAGGTTGATTTCCCTCCTGAAAATCTCTCCAGGGGTTTCACTCAGTACAGTCAAACTCCTTCATAGGTTTTTCATAAGCTGACCCCAATACACCTCTCCAGCTTACCTCAACTGTGTCACTTTCCTTGCCTTATCAGCTGTTCCTTCTCTCACGAGAAATCCCGACACCTACTCTCACCAGAAAAAATGTCAAGTCCATAGCACCTTATGTGAGATGCTTTCCTTGAAATTCCATGGCAGACGTAACAGCTTTTTCATGTCACCACTTTTTGAATATAATTTCCATATTTATTTACCCCTCATTATAATGCATTTTCCTCAGTAGTTGCTTTGAAGATTGTCTGCCCTACCAAACTATAAGCTCATTATCCTACAGATGAATTATCTTTCTATTCTCAGGAATTAACAAACTAGCTGATCCACTGTATCATGTCCTAAGTCTTTACTGAATTAGTAAAATTGAAATGTAGGATGCTTCAAATCCCAATACAATTGTTTTAATCTTACTAATATTTTCCTGCTCATCACAATCATGTACTATTGAGTTTTGTTCCTCTTCCACTTCTTTTTACCAATTTTATAAGGAAAATGTGTATTTCAATGATCATTAAAAGATAGGCACTGAATATAGCATATCATGCTATTTCAGAGTAATTCAGGTTAGGTATTCTTCACCTTGAAAATGACGTTACTTTGATCTTAAAAAGCTAAATAAAAGGCCATAATATCTATAAATTGTATTTATTATAGAAAAGCAAAGGAGCAATATTATCTTATTTTTACTGGACACTACTTTTTAAAAAACCAAAAGGAACAATAATTATGCAAATGCTGATCTCACCTTCATTTTATCTGCACGGACTTCCATCAAAGTCATATAAAACTATAAAAATTTACATTTGGGGCTTCCCTGGTGGCGCAGTGGTTGAGAATCTGCCTGCTAATGCAGGGGACACAGGTTCGAGCCCTGGTCTGGGAAGATCACACATGCCGCGGAGCACCTGGGCCCGTGAGCCACAACTACTGAACCTGTGCTCCGCAACAGGAGAGGCCACGATAGTGAGAGGCCCGCGCACCACAATGAAGAGTGGCCCCCGCTTGCCACAACTAGAGAAAGCCCTCGCACAGAAACGAAGACCCAACACAGCAAAAATAAATAAATTAATTAATAAACTCCTACCCCCCAACATCTTCTTTAAAAAAAAAAAAAATTTACATTTGATAATAGTTAAGATGGAAGACAATGTCATAGAAATAATTTTAAAATGTAATCATTGTATCTCTTCAGGGTTTGGGAAGTGAAGTTATAAAAAAGTATATAAAATATCATGTTAAAATGAAAATCATTTTAGATGACAACTAGTTTTTTCAGATGAAATAATGAAATGAACTAAAAAATATACATTTTGTTCATCTAGAAATCAAGTTTCTCCCCACGTTCTATTTATTCCATTACTTTCTGAACAGCCTTATCTCAATTTCAGGAATATAATTTATATTTTAAAAAATGAAAATGCCATGAGAGAAAGCATTCATAAATTGTATACGAAACAATAAGAAAATATTTGTACAACATTTTCTACTTTGACAGATATGCAATATTTGAATATTGGCTCTATGCTATCTCTCTTTTTAACATAGTCCAAGGATAACACTTTTAAGGTTAGAGCCATAATGCATCAATTTTGATACTGAGAAAATAGCGAAGATCATATTGTAGTTTTATATTTTAAGTCGGTAGATTCCCCCCCCCAGTCCAATTCTCCAAAGCTGAGACTCAGCCAAACCCATGTTTAGATTATCCTTCCATTGCTTTAAGATGTAATAATGATAGCCTTGGACAATTTTTAGGCTGGCATTAAATCTTATAGTTGTCCCTAGTTATACCAATAAAGGTGGAGAGGAAGGTAAAACATAAAAAACTGAGCATCTTTAGCAGAGATGATTCTAGAGTTACTGATCAGTGTAAGTCTAATTACTTGCTGTGATACAAAACCACATGCAGTTTTCCATCTACTTGGGACAACTGGATATCAATGACATCATCATGGATGGCTTTACCTTCCCACATAAATACTGTAAAATTTTAGGCATTCCAAAAATATTCAGTAGTGGCACCTTCCTCAATTCACACATTATTGACCTCGTAAACCTTTTTAGACAAGAGAAACTGTTTGTGTGCTCATTAACTATATATTCAGGCTGCACAGTTGAGTTAAGGGATACATTAACTATGAAGTAAACACTTTTGATCTTGCCCTTAAGGTATCACTATAACTTTGCTGTACTAAATACGTAACCAGTTGTTTGCTCCCGCTTTATAATTTTGTCAATTGGCAGTACTGACCAGCATTGTTGCTGCACTTTTTTTCTGATACGTTTTCAGCATAAAACTTTGTTCGGAATGAACATATTTCTACCAAGAAACCTGAAAATGTCTTGATCCACAACTTCCTAAATGTCCAAAATGTGCATTGAAATCTTGATACACAAAGTTTCCCCCTCCATCCCCTAAAGCTTAAAAAATTAAATCACAAGGGGAAAAGATGAGGGATGATCCATTTTTTCATGTCAGGAGTCTCGTATTTATTCTATTTGCATCTTTGTTCATTTATTCAGTAAATATTTATTGAGTTCCTGTTATGTACCAAACACTGGACTAGGTATCAGGGATATGGTGCTGAACTAAATGCAAATGCCCCCCCCCCGTCCAGCTGAAGTTGCCATCTGATTAGATAGAGGTACTAAATCACTAATTTGTCAAACCAAATATACAATTTAAAATGATGGATATATTCTAAGAAGAAAAATAAATTAACAAAATAAAGAGGTATGGTTTAAATTTAGGGCTCAGGGAAAGCGTCACACATACAGGTAATTCCTACTCTTGTTGAAGGTCTCTATGTATACACATGCTGTGCACACACACATATTTGTGTGTGTGTTTTAAAATGTGTAGAGATCATATAAATATGTATATATATATATAATATTTATGTACACACATAGATACTTTAACATAAGTAGGAGTTAGATGAGCAAAGGTGGAGAGAAGAGGGTGGAAGGAAGATACAGAATATGCAAGAGGCCTCGGGTCAGAAAGAATTGACAGAAGGCAGGTGTGGCTGCAGCACAGAAAGAGCCCACAGGAGGTAAGCCCAGGATGGAGTACAAGGCCAGATTATGCAGAGCCTTATTGGCTGTATTAGTGATTTTAAATTTTATACTAATACAATGGGAAGGTTCTGAAGGATCTTAAAATA